>NW_027206047.1:600000-837683 GCF_024711535.1 Dipodomys merriami | reverse complement strand
CAGGTTAGGGTTAGGTTAAGGGTTAGGGTGAGGGGTATGGTTAGGGTTATGTTTAGGGTGAGGGTTAGGGTTATGGTGATGTTGAGGGTGAGGGTGAGTGTGAGCGTTAGATTGTGGGTGAGGGTTCGGCTTATGGTTAGCATTAGGGTGACAGTGAAGTTTAGGCATAGGGTCATGGTTTGAGTTATGGTGAGGGTTAGAGTTAGGGTGATGTTTAGGGTGAGGGTGAGGGTTAGGGTGAGCGTGAAAGTTTGGGTTATAGTGAGGGTTAGGGTGTGGGTGAGGGTTAGGTTTAGGGTTAGGGTGAGGTTGAGGGAAAATGTTAGGTTTAGGACTAGGGTTAGGGTTAGGGTTTGGCTTAGGGTGAGGGAAGGAGTGAGGGTGAGGGTTAGGGTGAGGGTTAGGGTTAGGATGATGGTTAGGTTTAGTGTGAAGTTTAGATTTAGGGTTAGGGTTAGATTTAGGGTGAGGATAAGGGTTAGGGTAAGGGTTAGTTTCAGAGTGAGTGTTAGTTTTAGGATTAGGGTGAGTGTGAGGGTTAATATTAGGGTTAGGATTAGGGTTAAGGTGCGTGTAAGGGTTAGGGATAGGCTAAATGTTAGGGTTAGGGTGAAGGTGAGGGAGAGGGTTAGGTTTTGGATTAGTTTTAGGGTTAGGGTTAGGCTTAGGATGAGGGTGAGGGTGAGGTTGAGGGTTAGGTTGAGGGTTAGGTTTAGGGTTAATGTGAGGGTTAGTGTTAAGGTTATGTTTAGGGTGAGGATGAGGGTTAAGTGTTAGGGTGAGGATGAGGGTTCAGGTGAGGGTGAGGGTTAAGGTGTGGGTGAGCTTTAGGGTTTGGGTGAGGGTTAGGGTGACAGTGAGGAATAGTGTTATGGTGAGGCTTCGGTTGAGGTTGAGTGTTAGGGTGTGGGTGAGGGTTAGTGTTAGGGTGATGGTTAGTGTTACGGTGAGGGTTAAGGTGAGGTTAAGGGTTAGGGTGAGGGTTAGGTTGAGGGTGAAGCCTAGGGTTAGCATTAAGGATAAGGTGAGGGTGAGGGTTATGGTTAGGTTTAAGGTGAGGACTTGGGTGGGGGTGAGGGTTAGGGTTAGGGTTAAAGATAGGGTGAGGATTAGATTTAGGGTAAAGGTTATGGTGAGCGTTAGGCTGAGGGTAGGATTAGGGTTAGAGTGAAGGTTTGGTTTAGTGTGAGGGATAGGCTTAGGCTTGGGGTTAGTGTTAGGGTGACGGTAAGGGTTAGGGTGAGGGTTAGTGTGAGGGTGAGGGTTAGAGTTAGTACTAGGGTTAGGTTTAGGGTGAGGGTTAGGGTTAGGTTTAGGGTTAGGGTGAGGTTGAGGGTGAGAGTTAGGGTTAGGTTTAGGGTGAGGGTTAGGTTTATGGTTAGGCTGAGGGTGAGGGTGAGGGTTAGGGTTAGGGTTAGGGCTAGGAAGAGGGTGATGGTCCGGATTAGGGTTAGGATCATTGTTAGGGTTAGGCTGAGGTTGAGGCTGTGTGTGAGGGTTAGGTTTAGGTTTAGGGTTACGTTAGGGTTAGGATGAGGGATAGGTTGAGGGGTAGGGTTAGGGTTAGTGTGAGGGTTAGGGTTAGTGTGAGGGTTAGGGTTAGGGTTAGAGTTAGGGTTAGTGTGAGGGTGACGGTTAGGTTTAGGTTTAGGGTTAGGAAGAGGGGTACTGTGAGGGTTAGGGTTAGGCTTAGGGTTAGAGTGAGGATCAGGGTTAGGTTTAAGGTTCGGGTGAGGGTAAGGCTTAGAGTGAGCTTTAGGGTTAGGATGAGCGTTACAGTGATGGTTATGCTTACTGTGAGGTTTTGGGTTAGGGTTAGGGTTAGGGTGAGTGTGAGAGTGAGGGTTAGTGTTAGGATTAGGGTTAGGGTTAGGGTGAGGGTTAGGGTTAGGGTGAGGGTTAGGGTGAGGGTGAGGGTTAGGGTAGGTTGAGGGTTAAGGTTATGATTAGGGTTAGGGTAAGGGCTAGTTTGAGGGTGAAGGTTAGGGTTAGGTTTAGGATTAGGGTAAGGTTTAGGTTTAGGGTGAGGTGTAAGGTTAGGGTTAGGATTAGGGTTAGGGTGAGGGTTAGGTTTACTGTGAGGGTTAGGGTTAGGGTTAAGTTTAGGAAGAGGGTGAGGTTTAGGTTTAGGGTGAGGTGTAAGGTTAGGGTTAGGGTGAGTGTTAGCTTGAGGGTTAGGATTAGAGTTAGGGTGAGGGTTAGGTTTAGTGTGAGGGTTAGGGTTAGGGTTAGGTTTAGGATGAGGGTAAGCGTTAAGGTGAGGTTTAGGGTGAGAGTGAGGGTTAGGTTTAGCGTGACTGTTAGTGTGAGGGTTAGGGTGAGGGTTAGTGTTAGGGTTAGGTTGAAGGTGAGGGTGAGGCTGAGGGTTAGGATTAGGGTTAGGGTTGTGATGAGGGTTAGTGTGAGGGTTAGGGTTAGGGTGAAAGTGAGGGTGAGGGTTAGGGTTAGTTTGAGGGTTAGGGTTAGGATTGGGGTTATGGTGATGGCTAGGTTGAGGTTGAGTGTTAGGGTTAGGCTTAGGATTAGGGTGAGGGATAGGTTTAGTTTGAGGGTTAGGGTAGGGTTAGGGTTAGGGTGAGGGTGAGTGTTAGGGTTACAGTTAGTTTTAGGGTGAGGTGTAGGGTGAGGGTTAGAGTTACGGTTAGGTTTAGAGTTTGATTGAGGTTTTCGGTTAGCTAAGGATTTGGGTTAGGGTGAGGATTAGGTTGATGGTGAAGGTTAGGGTTATGGTGAGTGGTAGGGTTGGGGTTAGGGTTAATTTGAGGGTGAGGGTTAGTTTTGGGGTTAGGGTTAGGGTTATTGTAGTGGTTAGGATTTGGGTTAGGGTGAGGGTTAGTGTGAGGTTTAGGGTTAGGTTTAGGGCTAGAGTTTGAGTGAGGTTGAGTATTAGTTTTAAGATTCGGGTTAGGGTTAGGTTTAGGCTGAGGGTGAGGGTGTGGGTGAGGGTTAGGTTTAGGTTTAGGGTTAGGTTAGTGTTAGGATGAGGGTTAGGTTGAGGGTTAGGGTTAGGGTTAGGTTGAGGGTTTTGGTTAGTATGAGGGTTAGGGTTAGGGTTAATGTAAGCCTGAGGGTGAGGGTAAGGGTTAGGTTTAGAGTTAGTGTGAGAGTTAATGTGAGACTGCAGTTTAGGGTTTGGGTTAGGGTGAGGGTTAGGGTTAGGGTTAGGGTTAGGGTTAGGGTGAGGGGTAGGGTGATGTTTATTTTTAGGGTTCGGGTTAGGGTTCGGTTGAGGGTTTCAGTTAGATAAGTGTTAGTGTTAGGGAGAGGATTAGGGTGAGGGTGAGGGTTAGGGTGAGGGATAGGATTAGTGTGAGGGTTAGGCTTAGGATTAGGGTGAGGGTTTGGATTAGGGTGAGGTTTAGGGTGAGGGTGAGGGTTAGGGTTAGGATGAGCATTGCGGTTAGGTTTAGGGTGGGTGTTAGTGTGAGGGGCAGGGTTAGAGTTAGCGTGAGGGTTAGATTTAGTGTGAGGGTTAGGGTTACAGTGAGGATAAAGGTTGGGATGAGGGTCAGGGTTAGCTTTAGTGTGAGGGTAAGGGTTAGGGTGAGGGTGAGGGTTAGGGTGAGGAAGAGGGTTAGGGTTAGTGATAGGGTTGTGGTTAGGGTGAGGGTAAGTGTTAGGGTTAGAGTGAGGGTGAGGTTTAGGGTTAGGGTTAGGGTTAGGTTGAGGGTTAAGGTGAGGGCTAGGGTTAGGGTTAGGGTGAGGGCTAGGTTTAGTGTGAGGGTTAGGGTTGGGGTTAGGTTGAGGCATAGGGTTAGGGTTAGGGTGAGGGTAAGCGTTAGTGTGAGGGAGAGGATTAGGATGAGGGTGAGCTTTAGGGTTAGTGTGAGTGTTAGGTTCAGGGATAGTGTTTGGTTAGGTTGAGGGTAAGTTTGAGGGTTAGGGTGAGGGTTAGGGTGATGGTGAGAGTGAGGGTGATGGTTAGGGTTAGGGTTAGGGTGAGCCTGAGGGTGAGGGTTCAGATTAGGGTTACGGTTAGATTTAGGCTGAGGCTGAGGGTGAGGGTGAGTGTGACATTTATGTTTAAGGGTTAGGGTGAGGGGTAGGTTTAGTTTGAGGGTTAGGGTGAGGCTGAGTTTAAGGTTTAGGGTGAGCGTTAGGGTGAGGGTGAGGGTTATGTTTAGGATTAAGGTTAGGGTGAGGGTTAGGGTGAGGCTTAGGGTTATTGTTAGGGTGAGGGTTAGGGCGAAGATTAGGGTGAGGATGAGGTTTAGGGTTAGGATTAGGGTTAGAATGAGAGCTAGGGTGAGGTTGAAGGATAGTCTTAGAATTAAGGTTAGTTTAGGGTGAGAGTAAGGGTTAGAGTTAGGGTGAGGGTTAGGGTAAGATTTAGGGTAAGGGTGATGGTTAGTGTGAGGGTTAGTTTTAGATTTAGGTTTAGCATGCGGGATAGGGTGAGGGGTAGGGTTAGGGTTAGGGTGAGGGTGAGCTTTAGGGTAAGGGTGACGGTTAGGGATAGGGTTAGGTTTAGGTTGAGTGTTAGGGTTAGGGTTAGGGTGAGGGTTAGGGTGAGGGTTAGAGTTAGGGTGAGGGTGAGGTTTAGGGTTACTGTGAGTATTAGGGTGAGGGTTAGGGTGAGGGATAGTTTAGGGTTAGGGTGATGGTGAGGGTTAGGGTTAGGGTTAGTGTGAGGGTTAGGTTTAGGGTTAGGGTGAGGGTTAGAGTTAGGCTGAGGGTGAGGGTTAGGGTGAGGGTTACGTTCAGGGTTAGGGTTAGTGTGAGGTGTAAGGTGAGGGCTTTATTTAGGGTGATGATGAGGGTTAGGGTGAGGTTGAGGTTTCAGATGAGGGTGAGGGTTCAGGTGGGGTTGAGGGTTAGAGTTAGGGTGAGGGTTAGGTTTAGGATTAGGGTAAGGGTTAGCTTGAGTGATAGGGTTAGGTTTAGGGTGAGAGTTAGGGTTAGGGTGAGGTTTAGGGTTAGTGTGAGGGTTAGGGTGAGTGTGTGGGTTAGGGTTAGGGTGAGGGTTAGGTTTAGGGTGAGGGTTAGTGTTAGGGTTAGTGTGAGTGTGAGGGAGAGTGTGAGGGTTAGGTTTAGGATTTGGGTTAGAATTAGGATGAGGGTGAGGGTTACTGTTAGGATTAGGGTTAGGTTTAGGCTGAGGGTGAGGGTGAGTGTGAGGGTTAGGGTGAGGGTGAGGGTTAGGTTCAGGTTTAGGGTTACGTTTAGAGTGAGTGTTAGGGTTAGGCTTACAGTTAGGATGAGGGTTAGGGTGAGGGATCGTGTTAATGTGAGGGTGAGGTTTAGTGTTCGTGTGAGGGTTAGGTTTAGGGATAGGGTTAGGGTTAGGGTGAGCGTACGGGTTCGGGTTCAGCTGAGGTTAAGGGTGAGGCTGAGGGTTAGAGTTAGTGTGAGGGTTAGGTTTTGGGATAGGGTTAGGGTTATGGAGGAGGTAAGGTTTACAGTTAGGTTGAGGGTGAGATTCAGGATTAGGGTTTGGGTTAGGCATAGGGTTAGGGTAAGGTTGAGGGTTAGGTTGAGGGTTCGGGTTAAGGTTAGGGTTAGGTTTACTGTGAGGGTAAGGGTTAGGGTGAGGTTTAGGTGAGGATTAGGGCTAGCATTAGGGTTAGGGTGAGGGTTACGTTTAGGGGTTTAGGGTTAGGGTTAGAGTAAGGCTTAGGGTTAGGGTTAGAGTGAGGGTTAGGTTTAGAGTGAGGGTGAGGGTTAGGGTGAGTGTTAGAGTTAGGGTACTGGTTAGGGTTATTGTGAGGGTTATTGTGAGGCTGAGGGTTATGTTTAGGGTGAGGGTAAGGTTTAGAGTGAGGGTTACGGTGAGGATTAGGGTTAGGGTTAGGGTGAGGGTTATGGTTAGTGTGAGGGTAAGGGTTTAGTTGAGGGTTAGGATTAGGGTTAGGGTGAGGGCTAGATTGAGGATGAGGGTTAGGTTCAGGGTTAGGGTGAGGGATAGGATTAGGGTTAAGGTTAGGGTGAGGGTGAGGGATAGGGTTCGGGTTAGGGTGAGGGTTAGAGTTAGGCTGAGGCTATGGGTTAGGGTGAGGGTGACGTTTAGGTTTAGGGTTAGGGTGCGGGTTTGGATTAGGTGACGGTTAGGGTGAGGGTGAGGTTAAGGGTTAGGGTGAGGGTTATGGTGAGGTTTAGTGTTAGGGTTGGGGTTAGGGTGAGGGTTAGGTTGAGGGTTTGGTTAATGTGAGGGTGAGGGCGAAGTTGAGGGTTACGGTGAGGGTGAGGGTTAGGGTTAGGTTTAGGGTGAGGCTGACGGTGAGGCTTCGGATTAGCGTTAGGGTTAGAGTTAGTCTGAGGTTGAGGGTGAGTTTGAGGGTGATGTTTATGCTTAGGGTTAGGTTGAGGGTTAGGGTTAGTGTGAGGGTTTGGGTGATGCTGAGGTTAAGGGTTAGGGTGAGGGTGAGGGTTAGGTTTAGTATTAGGGTTAGGGTGAGGTTAGGGTTAGGTTTAAAGTTAGGGTTAGGTTGTGTTTTAGGGTGAGGGAAAGGGTGTTGGTGAGGTTTAGGGTTCGGGTGAGGATTAGAGTTAGGATTAGGTTAGGGTCAGGGTTATGTGAGTGTGAGGGTAACATTTAAGGTGAGGGTTAGGTTTAGGGTGAGGGTTAGGGAGAGAATTAGGGTTAGGGTGAGGGCTAGCTTAAGGGTGAGAGTTAGGTTTAGAGTTATGGTGAGTGTTAGGGTAAGGGTTAGGATGAGGGAAATGGTGAGGTGTAGGCTTAGGGTTAGGGTAAGGGTTAGGTTTAGTGTGAGGGTTAGGGTTAAGGTGAGGGTTAGTGTGAGAATGAGCGTTAGGGTTACCGTGAGTGTTAGGGTGAGGGTGAGGTTTAGGGTTAGGGGTAGTGTGATGGTTAGGTTTAGGGTTAGTGTGAGGGTTAGGGTTAGGGATAGTGTTAGGGTCAGGGTGAGGGTAAGGGTTAGGGTTAGGGTGAGGGTGAGCTTTAGGGTGAATGAGTGGGTTAGGGATAGTGTTAGGGTTAGGGTGAGGGTTAGGGTTAGGGTGAGGGTTAGGGTGAGGGTTAGCGTTAGGGTTAGGGTGACGGATGGGTTGAGTGTGAGGTTTAGGGTTGGGGTTAGGTTTACCGTGATGGTAAGGGTTAGGGTGAGGTTTAGGGTGAGTGTGAGGGTTAGGGTTAGCATTACGGTTAGGGTGAGGGTTCGGTTTAGGGTTAACTTTAGGGTGAGTTTGAGGGTGAGGGTTACGGTTAGGGTTAGGGTTAGGGTGAGTGTGACATCGAGGCTGAGGGTTAGGGTGAGGGTGAGGATGAGGGTTTAGGATTAGCGTTAGGCTTAGAGTTAGGCTGAGGGTGAGGGTGAGGGTGAGTGTGACGTTTATGTTTAGGTTTATGTTGAGGGTTAGGGTGAGGGTGAGGGTTGTGTTTAGGATTAGGGTTAGGGTGAGGGTTAGGGATAGGCTTAGGGTTAGGTTTAGGGTTATGGTTAGGGTGAGGGTTAGGGTTATGGTGAGGGTGAGTGTTAGGGTGAGGATTAGAGTGAGGGTTATTGTGATGGTGAGGGTTACGGTTAGGGTGAGTGTTAGGCTGAAGATGAGGGTTAGCGTTAGGTTTAGGGTTAGGGTGAGGGCTAGTTTGAGGGTGAGAGTTAGGTTTAGGGTTATGGTGAGGGTTAGGGTAAGGGTTAGGATGAGGGTAATGGTGATGGGTAGGGTTAGGGTTAGAGTAAGTGTTAGCTGTAGTGTGAGGGTTAGGGTTAAGGTGAGGGTTAGAGTGAGAATGAACGTTAGGGTTACTGTGAGTGTTAGGGTGAGGGTGAGGGTTAGGTTTAGGGTTAGTTTGATGGTTAGTTTTCGGGTTAGTGTGAAGGTTAGGGTTAGGGATAGTGTTAGGTTTAGGGTGTGGGTAAGGGTTAGGGTTAGGGTGAGGGTGAGGTTTAGGGTGAAGGAGAGGGTTAGGGATATTGTTAGGGTTAGATTGAGGGTAACGTTTAGTGTTAGGGTGAGGGTTAGGGTTAGGGTTAGGGTGAAAGTTAAGGTGAGGGTAGGGTTATGGTTAGGGTGAGGGCTAGGTTTAGTGTGAGGTTTAGGGCTAGGGTTAGGTTTAGGGACACGATTAGGGTTAGGGTTAGAGTAAGGGTTAGGGTGAGTGTGAGGGTTAGGTTGAGGGTGAGGGTAAGGGATAGGGTTAGGGTTAGGTTGAGGGTTAGGTTGAGGGTTACTGTTAGGGTTAGGGTGAGGGTAAGGGATAGGGTTAGGGTTAGGATGAGGGTTAGGTTGAGGGTTACGGTTAGGGTTATGGTGAGGGTTATCATTAGGGTTAGGGTGACGGATAGGGTGAGGGTGAGGTTTAGGGTTGGGGTTAGGTTTATGGTGAGGGTAAGTGTTAGGGTGAGGTTTAGGGTTAGTGTGAGGGTTAGGGTTAGCATTACAGTTAGGGTAAGGGTACAGTTTTGGGTTAGCTTTAGGGTGAGGTTGAGGTTGAAGGTTAGGGTTAGGGTTAGGGTGAGTGTGACTGTGAGGCTGAGGGTTAGGGTGGGGTTGAGGGTGAGGGTTCGGATTAGCGTTAGGCTTAGAGTTAGGCTAAGGGTGAGGGTGAGGGTGAGTGTGACGTTTATGTTTAGGTTTAGGGTGAGGGTTAGGGTGAGGGTGAGCATTGTGATTAGTATTAGGGTTAGGGTGAGGTTGAGGGTTAGGGTTAGGCTTAGGATTAGGTTTAGGGTTATGGTTAGGGTGAGGGTTAGGGTTATGTTGAGGGTGAGAGTTAGGTTGAGGGTGAGAGTTAGGTTTAGGATTATGATAAGGGTTAGAGTTACGGTTAGGATGAGTGTAATGTTGAGGGGTAGGGTTAGGGTTAGATTGAGGGTTAGGTTTAGTGTGAGGGCTATGTTTAGGGTGAGGGTTAGGGTGAGAATGAGTGTTAGGGTTACCGTGAGTGTTAGGTTGAGGTTTAGGGAGTGGGTTAGGGTGAGGGTTAGGATAAGGATGAGGTTTAGGGATAAGGTTAGTTTGAGGGTTAGGGTTAGATTTAGGCTGAGGGTGAGGTTTAGGGTGAGGGTGACGTTTAGTGTTAGGGTTAGGGTTAGGGTTCGGGTTAGTGTTAGTGTGAGGTTTAGGGTGAGGGTGAGGTTAAGGGTTAGGTTAAGGGTTAGGTTGAGGGTTAGTGTTAGGTTTAGGCTTAGGGTGAGGGTTAGGTTGAGGGTTAGGGTTAGGGATAGTGTTTCTGTGGGGGTTAGGGTGAGGTTTAGGGATATGGTTAGGGTGAGGTTTAGGGTGAGGGTGAGGGTTAGGGTGAGTGTTAGTGTTAGGTGAGGGTTAACGTTAGGATTAGGTTCAGGGTGAGTGCTCTGGTGAGGGTGAGGGATAGGCTTAGGGTTAGGTTTAGATATAGGGTTAAGGTGAGGGTTAGGGTTAGGGTTAGGGTGAGGGTTAGGGTTAGGGTTAGAGTTAGGGTGAGGGCTAGGTTGAGGGTGATGTTTAAGTTTAGGATTAGGGTGAGGGTTAGGATTAGTGTGAGGTTTAGGGTGAGGGTGAGTTTAAGGGTTAGGGTGAGGGTTAGGGTGAGGTTTAGTGTTAGGGTTAGGGTTAGGGTGAGCATTAGGATAAAGGTTAGGTTGAGAGTTAGGGTTAGTGTCAGGGATAGGGATAGGGTGAGTGTTAGGGTGAGGTTTAGGGTTAGAGTGTGGGTGAGGGTTAGGGTGAAGTTTAGATTTAGGGTTCGAGTTAGGGTTATTTTGAGGGTGATTGTGAGGTTTAGGGTGAGGGTTAGGTTGAGGATGAGAGTTAGGGTTAGGGTTATGGTGAGGGTTATGGATAGGGTTATGGTTAGGGTGAGGGTTAGAGTTAAGCCGAGGGTGTGGGTTAGGGTTAGGATGAAGTTTATATTTAGGGTTAAGGTGAGGGTTAGGATAAGTGTGTGGGTTAGGGTGAGGGTGAGGTTATGCGTTAGGGTGAGGGTTAGGGTGAGGTTTAGTGTTAGGGTTAGGGTTAGGGTGAGGGTTAGCGTGAGGGGTAGGTTGAGGGTTAGGTTTGGTGTCAGGGATAGGGATAGGGTGAGGGTTAGGGTGAGGGTTAGATTTAGGGTTAGGGTGAGGTTTAGTTTGAGGGTGAGGGTTAGGATTGGGGTGAGGGTTAGGGTTAGTGTGAGGGTTAGGGTTAGGATTAGGGTTAGGGTGAGAGCTAGGGTGAGGATAAGGGTTAGGCTTAGGGTTAGGGTGAGGGTTAGGGTTAGGGTTAGTGTGAGGGTTAGGTTGAGTTTGAGGGTTAGGGTTAGAGTTAGGTTTACGGTGAGGGTAAGGGTTAGGGTGAGTTTTCGGGTGAGTGTGAGGGTTAGGGCTAGCATTAGGGTTAAGCTGAGGGTTAAGTTTAGGGTTAGGTTTAGGGTGAGGTTGAGGGTGAGGGTTAGGGTTAGGGTTAGGGTGAGTTTTAGGGTTAGGGTGAGGGCTAGGGATAGGTTTAGGGTGAGGCAGAGGGCGAGGTTGAGGGTTATGGTGAGGGTAAGGGTGAGGGTGAGGTTTAGGATTAGGGTTAGTGTGAGGCTGAGGGTGAGGGTTCGGATTAGAGTTAGGTTTAGAGTTAGGATGAGGATGAGGGTTAGGGTGAGGGTTAGGGTTAGTGTAAGGGTTAGGTTGGGGCTGAGCTTAAGTTTTAGTGTGAGTGTTAGGTTGAGGTTGAGGGTTAGGCTTAGGATTAGGGTGAGCGTGAAGTTTAGGGTGAGGGTTAGAGTTAGGCTTAGGGTTAGGTTTAGGGAGAGGGTTAGGGTGAGGTTTACGGTTAGATCGAGTGTGAGGTTTAAGGTGAGGGTTAGAGTTAGGGTTTGGGTTAGGGTTATTGTGAAGTTATTGTGAGGGTTGAGGGTTATGGTTTGGGTGAGGGTAAGGGTTAGGGTGAGGGTTAGGGTTAGGATTAGGGTTAGCATGAGGGCTAGGTTGAGGTTGAGGGTTATGTTTAGGGTTAGGTTGAGGGTTAGGGTGAGGTTTAGTGTTAGGTTTAGCATTAGGGTGAGGGTTAGGGTGATGATTAGGTTGAGTGTTAGGGCTTGTGTCAGGGATAGGGATAGGGTGAGGTTTAGGGTGAGGATTAGGTTGAGGTTTAGGGTTAGGGTGAGGGTTAGGGTTAGGATTAGTGTTAGGGTGAGGGTTAGGGTGAAGGTCTGGGTTAGGTTTTTGGTTACGGTGAGCATTAGTGTTAGGGTTAGGGTGAGGGTTAAGTTGCGGGATAGGGTTAGGTTTAATGTGAGGGTTAGGATTACTGTGAGGTTTACGGTTAGGGTTAGGGTTAGGGTTAGAGTGAGGGTAAGGGTTAGGGTGAGGGTGAGTGTTAGGGTGAGGATGAGGGTTAGGGTTAGTGTGAGTGTTAGGGTTAGGGATAGTGTTAGGGTTAGGGTGAGGGTAAGGGTTAGTGTTAGGGTGATGTTGAGGCTTAGGGTGAGCTAGAGGGTTAGGGATAGGTTTAGGGTTAGGGTGAGGCTAAGGGTTAGGGTTAGGGTGAGGGTTAGGATTAAGGTGAGGTTTAAGGTGAGTGTAGGTTTATGGTTTGGGTGAGGGCTAGTTTTAGTGTGAGCTTTAGATTTAGAGTTAGGTCTAGGGATAGGATTAGGTTTAGGGTGATGGTAAGGGTTAGCGTGAAGAAGAGGATTAGGGTGAGGGTGAGGGTTAGGGTTAGTGTGAGGATTAGTGTTAGGGAAAGGGTTAGGGTTAGTGGGAGCGTAAGGATTAGGGTTAGGGTGAGGGTGAGGTTTAGGGTTAGTGTGAGCGTTAGGGTTAGGGACAGGTTTATGGTTAGGGTGTGGGTAAGATTTAGGGTCAGGGTGAGGGTGAGGTTTAGGGTGAGGTTGAGGGTTAGTGATAGGATTAGGGTTAGGTTGAGAGATAGGTTGAGGGTTATGGTTAGGTTTAGGGTGAGGGTTAGGGTGAGGATTAGCGTTAGGTTTAGGGTGACCGATAGGGTTAGGGTGAGGGTTAGGGTTGGGGTTAGGTTTACAGTGAGGGTAAGGGTTAAGGTGAGGTTTAGGGTGAGTGTGAAGTTTAGGGTTAGTTTTACAGTTACGGTGAGGGTTAGGGTGAGGGTTAGGTTTAGGGTTACCTTTAGGGTGAGGGTGAGGTTTAGGGTTAGGGTTAGGGTTAGGGTTAGGGAGAGGGTGAGGGCGAGGCTGAGGGTTAGGTTGAGGGTGAGGGTGAGGGTGAGGGTTCAGATTAGCTTAGGGTTAGAGTTAGGCTGAAGGTGAGGGTGAGGTTGCTTGTGACGATTATGTTTAGGTTTAGGGAGAGGGTTAGGGTGAGGTTGAGGTTAAGGGTTAGGGTGAGGGTTAGGGTGAGGGTGAGGGTTGTGTTTAGGATTAGGGTTAGGCGGAGTTTTAGGGTTTGGCTTAGGGTTAGGTTTACGGTGAGAGTTAGGGTGAGGGTTAGGGTTATGGTGAGGGTGAGTGTTAGGGTGAGGATTAGAGTTAGGGTTAGGGTTAGTGTTAGGGTGAGCGTTATTGTGATGGTGAGGGTTATGTTTAGGGTGAGGGTTAGGGTGAGGGTGAGGAATAGGGTTATGGTGAGGGCTAGGTTGAGGGTGAGAGTTAGGTTTAGAGTTATGGTGAGGGTTAGGGTTTCGGTTAGGATGAGGGTAATGGTGAGGGGTAGGGTTAGGGTTAGATTGAGGGTTAGGTTTAGTGTGACGGTTAGGGTGAGAATGAGTTTTAGGTTTACCGTAAGTTTTAGGGTGAGGGTTAGGGTATGGGTTAGGGT
Organism: Dipodomys merriami; assembly: GCF_024711535.1. NCBI lineage: Eukaryota > Metazoa > Chordata > Mammalia > Rodentia > Heteromyidae > Dipodomys > Dipodomys merriami. The sequence goes on along the minus strand of NW_027206047.1, from coordinate 825,039 downwards.
TAGGTTTAGGGTAAGGGTGAGGGTTAGGGTTAGGGTTAGTGTGAGGATTAGGGTTAGGGATAGGGTGAGGGTTAGAGTTATGCTGAGGGTGAGGTTTAGGGTGAGGGTGACATTTAGGGTTAGGGTTAGTGTGAGGCTTAGGTTTAGTGTGAGGATTAGGGTGAGGGTGAGGTTAAGGGTTAGGGTTAGGTTCAGTGTTAGTGCTAGGCTGAGTGTGAAGGTGAGGGTGAGGGTGAGGGTGAGGGTTAGTTTGAGGGTTAGGTTGACATCTAGGTTAATGTGGAGGGTTAGGGTGAGTGTGAGGCTGAGGTTGAGGGTTTCGGTTAGATAAAGGTTAAGGATAGGGTGAGGATTAGGATGATGTTGAGGTTTAGGGTTAGGGTTAGTGTTAGGGTGAGGGATACGGTTAGGTTTGGGGGGGTTGTTAGGGTGAGAGTGTGGGTTAGGTTTAGGGTTAGGGTGAGGGCTAGGTAGGGTAAGGGTGAGGGTTAGGGTGAGGGTGAGGGTGAGGTTGTGGGTTTTAGTTAGGTAAGAGTTAAGGTTAGGTTTAGGGTTATTGTGAGGGTTCGGGTTTGGGTGAGGGTCAGGTTTAGGGTTAGGATTAGGGTGAGGTTTAGGATGAATTTTAGGGTTAGGATGAGGGTTAAGTTGAAGGGTAGGGGTAAGGTTATGGTGAGGGTTAGGGTTAGTGTGAGGGTTAGTGTTAGGGATAGGTTTAGGTTAGCGTGAGGGTAAGGATTAAAGTGAGGGTGAGGATTAGGGTAAGGGTGAGGGTTAGGGATAGGGTTAGGGTTAGGGTGAGGTATAGGTTGAGGTTTAGGGTTAGGGTTAGCATTAAGGTGAGGGTTAGGTTGAGGGTTAGGGTTAGGGTTATGTTTAGGGGTACGGTTACTTTTAGGGTGAGGGTGAGGCTTAGGATTAGGTTAACGGTGAGGTTAAGTGTTAGGGTGAGTTTTAAGGTGAGTGTGAGTGTTAGGGTAAGCATTAGGGTGGGGGTGAGGTTTAGGGTGAGGGTTAGGGTTAGGGTTAGTGTGAGGGTGAGGGTGAGAATTAGGGTTAGGTTTCGGGTGAGGTTTAGGGTCATTTTGAGGGTTAGGATTAGGAATAGGTTGAGGTTGAGGGCAAGCGTTAGGGTTAGGGTGAGGGTGAAGGTGAGGGTTAGGGTTAGGGTTAGTGTTAGGGTCAGGGTTAGGGTCAGGGTTAGGATTAACATTAGGTTTAGGGTTAGGCTGAGCGTGAAGCTGAGGGTGAGGGTGATGGTAATGCTTAGGGTTAGGGTGAGGGTTAGGGTTAGTGTGAGGGTTAGAGTGAGGGTCAGTTTAAGGGTTAGGGTGATGCTGAGGGCTTGGTTTAAGATTAGGGTTAGGGTGAGGGTTAGGGTGAGGGTTAGGCTTAGGCTTAAAATTATGGTTAGGGTGAGGTTTAGGGTGAGGGTAATGGTGATGGTGAGGTTTAGGGTTGGGGTGAGGATTAGAGTTAGGGTTAGGGTTAAGGTTAGGGTGAGGGTTATTTTGAGGTTGAGGGTAACGTTTAGGGTTAAAGTAGAGTAATGATTATTGGTAGGGTGAGGGCTAGGTTGAGGGTGTGAGTTATTTTTAGTGTTTTGGTGAGGGTTAAGTTTAGGGTTAGGATGAGGTTTAGGTTTAGTGTGAGGGTTAGTGTTAGGGTGAGGGTTGGTGTGAGAATGAGCGTTAGGGTTACCATGAGTGTTAGGGTGAGGGTGAGGGTGAGGGTTAGGGTTAGTGTGAGGGTTAGGTTTAGGGTTAGGGTGAGGGTTAGATTTAGGCTGAGGGTGAGGGTTAGGGTGAGGGTGACATTTAGGGTTAGGGTTAGGATGAGGGTGAGGTTAAGTGTTAAGGTGAGGTTGAGGGTTAGTGTTAGATTTAGGGTTAAGGTTAGTGTCAGGGTTAGGTATAGGGTTAGTTTTAGGGTAAGGGTAAGGGTTAGGGTTAGGGTGAGGGATAGGGTTAGGTTTAGGGTGAGGGTTAAGGTGAGGGTAGGGTTATAGTTCGGGTGAGGGCAAGGTTTAGTGTGAGGTTTAGGGCTAGGGATAGGTTTAGGGATAGGATTAGGGTTAGGGAGCGGATAAGGGTTAGGGTGAGTGTGAGGGTTAGGTTGAGGGTGAGGGTTAGGGTTAGTGTGAGGGTTTGGGTTAGGGATAGGGTTAAGGTGAGGTTAAGGATCAGGGTTAGGGTGAGGGTGAGGTTTAGGGTGAGGGTGAGGGTTAGGGATAGGGTTAGGTTTAGGTTGAGGGTTACCATTAGGGTTAGGGTGAGGGTTAGCGTTAGGGTTAGGCTGCTGGATAGGGTGAGTGTGAGGGTTAGGGTTGGGGTTAGGTTTACGGTTAGCTTTAGGGTGAGGGAGAGGGTTAGGGTTAGATTTAGGGTTAGGGATAGGGTGAGGGTTAGAGTTAGGCTGAGGTTGAGGGTTAGGGTGAGGGTGACGTTTAGGTTTAGGGTTAGGGTGAGGGTTAGGTTTAGTGTGAGAGTTAGGGTGAGGGTTAGGTTGAGGGTTAGGGTTACGGATAGTGTTTGGGTGAGGGTTAGGGTGAGGGTTAGGGTTATGGTTAGGGTAAGGTTTAGGGTGAGGGTGAGGGTGAGGATTAGGGTGAGTTTTAATGTTAGGGTGAGGGTTCAAGTTAGGATTAGGGTTAGGGTGAGGGCTCTGGTGAGGGTGAGGGTTAGGCTTAGGATTAGGTTTAGATTTAGGGTGAAGGTGTGGGGTAGGGTTAGGGTTAGGGTCAGGGCTAGGTTTAGTGTGAGGGTTAGGGTTAGGTTTAGGGTGAGGGTTAGGGTTAGGGTTACAGTTAAGGTTAGGGTTAGGTTTAGAGTTAGGGTTAGGGTTAGGGTTAGGGTTATTGTTAGAGTTAGGGTGAGGGTTATTGTTAGAGTTAGGGTGAGGGTGACGTTGAGGGTGAGGGAGAGGGTGAGGGCTAGGATTAGGGTTAGGGTTAGAGTTAGGCTGAGGAAGAGGTTGAGGGTGAGTTTGATGTGTAAGGTTAGGGTGAGGGCCAGGATTAGGGTTAGGTTTAGATTTAGGCTGTGGGTGAGGGTGAGGGTGACAGTGAGGTTTAGGTTTAGAATGAGGGTGAGGGTTAGGGTGAGGGTTAGGGTAAGTGTGAGGTTTAGGGTGGGGGTGAGGTTAAGAGATAGTGTGAGGGTTAGGGTGAGGGTGAGGGTTAGGTGTAGGGTTAGAGTGAGGGTAAGGGTTAGGGTTAGGGTTAGGGTGAGGTTTAGGTTGAGGGTTAGGCTTAGGGTTAGGGATACGATTAGTGTGAGGGTTAGGGTGAGGGTTAGTGTTTGGGTGAGGTTTAGGGTGAGGGTGAGGGTTAGGGTTATTGTGAGGGTTAGGTTTATGTGATGGTTATGGTTAGGATTAGGGTTAGGGTGAGGGCTATGGTGTGGTTGATGGTTAAGGGTAGGGTTAGGGTTAGGGTGAGGTTTAGGTTTAGGGTTAGGGTGAAGGTTAGGGATAGGTTTAGGGTTAAGGTGAGGGTGAGAGTTAGGATGAGGGTGTGGGTTAGTGTGAGGGTGACGTTTAGGTTTAGGGTTAGGGTGAGGGTTAGGGTTAGTGTGAGGGTTATGGTGAGGCTGAGGTTCAGGGTTAGGTTGAGGGTTAGGGTGAGGGTGAAAGTTTTGTTTAGGATTAGGGTTACGGTGAGGGTTAGGGTTAGGCTTAGGGTTAGGTTTAGGGTGAGGGTTAAGCTGAGGGTTAGGGTTATGGTGAGGGTGATTGTTAGGGTGAGGATTAGGTTTAGGATTAGGGTTAGGGTTAGGGTGAGGGTTATTGTGACGGTGAGGGTTACGGTTAGGGTGAGGGTTAGGGTGAGGGTGAGGGTTAGGATTAGGGTTAGGGTGAGGGCTAGGTTGAGGCTGAGAGTTAGGTTTAGGGTCATGGTGAGGGTTAGGGCTACGGTTAGGATGAGGGTAATGGTGAGGGGTAGGGTTAGGGTTAAATTGAGGGTTAGGTTTAGTGTGAGGGTTAGGTCTAGGTTGAGGGTTAAGGTGAGAATGAGTGTTAGGGTTACCGTGAGTGTTAGGGTGAGGGTTAGGGTGTGGGTTAGTGTTAGGGTTAGGGTTCGGATAAAGTTGAGGGATAGGGTTAGGCTTAGTGTGAGGGTTTGGGTTAGGTTTAGGGTTAGGATTAGGGTGAGTATAAGTGTTAGGGTGAGGGTTAGGGTGAGGGTGAGGGTTAGAATTAGGGTTAGGCTTAAATTGAGGGCTAGGGTGAGGGTGACGTTTAGGGTTAGGGTGAGGGTTATGATTAGGTTTAGTGTTAATTTCAGGGCTAGGGTGAGGATGAGGCTTAGGGTGAGGGTTAAGGTGTGGGTGAGGGGTTCAGTTAATTTATTGTTAGGGTTAGGGTGAGGATTTGTTTGAGGTTGAGGGTTAGGGTGAGGGTTAGGGTTAAGGTGAGGGTTAGAGTTAGGGTTAGGGTGAGGGGTAGGGTGACGGTGAGGGTGACGGTTAGGGTGAGGGTTAAGGTTAAGATGAGGGTAAGGGTTAGGGTTAGAGGGAGGGTTAGGGTTCGTGTGAGGGTTAGTGTTAGTTTTACTGTTAGGGTTAGGGTGAGAATAAGGGTTAGGGTGAGGGTTAGTGTGAGGGTGAGCGTTAGGGTTAGGGTGAGGGTTAGGTTTAGGATTGGTGTGGGGGTTAGGGTGAGGTTGAGGCTTAGGTTTATGGTGAGGGTTAGGTTTAGTGTCAGGGTTAGGGTTAGGGTTAGGGTTAGGTTGAGGGTAAGGTTTAGGGTGACGGTCAGGGTGAGGTTGAGGTTTAGGGTTAGGATTAGGGTTAGAGTTAAGGTTAGGCTGAGGGTGAGGGTGAGGGTAAGGGTGAGGGTTAGGTTTAGGTTTAGGGTGAGGGTTAGTGTTAGGGTTTTATTTAGGGTGAGGATGAGGGTTAGGATGTGGTGGAGGTTTCAGGTGAGGGTGAGGGTTAGGGTGGGGGTGAGGGTTAGTGTTAGGGTGAGGGTTATGTTTAGGGTTAGGGTAAGGGTTAGCTTGAGGGGTAGGGTTAGGGTTAGGGTGAGAGTTAGGATTAGGGTGAGGGTTAGGTATAGGGTGAGGGTTAGGGTTAGGGTAACTGTGAGGGTGAGGGAGAGTATGAGGGTTAGGATTAGGGTTAGGGTTAGAGTTAGGATGAGGGTGAGGGTTAGGGTTAGGTTTAGTGTTAGGGTTAGGCTGAGGGTGAGGGTGAGTGTGAGGGTTAGGGTTAGGTTTAGGTTTAGGGTTATTGTTAGAGTGAGGGTTAGGGTTAGGCTTAAGGTTAGGATGAGGGTTAGGGTGAGTGGTCGGGTTAATGTGAGGGTGAGGTTAAGTGGTAGTGTGAGGGTTAGATTTAGGGATATGGTTAGGGTTAGTGTGAGGGTACGGGTTCAGGTTCTGGTCAGAGTTAGGCTGAGGGTTAGCGAGAGTTAGGCTGAGGGTTAGCGTTCTTGTAAGGGTTAGGGTTTGGGATAGGGTTAGGGTTTTAGAGAGCGTAACGGTTAGGGTTGGGGTGAATGTGAGGTTTAGGATGAGGGTGAGGGTTAGGCATAGGGTTAGGGTTAGGTTGAGGGTTAGGTTGAAGGTTAGGGTTAGGGTTAGGGTTAGGGTTAGGTTTACGGTGAGGTTAAGGGTTAGGGTGAGGTTTAGGGTGAGTATGAGGGTTAGGGCTAGCATTAGGGTTAGGGTGAGGGTTATGTTTAAGGTTAGGGTTAGGGTGAGGGTGAGGGTGAGGTTTAGGGTAAGGCTTAGGGTGAGGTTTAGGGTTATGGTTAGGGTTACGGTGAGGTTGAGTGCGAGGGTGAAGTTTAGGGTGAGGGTCAGTATGAGGGTGAGGTTTAGGGTTAGGGTTAGCGTGAGACTGAAGGTGAGGGTTCGGGTTGGAGTTAGAGTTAGAGTTAGGCTGAGGGTGAGGGTTAGGGTGAGGGTTAGGGTTAGTGTAAGGGTTAGGTTGAGGCTGAGATTAAGGGTTAGGATGAGGGTGAGGGTTAGGGTTAGGGTTAGGGTGAGCGTGAGGATTAGGGTGAGGGTTAGAGTTAGGCTTAGGTTTAGGTTTAGGGTGAGGGTTAGTGTTAGAGTGAGGGTGAGGGTTAGTGTGAGGGTTAGGGTTAGGGTTCGGGTGAGGGTTATTGTGAGGGTTATTGTGAGTATGAGGGTTACGGTAAGGGTGAGGGTAAGGGTTAGTGTGAGGGTTAGGGTTAGGATTAGATATAGGTTGAGGGCTAGGTTGATTGTGAGGGTTAGGTTTAGGGTTAGGGTTAGGGTTAGGGTGAGGGTTAAGTTGAGGGTTAGGGTTAGGTTTAGAGTGAGGGCTAGGATTACTCTGAGGGTTAGGGTTAGGGTAAAGTTTAAGGTGAGGGTGAGGGTTAAGTTGAGGGAGAGGGTTAGGGATAGGTTTAGGGTTAGTGTGAGGGTAAGGATTAGGGTTAGGGTGCGGGTTACTCTTAGGGTTAGGGTGAGGGTTAATTTGAGGGTAGGGTTATGGTTAGGGTGAGGGCTAGGTTTAGTGTGAGGTTTAGGGCTAGGGTTAGGTTTACGGAAAAGATTAGTGTTAGGGTGAGGGTAAAGGTTAGGGTGATGGTGAGGGTTAGAGTGAGGGTGAGGGTTAGGGTTAGTGTGAGGGTCAGGGTTAAGGATAGGATTAGGGTTAGGGTGAGGGTAAGGATTACGGTTAGGGTTAAGGTGAGGTTTATGGTGAGGATTAGCCTTAAGGTTAGGGTGACGGATAGGGTGAGGGTGAGGATTAGGGTTGGTGTTAGGTTTACGGTGAGGGTAAGGGTTAGGGTGAGGTTTAGGCTGAGTGTGAGGGTTAGGGTTAGCATTACAGTTAGAGTGAGGGTTAGGGTGAGGGTTAGGTTTAGGATTAGCTTTAGGGTGAGGGTGAGGGTGAAGGTTAGGGTCAAGATGAGGGCGAGGGTGAGGGTTAGGTTGAGGGTGAGGGTGAGGGTGAGGGTTCAGATTAGCATTAGGGTTAGAGTTAGGCTGAGGGTGAGGGTGAGGGTGAGGGTGATGTTTAGGTTTAGGTTTAGGGTGAGGTTTAGGGGTAGAGTGAGGGTGAGGGTGAAGTTGATGGTGACCTTTATGTTTAGGTTTAGGGTGAGGGTTAGGAGTAGTGTGAGGGTTAGTATGAGGCTGAGGTTAAGGGTAAGGGTGAGAGTTCGGGTTAGGGTTTTATTTAGGGTGAGGATGAGGGTTAGGGTGAGGTTGGGGTTTCATTTGAGGGTGAGGGTTAGGGTGGGGTGAGGGTTAGTGTTAGGGTGAGGGTTAGGATGACGGTGAGGGTAATGGTGAGGATGAGAGTTAGGGTTAGTGTTCAGGTGAAGGTTAGGTTTAGTGTTACGTCTAGAGTGAAGGTTAGGGTTAGGCTTAGGGTAGGATGAGGGTTAGGGTGAGGGGTCGGGTTAGGGTGAGAATGAGGTTTAATGTTAGTGTGAGGGTTAGGTTTAGGGATGGGGTTAGGGTTAGGGTGAGGGTACTGGTTCGGCTTCAGGTGAGGATTAGGGTGAGGATGACGGTTAGCGTTAGTGTGAGTGTTAGGGTTTGGGATAGGGTTAGGGTTATGGAGAGGGTAAGGTTTACGGTTAGGTTGAGGTTAAGGTTTAGGATGAGGGTGATTGTTAGGCATAGGGTTAGGGTTAGGTTGAGGGTGAGGGTTAGTGTTAGGTTAGGTTTACGGTGAGGGTAAGGGATAGGGTGAGGTTTAGGGTGAGTGTGAGGATTAGGGCTAGCATTAGGGTGAATGTGAGGGTTAGGTTTAGGGTTAGGGTTAGGGTGAGGGTGAGGGTTAGGGTTAGGGTTAGGGTGAGGGTTTGGGTGAGTGTTAGGATTAGGTTTAGGATTAGGTTTAAGGTTAGGATGAGGGTTAGGATGAGGGTGAGGCTGAGGGAGAGGGTTAGGGTTAGGGTGAGGGATAGGGTTAGGGTTAGGGTGAGGTTGAGGGCGAGGGTGAGGGTTAGCGTGAGGGTCAGTGTGAGGGTGAGTTTTAGGGTTAGGGTTAGGGTCATGGTTAACGTTAGAGTTAGGGTGAGGGTTAGGGTTAGGGTTAGGATGAGAGTTAGGGTGAGGGTTAGGGTGAGGGTTAGGGTTAGGGTGAGGTTTAGGGTTAGGGTGAGGTTTAGGGTTAGGGTTAGGGTTAGGGTGAGGTTGAGGTTTAGGGTTAGGGTTAGTGTGAGGGCTAAGTTTTGGGTTAGAGTTATGGTCAGGGTGAGGTTGAGGTTTTGGATTAGGGTTAGGGTTAGAGTGAGGGCTAGGGTGAGGGTTAGGGTGAGGGTGAGGGTGAGGGTTAGGCTTAGGGTGAGGGTTAGAGTGAGAGCTAGGGTGAGGGTGAGGGTTAGGTTTAGGGTTAGGCTGAGGTTAGGGTTAGGGTGATGTTTACGGTGAGGGTGAGTGTTAGGTGGAGGGTGAGGATGAGTGTTTGCTTAAGGGTTTGAGTTAGGTTTAGGGTGAGGGTGAGGGTGATGGTGAGCATTAGGGTTAGGGTTAGGGTTAGGCTTAGGTTTAGGGTGAGGGTGAGGGAGAGGCTTAGGTTTAGGATTAGGCATATGGTTAGGGTTAAGCTTAGGTTGAGGTTGAGGGTGAGGGTTAGGGTGAGGGTTAGGTTTAGGGTGATGGTTAGGATTAGGGTTAGGGTTATTGTTAGGGTTAGGGTTAGGGTTAGGGTGAGGTTGAGGATGAGGGTGAGGATGAGGGTTCAGATTATGGTTAGCTTTAGCGGGAGGGTGAGGGTGAGGGTTAGGGTTAGGATTAGGGTTAAGTTTAGGCTGAGGGTGAGGATGAGGGTGAGCATGAGGGGTAAGGTTAGGTTTAGAGTTAGGGTTAGGATGAGGGTTAGCATTAGTGTGAGGGTTAGGATGAGCATGAGGGTGACGGTGAGGCTTAGGGTGAGGGTGAAGGTGAGTGTGAAAGTTAGGCTTAGGGTTCGGTTTAGGGTTAGGTTTAGTGTGAGGATGAGGGTTAGGCTTAGGATTAGTGTTAGGTTTAGAGTTATGCTGAGGGTGAAGTTGAGGACGACGGTGAAGATTAGGGTTAGGGTTAGGGTAAGGGTTAGGGTTAGTTTGAGGGTCTGGGTGAGGGTGAGGTTAAGGTTTAGGGTGAGGGTAAGGGTGAGGGTGAGGGTTTGGGTTAGGGTTAGGGTGAGGGTTTGGGTGAGTGTTAGGATTAGGTTTAGGATTAGGTTTAGGTTTAGGATGAGGGTGAGGCTGAGGGTGAGGGTTAGGGTTAGGGTGAGGGTTAGGGGTAGGATTAGGGTTAGGATGAATGCTAGGGTGTTGGTGAGGGTTAGGGTTAGGGTGACGGTGAGGGTTAAATTAGGGTTAAGGTGAGGGTTCGGGTGAGGGGTAGGGTTAGGGTTGGAGTTTGGGTTAGGTTTAGTGTGAGCATTAGTGTTAAGGTTAAGGTTAGGATTAGTGTGAGGGTAAGGGTTAGGGTGAGGGTTAGGGTGATAGTGAGGGTTAGGCTTACTGTGAGTGTTAGGGTGAGGATAAGTGTGAGGGTTATTGTTAGGGTTAGGGTTAGCATTAGGGTTAGGGTGGGGGTAAGGGTTAGGGTTAGGGTTAAGTTTACTGTTAGTGTGAAGGTTAGAGTTAGGGTTAGGGTGAGGGTTAGGGTTAGGTTTAGGGTTAGGCTTTTTGTTAGGGCTAGGGTTAGGGTGAGGGTGATGGTGAGGGTAAGGGTTGGGGTTAGGATTACGTTTAGGGTGACGGTGAGGGTGAGGTTTAGGGTTAGGGTTAGGCTGAGGGTGAGGGTGAGGGTTAGGGTTAGGATTAGGGTTAGGTTGAGGGTTAGGGTTAGTGTGAGGGTTAGGCTTAAGGTTAGGATGAGGTAAATGTTAAGTTGAGGGTTAGGGTGAGGGTGAGGTCTAGGGTTAGGTCTAGTGTTAGGATTAGGGTGAGGGTGAGCGTGACGGTTAGGGTGAGGGTTAGGGTTAGGCTGATGTTTTGGTTTAGTGTTACAGTGAGGGTGAGGGTGAGTGTGAGGTTTAGGGTAAAGGTTAGAGTTAGGGTGAGGCCTTGGGTGAGGGTGAGGGTTCGGGATAAGGTTAGGGAGAGGATTAGGTTTAGGTTTAGGGTGAGGGTTAGGGTGAGGGATAGGGTTAGGTTTAGGGTGAGTATTAGGTTTATTGTGCGTATTATGGTTAGGTTTAGAGTTAGGGTTGGGGTGAGGGTAAGGGTTAGGTTGAGGGTTAGGGTGAGGGTGATGGTAATTGTTAGTATTAGGGTTAGGGTTAGGGTTATGGTGAGGATTAGGTTGATGTTTATTTTTGGGGTTAGGGTTAGGGTAAGTGTAAGGGTTAGGGTGAGGTTTAGGGTTAGGGTTAAGGTTAGGGTGAGGGTTAGAGTGAGGGTTAGGGTTACGGTGATTGTTAAGGTAACAGTCATGGTGAGGGTGAGAGTTAGGTTTAGGGTTAGTGTGAGGGCTAAATTTTGGGTTAGCTTTATGGTCAGGGTGAGGGAGAAGGTTAGGATTAGGGTTAGGGTTAGGGTGAGGGCTAGGGTGCTGGTAAGGGTGAGGGAGAGTGTTAGGCTTAGGGTTAGGGTTATGGTGAGAGCTAGGGTGAGGGTGAGGGCGAGGGTGAGGGTGAGAGTTTTGGTTAGGTAAGGGTTATGTTTCAGGTGAGGATTAGTTGAGGGTTATGGTTTGGGAGAGGGTTAGGGTTAGGTTGAAGTATAGGGATAGGGGTAGGGTGAGGGTTAGGGTTAGGGTGATGTGTTGGATGAGGGTGAGGGTTAGGGTGATGGTGAGGGTGAGGGTTAGGGTATGGGTGAGTGTTAGGGTTAGGGTGAGGGTTATGGTACTGGTGAGGGTTAGGGTGAGGGTGAGGTTAAGGGTTAGGATTAGGGTGAGGGTAAGGGTTAGGGTTAGGGTTAGAGTTAGGCTGAGGTTTAGGGTGAGGGTTAGGGTTAGGGTTAGTGTGAGGGTTAGGGTTAGGGGGAGGATAAGGTAAGAACAAGAACCGTAAACCTAAACCTTACCCTAAATTTAACCATCCCACTAACCCTAACCCTCACCCTAACTCTCACCCTCACCCTCACCCTAAGCCAAAGCCTAAGCCTAACCCTTATACTAAACCTAACACTCTCACTCACACTCAGCCTAATCCTAAGCCTAACCCTAACCCTAACCCTCACCCTAACACTTACCGTACCTCTAACCCTAACCCTCAACCTAACCCTCACCCAAATCCTAAACCTAACCCTAGCCATCAATCTAACCCTAACCCTAAACCCTAACACTATCCCTAACACTCACCCTCACCCTAACCCTCACCCTCACCGAAACCTAAACCTATCCCTAACACTAACCCTCACACTAAACCTAACTCTCACCCTCACCCTAACCCTCACCCTCACCCTAACCCTCACCCTAACCCTTATACCACCCTAACACAATCCTAACCCTCACATTAAACATAACCCTCCCCCTAAACCTAACCCTAACCATCACCTGAACCGTAACCCTCACCATAAACCTGACCCTCACCCTCACCCTAACCCTCACTCTAGCACTAACCCTAACCCTCACTTTAACCATTACCCTCACCCTAATCTCCACATTAACCCTAATCCTTACCTAACCAAAACCCTCACCCTCAATCTCATCCTCACCCTAACCTTCACTATAACTCTAGCCCTCACTGTAACCCTAAACCTAAACTTAACCCTCACCCTCACCCTCAGCCTCATTCTCAGCCTTACCATAACCCTAATCCTAATCCTAACCCTAACACTACCCCTCACCCTTACCCTCAACTTAAACCTAAACCTAACCCTCACCCTCACCCTAACCCTAACCCTCACTCTCAACCTGGCCATCAACCAAACCCTAAACCTAAACCTAAACCTCACCCTAACCTTCACCCTAACCCTAACCCTAACCCTATCCCTCACCCTAACTGTAAAGCTCACCCTAACCCTAACCCTCAACCGAGCTCTCACCTTAACCCTAAGACTAACCCTAAAACACAAATTCACCCTCACCCAAATCCTCAGCCTAAAACTAAGCCTAACAGTAATCCTAACCCTAAACCTCATCCTCAACCTAAACCTCAACCTAACCCTTACCTGCACCCTAACCCTATCCTTCACAATAAACCTAACACTCACCCTAACCCTAAACCTACACCTCACGCTAACCCTCACACTAAACCTAACCCCAACCATCACCGTAACCCTAACCCTAATCCTAACCCTCACACTAACCCTAAAACTCACCCTAACCCTAACCCTAACCTTAATACTCACCCTCCCTCAACATCACCCTCAGGCTAACCCTAACCCTAACCCTCACCATAACTCTAATCCTAACCCTAACCCTCACCATAACTCTCACACTAAAACTAACCCTAACCCTCACCCTCACCCTCACCCTCAGCCTAACTCTAACGCTAACTCTAATCTTAACACAAACCCTAACCATCACACTAAACCTAACAAAGAACCTAAACCTAACCCTAACCCTCACCTTAACCCTCACCCTAACCTAACCCTAACCCTCACCCTAACCCTATCCCTAACCCTCACCAACAACCTAGCCCTCACCCTAACCCTAATCCTAACCCTAACCCTCACATAAACCTAACCCTCACCATAACCCTTACCCTCACCCTCACCCTCAATATCACCCTAACCCTAACCCTCACCATAACCCTTACCCTCACCCTCACCCTCAACATCACCCTAACCCTAACCCTCACCCTAACGCTCACCCTAATCCTATCCCTAAACCTAACCCTAAACCTAAACCTAAAACTCAACCTAACCCTAACCCTAACCCGAACCCCCATCTTCACCCTAACCCTACACCTAACCCTCACCCTCACCTTAACCATCAATCTAACTCTTAACCTCACACTCACCCTAAACCTCACAATAACCCTAACCCTCACCCGAACCAGAACCCTAAAACTCAACATCACCATCACCCTAAACCTCAGCCTAGCTCTAACCCTAACCCTAATCCTAGCCCTCACCCTCAACCTCACCCTCACACTCACCCTCACCCTAACTCTAACAATAAACCTAACCCTAACCCTAACCCTAACCCTAACCCTAACCCTAACCCTAACTCTAACCCTAACCCTAACCCGAAGCATAACCCTAACCGTAACCCTCACCCTAACCCTAACCCTAACCCTAACCCTCACACTAAACCTATCCCTCAACCTAACCCTAACCCTACCCCTCACCTTAACCCTAAGTGTAAACCTAACCCTAAGCCTAAACCTCACCCTTACCAGAGCCCTAACCCTAACCCTAATCCTAACTTTAACCCTCACCCTAATACTAACACTCACCCTAACCCTCACCCTCACCCTCACCATAAAATTCACCCTAACCATAACCCTAACCCTAACCATAACCCTAAACCTCACCCTAAATCTCATTCTAACCCTCACCCTAACCCTAACCCTCAGCCTAACACTAACGCTAACCATCAACCTCATGCTTGGCCTAACCCTAAGCCTAAGCCTAAGCCTAAACATAACTCTAACCCTAACCCTCACACTAACCCTCACCCTAACCATAACCCTAACACTAACCCTAAATCTAACCCTAAACCTCTCCCTCACCCTCAATGTAACAGTAACCCTAACCCTAACCCTAACAATAACCCTAACCCAAACCCTTACCCTAAACATAATCCTCAACCTAATCCTAACCCTCACCCTAACACTTACCCTCACCCTATCACTAACCCTCACACTAAACCTAAATATCACCCTAACCCTAACCGTCACCCTCACCATAACCCTAACCCTAACCCTCACCCTAACCCTAACCCTCACCCTTACCATAACCCTCACCCTCAACCTAACACTCCCCTTTACACTTACTGTCACCCTCACCCTAACCCTCACCCTAACCCTAATACTCAACCCTCACCCTAAACGTAACCCAAACCATCACCCTAGCCCTAACCCTCACCCTCACTCTCAGCCTCAGCGTAAACCTAAGCCTAAGCCTACCCCTAAGCCTAGCCCTCACCCTCACCCTAGCCCATACCCTACCCCTAACCCTAATCTTAACCCTCACCCTAACCCTCACTCTAACCCTAACCCCAACTGTCACCCTAAACCCAACCCGCAACCTCACCCTAACTCTAATCCTAACCCTAACCCTAACCCGAACTCTCACACTCACCCTCACCTTAACCCTAATCCTAATCCTAACCCTAACCCTAACCCTCACCCCCACCTTAAACCTCACCCTAACCCCAACCCTAACACTAACCCTAACCCTAAACCTCACCCTAAACTTAACTCTAACCCTAAATCTCACACTCACACTAACCCTAACCCCAACCCTAAACTTCAACCTAACCCTAAACCTCACCCTAACACTTACCTGAACCCTAACCCTAATCCTCCGCCTATCCCTAACCCTAACCCTAACCCTCACCCTAGCCCTCACACTAAGCCTAACGCTAAACCTACCTCTTACCCGAACCCTAAACCTAAACCTAACCCTAACCTGCACCCTAAGCCTAACCCTAACCCTCACCTAACACTAACCCTCACCCTAACCCTCATCCTAAACCTAACCCTAACCTTCACCCTAACCCTAACAATAACTCTAACCCTCACACTCACCCTAGCCCTCACACTAACCCAACCCTAACCCTACCCCTCAATCTAACTCTCAACCTAAACCTAACCCTAAACCTCACCCTAAGCCTAAGCCTCACCATCACCCTCACTCTCACCTAACCCTCACCCTAACCCTACCCCTCACCCTAACCCTCAACCTAAACCTAACCCTAAACCTGACCCTAAGCCTAACCCTCACCATCACCCTCACCCTCACCATAACCCTAACCCTAACACTAAATCTCACCCTAAACTTAACCCTCACCCTAACCCTAACCCTCACCCTCCCCCTAACCATAACACACAACCTAACCCTCACCCTAACCCTAATGCTAATTCTAACCCTTACACTCATCCTAACCCTCACCCAAACCCTTACCCTCACCCTAACTCTCACCCTCACCCTAACCCTAACCCTAAACCTCACTCTAACCCTAACCCACATCCTCAATCTAACCCTTAGCCTCACCCTAATCCACACCCTATCCCTAACCCTAACGCTCCCCCTAACCCTCACCCTAAGCCTAAAACTATCCCTAAACCTAACCCTCATCCTAACCCTCACTCTAACCCTTACTCTCACCCTAAAACTAACCCTCACCCTAACCCTAACCGAACCCCTCACCCTAAACATCATCCTAACCCTAACACTAACCCAAACCCTCACCCTCATCCTAACCCTAACCATAAAGCTCACCCTAAACCTAACCCTCACCAGCATCCTGATGCTCAACCTCAGTCTATCCCTAACCCTAACCCTAACCCTAACTGTAAACCTCAACATAACACTCACCCAAATCCTTACCCAACACTAACCCTCACATTAGCCCTAACCCTCACCCTAACCCTAACCATACCTCTCAAGCTAACCCTCACCCTAATCCTAACCCTCACCCTAACATTATTCCTTACCTAACACAAACCCTCACCCTTACAGTAACCCTCACCCTAACACTCACCCTCAACATAGCTTTCATCCTAACCCTAACCCTAATCCTCACCCTAACCCTAAACCTCACCCGAAACCTTACCCTCACTCTAACCCTCACCCTAACCCTAACCCTCACCCTAAATGTAACCCTCACCCTAACCCGCACCCTCACCTAATCCTCACCCTAACCATAACCCTTACCTAACCGTAAACCTCATCCTCACCCTCATCCTCACCTTAACCCTCACCCTCACCCTAGCCCTCACAATATCCCTAACCCTAACCCTAAACCTCACCTTCAACTTCACCCTCACCAATACTCTAAAACAAACCCTAGACCACACTGTAACCCTAACCTCCAACCTAACCCTAACCCTCAACCTCACCCTCACCCTCAGGCTAACCATAATTCTAATCCTAACCCTAAACCTCACCCTCACTCTAAACCTAACCCTACAACTAACCCTAACCCTCACCCTAACCCTAACCTCCACCCTAACCCTAATCCTGACACTAACCGTAAACCTAACCCTAACCCTCACCCTAACCCTAACCCACACCCTAACCCTTACCCTCACCCTAACACTAACCCTCACACTATACCTAACCCTCACCCTAATCCTAACCCTCACCCTAACCCTAACCCTAACCCTAACTCTCACTCTCACCCTAGCCCTCACCATAACCCTAACCCTAACCCTAACCGTCAACTAAACCTAACCCACACTCTAACTCTGTCCCTACCCCTCACTCTAGACCTCACCCTAACCCTAAACCTCACCCTCAGCCTAATCCTAACCCTAACCCTCACCCAATACTCACCCTTACAGTAACCCTCACCCTCAATCTAATCCTCACCGTCAATCTTACCCTTACCCTCACCCTAACCCTCACCCTAACCCTAACCCTCAAACTCACCCTAAAACTCACCCTAACCCTAAAGCTCACCCTAAAACTTATTGTCACCCTAACCGCCACCCTCACCCTAACCCTAACCCAAACCCTAACACACAACCTAACCCTCACCGTAACGCTAACACTAAACCTAAACTTCACCCTCACCATAACCCTAACCCTAACCCTAACCCTCACCCTAACCCTCAGCCTAACCCTTACCCTCACCGTAACCCTAAACCTAGCCCTCAAACTAACTCTAATACACATCCTAAGCCTAAACCTAAACCTAACCGTACCCCTCATCCTCACCTTCACCATGACCCTCACCCTCAGCCTAACCCAAACCCTAATTGTAACCCTAACCCTCCCCCTCCCCCTTCCCCTAAACCTAACCCTAAACTTAAACCTCACCTTCACCCTCATCCTCAATCTCACCCTAACCCTAAACCTAACAATAACCCTAACCCTAACACTAACCCTAACCTCACCCTAACACTCACCCTCACTTAACCCTAAGCTTAAACCTAACCCTATCCTTAATCCTTTATCTAACCCTCTCCCTCAACCTCACCCTAACCCTAACCCTAACCTTAACCCTCACCCTTACCCTAAACCTAACACAAACACTCAACCGAACCATCATCCTCACCCTCCACCTAACCCTCACCCTCACCCTAAACATCAACCTAACCCTAATCAACACCCTAGCCCTAAACCTAACCCTCACCCTTAAACTAACCCTCACCCTCACCCTCACCCTCAGCCTAACCCTAACTCTAATCCTAACCCTAAACCTCACCCGCACTCTAAACATAACCCTACACCTCACCCTAACCCTCACCCTAACCCTAACTTCCACCCTAACCCTAATCCTGACACTAAACCTAAACCTAACCCTCACCCTAACCATAACCCTCACAATAACCCTTACCCTCACCCAACCACTCACCCTAACCCTCACACTAAACTTAAACCTCACCCTAACCATAAACCTCATCCTATCCCTAACCCTAACCCTAACCCTCACTCGCAACCCAGCCCTCACCATAACCCTAACCCTAACCCTCAACCTCACCCTAAACATCACCTTAACCCTAACCCTCACCCTAAACCTTACCGACACCCTAACCGTCACCCTAATCCTAACTGTAAACTTCAAGCTAACCCTCACCCTCACCATCACTTCCAGCCTAACCCTAACCCGAACACTAATCCTAACCCTAACCCCCACCCTTATTCTCAACCTAACCCTAACCCTAACCCTAACACTCCCCCTAACCCTAACCTCCACCCTAACCCTAATCCTGACTATAACCCTAACCCTAACCCTCTCCCTAACCCTAAGCCTCACCCTAAACCTTACCCTCACCCTAACACTCATCCTAACCCTAACACTAAACCTAACCATACCCCTAATCCTCACCCTCACCCTCACCCTCAGTCTAACCCTAACCCTAACCCTAATCCTAATCCTAACCCTCACCCTCACCCTCACACTAAACCTAACCCTAATCTTAACCCTCACCCTCACCCTCAACCTCATCCTCAACCTCACCCTAACCCTAACAATAAACCTAACCCTAAACCTAACCATCACCCTAAACCTAACCCTCACCCTAATCCTAACCCTCACCCTAATCCTAACCCTTAAACTCACCTTCACCCTAACCCTCACCGGTACCTTAATCCTCACCCTAAACCTAAACCTAACCATCACCTAAACCCTAACCCTCAGCTGTGAAGGCTATGGTGAGGCTGAGTGTAAGGGTTTGGGTTAGGGTGAGGGTTAGGTTTAGGTATAGCGTGAGGGTTAGTTGGAGGGGTTGGGTTAGGGTTAGGGAGAGGGTTAGGTTTAGTGTGAGGGTTAGGGTTACAGTTTGGGTTAGGGTGAGCGTGAGGGTAAGGGTTAGTGTGAGGGTTAGGGGGAGGGTGAGGATTAGGGTTAGGATTAGGGTTAGGGTTAGGGTTAGGCTGGGGGTGAAGGTGAGGGTGAAGGTGAGGGTTAGGTTGAGGATTAGGTTGAGGGCTAAGTTAATGTGGAGGGTTAGGGTGAGTGTGAGGGTGAGGTTGTGGGTTTCGTTTAGGTAAGTGTTAGGTATAGGGTGAGGATTAGGGTGAGATTGAGGGTTAGGGTGAGGGTTAGGGTTTGGGTGAGGGTTAGGGTTAGGGTTTTCTTTAGGGTGAGGATGACGGTTAGGGTGAGGGTGAGTGTTAGTGTGAGGGTGCGGGTTAGGTTTAGGGTTAGGGTGAGGGCTAGGGTAAGGTTGAGGATTAGGGTGATGGTTAGGGTGAGGATGATTGTTAGGGTTTGGTTTAGGGTTAGGGTGAGGGTTAGTGTGAGGGTGAGGGTGAGGGTGAGGGTGAGGTTTAGGGTTAGGTTGAGGGTTAGGTTTAGGTTTAGGTTTAGGCTGAGGCTTAGGATGAGTTTTAGGGTTAGGATGAGGGTTAGGGTGAGAGGTAGGGTTAGGGTTAGGGTGAGGGTTAGGGTTAGTGTGAGGGTTAATGTTAGGGATATGTTTAGGATAGGGTGAGCGTAAGTATTAGGTTGAGGGTGAGGGTTAGGGTAAGGGTGAAGGTTAGGTATAGGGTTAGGGTTAGGGTTTGGGTTAGGTTGAGGTGCAGGGTTAGGGTTATGATTAGGGTGAGGGTTAGTTTGAGCGTTAGGGTTATGGTTAGCGGTACATTAAGGGTTAGGGTGAGGGTGAGGGTGAGAGTTAGGGTTAGGTTTACGGTGTGGGTAGGGGTTAAGGGTGAGTTTTAGGGTGAATGTGAGGGATAAGGTTAGCATTAGGGTGAGGGTGAGGGTTAGGGTGAGGGTTAGGGTTAGGGTTAGGGTGAGGGTTAGGGTAAGGATTAGGGTTAGGGTGGGGTGAGGTTTAGGGTTATGGTGAGGTTTAGGGTTAGGGATAGGGTGAGGGTGAGGGCGAGCGTTGGGGTTAGGGTGAGGGTGAAGGTGAGGGTTTTGGTTAGGGTTAGGGTTAGGGTGATGGTTAGGGTGAGGGTTAGGATTAGCATTAGGGTTAGAGTTAGGCTGAGGGGGAAACTGAGGGTGAGGGTGATGTTTATGTTTAGGGTTAGGGTGAAGGTTTGGGTTAGTGTGAGGGTTAGGGTGAGGCTGAGGTTAACGGTTAGGGTGAGGGTGGGGGTTTGGTTTAGGATTAGTGTTAGAGTGAGGTTTAGGGTTAGGCTTAAAGTTAGGGTTAGGGTGAGGTTTAGGGTGAGGGTAAGGGTGATGGTGAGATTTAGGGTTGGTGTGAGGATTAGAGTTAGGGTTAGGGTTAGGGTGAGGGTTATTGTGAGGGTGAGGGTAATGATTAGGGTGAGGGTTAGGGTTAGGGTGAGGGTTAGGGTAACGATTAGGGTTAGGGTGAGGGCTAGGTTGAGGGTGAGAGTTAGGTTTAGTGTTATGGTGAGGATTAGGGTTAGGGTTAGGATGAGGGTAACGGTGAGGAGTAGGGTTAGTGTTAGGGTGAGGGTTAGGTTTAGTGTGAGGGTTAGGTTTAGGGTGAGGGTTAGTGTGAGAATGAGCATTAGGGTTAACGTGAGTGTTAGGGTGATTGTGAGGGTTAGGGTTAGAATTAGTGTGAGGGTTAGGTTTAGGGTTAGGGTTGTGAGGTTTAGAGTTAGGCTGAGGGTGACGGTTAGGGTGAGGGTGATATTTAATGTTAGGGTTAGGGTGAGGGTTAGGGTTAATTTGAGGGTTAGGGTGAGGGTGAGATTAAGGGTGAGGGTGAGGGTGAGGGTTAGGGTTAGATTGAGGGTTAGGGTTAGGGTTAGGTTGAGGGTTAGGGTTTGTGTCAGGGATAGTGATAGGGTGAGGGTTAGTGTGAATTTTAGGGTTAGGTATAGTGTTAGGGTTAGGGTGAGGGTAAGAGTTAGGGTTACAGTGATGGTGAGGGTTAGGGTGACGGAGAGGGTTAGGGATAGGGTTAGGGTTAGGGTGAGGGTAAGGATTAGTTTTAGGGTGAGGGTGAGGTTTAGGGTGAGGGTGAGGGTGAGGTTTAGGGATAGGGTTAGGGTTAGGTTGAGGGTTAGGTTGAGGGTTACGGTTAAGGTTAGGGTGATGGATAGGGTGAGGGTGAGGGTGAGGGTTGGGTTAGGTTTACGGTGAGGGTAAGGGTTAGGGCGAGGTTTAGGGTGAGTGTAAGGGTTAGGGTTAGCATTACAGTTAGGGTGAGGGTTAGGGTGAGGGTTAGGTTTAGGGTTAGCTTTACGGTGAGGGTGAGACTTAGGTTTAGTGTCAGGGTTAGGGTAAGGATGAGGGTTAGGGTTCAGGTTAGTGTGAGGATTAGGGTTAGGGATAGGATGAGGGTTAGATTTAGGCTGAGGGTGAGTGTTTGGGGGAGGGTGAAGTTTAGTATTAGGGTTAGGGTGAGGATTATGTTTAGTGTGAGGGTTTAGGTGAGGGTGAGGTTAAGGGTTAGGGTAAAGGTTAGGTTGAGGGTTAGTGTTAAGGTTTGGCTTAGGGTGAGGTTTAGGGTGAGGGTTAGTTTGAGGGTTAGGGTTAGGGTTAGGGATAGGGTTGGGGTGAGGTTTAGGGTGAGGATTAAGTTTTTGGTTAGTGTGAGGTTTATGGTGAGGGTGAGGGTTAGGGCTAGCTAAAGTGTTAGTGTTAGAGTGAGGGTTAAATTTAGGATTAGGGTTAGGGTGAGGGCTCTGGTGAGGGTGAGGGTAAGGCTAAGGGTTAGGTTTAGATTTAGGGTTAAGGTGAGGGGTAGGTTCAGGGTTAGGGTGAGGGCTAGGATTAGTGTGAGGGTTAAGATTAGGGTTAGGGTGAGTGTTAGGGTTATGGTTAGGGTTAGGTTTAGGGTTAGAGTTAGGGTTAAGGATAGGGTTATTGTTAGAATTAGGGTGAGGGTGAGGGTGATGCTGAGGTTGAGGATGAGGGTGAGGGTGAGTGCTAGGATTAGGGTTAGTTTTATCGTTAGGCTGAGGGTGAGGGTGAGGGTGAGGTTGATGTTAAACATCAAACTTAAAGGTTAGGGTGAGGGCCAGGATTAGGGTTAGGTTTATCTTTAGGCTGAGGGTGAGGGTTAGGATGAGGTTTAGCGTTGGGGTTAGGGTGAGGGTTAGGGTTAGTGTGAGGTTTAGGGTGAGGGTGAGTTTAAGAGTTATGGTGAGGGTTAGGGTGAGGGTGATGGTTAGGTGTAGGGTTAGGGTGAGGGTGATGGTTAGGGTTAGGGTTAGGTTGAGGTTCAGGTGAAGGGTTAGGGTTAGGGTTAGGGATAGGTTTAGGGTGAGGGTTGGGGTGAGGGTTAGGGTGAGGTTTAGGTTGAAGGTGAGGGTTAGGGTGAGGGTGAAGGTGAGGGTTATGGTGAGGGTTACGGTTCAGGTGAGGGTTAGGGTTTGGGTTACGGGGAGTGTTAGGGTTTGTGTGAGGGTTAGTGGTAGGTTTAGGGTGAGGATAAGGGTTAGGGTGAGGGTGAGGATAAGGGAGAGGTTTAGGCTTAGGGTTAGTGTTAAGGTGAGAGTTAGGGGTAGTTTGAGAGTTAGGGTTAAGGTTAGGGTCAGGGTAAGTGTGAGCGTGAGTGTTAGGGTTAGGGTTAGGATTAGAGTGAGGGTGAGGGTTTGGGTTAGATTTAGGGTGAGCATTACGGTTAGGGTGAGTGTTAGGATTAGGTTTACGGTGAACATGAGGTTGAGGGTGAAGTTGAGTGTGAGGGTTAGGTTTAGGGTTAGTGTGAGGTCTATGGTGAGGCTGAGGGTAAGGGTTTGGGTTAGGTTTAGGTATAGGGTGAGCGTTAGTTTGAGGGGTAGGGTTAGGGTTAGGTTGAGGGTTATGTTTGGTGTGAGGATTAGGGTTACAGTTTGGGCTAGGGTTAGGGTGAGGGTAAGGGTTAGTTTGAGGGTTAGGGTGAGGGTGAGGATTATGGTTAGGATTAGCGTTAGGGTTAGGGTTAGGCTGAATGTGAAGGTGAGGGGGAGGGTGAGAGTTAGGGTGAGGGTTAGGTTGAGGGCTAGGTTAATGTGGAGGGTTAGGGTGAGTGTGAGTGTGAGGTTGTGGGTTTCGTTTAGGTAAGTGTTAGGTATAGGGTGAGGATTAGGATGAGCTTGAGGGTTAGGGTTAGGGATAGGGTTAGGGTGAGGGTTAGGGTTACGGTTAGTCTGAGTGTTAGGGTGAGGTTGCGGGTTAGGTTTAGGTTTAGGGTGAGGGCTAGGGTAAGGGTGAGGTTTATGGTCAGGGTGAGGGTGAGGTTGTGGGTTTTGGTTAGGTAAGGGTTAAGGTTAGGTTTAGGGTTCGGGTGAGGGTAAGGGTTTGGGTGAGGGTGAGGTTTAGGGTTAGGATTAGGTTGAGGGTTCTGCTGATGGTGATTGTTAAGGTTAGGGTTAGGGTTAGGGTGAGGGTTAGTGTGAGGGTGAGGGTGAGGGTGAGGTTTAGGGTTAGGGTGAGGGTTAGGTTTAGGTTTAGGTTTAGGGTGAGGCTTAGGATGAGTTTTAGGGTTAGGATGAGGGTTAGGGTGAGAGGTACGGTTAGGGTTAGTGTGAGGGTTAGGGTTAGTGTGAGGGTTAGTGTTAGGGATAGGTTTAGGTTAGGGTGAGTTTAAGGATTACGGTGAGGGTGAGGGTTAGGTTAAGGGTGAGGGTTAGGGATAGGGTTAGGGTTAGGGTGAGGGTTAGGTTGAGATTTAGGTTTAGGTTTAGGTTTAGGGTGAGGGTTAGGTTGAGTTTTAGGGTTAAGGATATGGTTAGGGGTAAGCTAAGGTTTAGGGTGAGGGTGAGGGTGAGGGTTAGGGTTAGGTTTATGTTGAGGGTAGGGGTGAAGGTGAGTTTTAGGGTGAGTGTGAGGGTTAGGGTTAGCATTAGAGTGAGGGTGGGGCTTAGGGTGAGGGTTAGGGTTAGGGTTAGTGTGAGGGTGAGTGTGAGGATTAGGGTTAGGGTTAGGGTGAGTTTTAGGGTTATGGTGAGGGTTAAGGTTAGGGATAGGGTGAGGGTGAGGGCGAGTTTTAGGGTTAGGGTGAGGGTGAAGGTGAGGGTTAGGCTTAGGGTTATGGTTAGGTTGAGGGTTAGGGTCAGGGTTAGGATTAGCATTAGAGTTAGTGTTAGGCTGTGTGTGAGTGTGAGGGTGAGGGTGATGTTTATGCTTAGGTTTAGGGTGAGGGTTAGGGTTAGTGTGAGGAATAGGGTAAGGCTGAGGTTAAGGGTTAGGGTGAGGCTGAGGGTTTGGTTTTGGATTAGGGTTAGGGTGGGGATTAACATGTGGTTTAGGGTGAGCGTTAGGGTTAGGCTTAAAGTTAGGGTCAGGGTGAGGTTTAGGGTGAGGGTAAGGGTGATGGTGAGGTTTAGAGTTGGGGTGAGGATTAGAGTTATGGTTAGGGTTAGGGTGAGGGTTATTGTGATGGTGAAGGTAAAGGTTAGGTTAAGGGTTAGTGTTAGGGTGAGGGTTATGGTAATGATTAGAATTAGGTTGAGGGCTAGGTTGAGGGTGATAGTTAGGTTTAGTGTTATGGTGAGGGTTAGGGTTAGGGTTAGGATGAGGGTAACAGTGAGGGTAGGGTTTGGTTAAGCTGAGGGTTAGATTTATTGTCAGTGTTAGGGTGAGGGTGAGGGTTTGAGTTAGGGTTAGTGTGAGGGCTAGGTTTAGGTTTAGAGTGAGTGTTTGAGTTAGGCTGACGGTGAGGGTTAGGGTGTAGGTGACATTTAGGGTTAGGGTTAGGGTGAGGGTTAGGGTTAGTGTGAGGGTTAGGGTGAGAGTGATGTTAAGGGTTAGAGTGAGGGTGAGGGTTAGAGTTAGATTGAGAGTTAGGGTTAGGGTGAGTGTTAGGTTGAGGGGTAGGTTAGTGTCAGGGATAAGGATAGGGTTAAGGTTAGTGTGAGGGTTAGGGTTAGGTATCGTGTTCGGGTTAGGGTGAGGCTAAGGGTTAGGTTGAGGGTGAGGGTGAGGTTTAGGGTGAGGTAGAGGGTTAGGGATAGGGTTAGGGTTAGGGTGAATGTAAAGGTTAGGGTTAGGTTGAAAGATAGGGTTCGGGTTAAGTGTGAGGGTTAAGGTGAGGGTAGGGTTATGGTTAGGGTGAGGGCTAGGTTTAGTGTGAGGTTTATGCCTAGGGTTAGGTTTAGGGACAGGATTAGGGTTACGGAGAGGGTAAGGCTTAGGGTGAGGGTGAGGGTTTGGGTGACGGTGAGGGTTAGGGTTAGTGTGAGGGTTAGGGTTAGGGATAGGGTTAGGGTTAGGGTGTGGGGAAGCATCAGGGTTAGCGTGAGGGTGAGGTTTACGGTGAGGGTGAGAGTTAGGGATAGGGTTAGGGTTAGGTTGAGGGTTAGGTTGAGGTTTAAGGTTAGGGTTAGGGTGAGGGTTAGCGTTAGGGTTAAGGTGACGGATAGGGTTAGGGTGAGGGTTAGGATTGGGGTTAGGTTTATGGTGAGGGTAAGGGTTAGGGTGAGGTTTAGGGTGTGTGTGAGGGTTAGGGTTAGCATTATGGTTAGGGTGAGGGTTAGGGTGAAGGTTAGGTTTAGGGTTAGCATTAGGGTGAGGGTGAGTGTTAAGGTTAGGGTTAGGGTAAGGGTGAGGGTTAGGGTAAGGTTTAGTGTGAGGATTAGGGTTAGGGATAGAGTGAGGGTTAGAGTTAGGCTGAGGGTGAGGGTGAGGGTGAGGGTGACGTTTAGGGTTAGGGTTAGGGTGAGGGTTAGGTTTAGTGTGAGGGTTAGGGTGAGGGTGAGGTTAAGGGCTAGGTTAAGGGTTAGGTTGAGGGTTAGTTTTAGGGTTGGGCTTAGGGTGAGGATTAGGATGAGTTTGAAGGATAGTGTTTGGGTGAAGGTTAGGGTGAGGCTTAGGGTTATGGTTAGGGTGAGGTTTAGGGTGAGGGTGAGTGTGAGGGTTAGGGTGAGTTTTAGGGTTATGGTGAGGGTTACAGTTAGGATTAGGGTTAGGGTGAGGGTTTTGTTGAGGTTGAGGGTTAGGCTTAGGGTTAGGTTTAGATTTAGGGTTAATGTGAGGGGTAGGGTTAGAGTTAGGGTGAGGGCTAGGTTTAGTGTGAGCGTTAAGGTTAGCGTGAGGGTTAGGGTTAGGGTTACCGTTAGGGTAAGGGTTAGAGTTAGGGTTAGGTTTAGGGTTAGTTTTATTGTTAGAGTTAGGGTGAGGGTGAGGGTGAGGGTGAGGTTGAGGGTGAGGGTGAGGGTGAGGGTAAGTCTAAGATTAGGCTTAGTGTTAGAGTTAGGCTGAGGATGAGGGTGATGGTGAAATTGATGTTTAAGGTTAGGGTGAGGGCCACGATTAGGGTTAGGTTTAGATTTAGGCTGATGGTGAGGGTGAGGGTGAGGGTGAGGTTTAGGGTTAGGGTTAGGTTGAGGGTTAGGGTTAGTGTGAGGTTTAGGGTGAGGGTGAGGTTAAGAGTTATAGTGAGGGTTAGGTTGAGGGTGAGGGTTAGGTGTAGGGTTAGGGTGAGGGTGAGGGTTAGGTTGAGGTTTAGGTTGATGGTTAGGCTTATAGTTATGGATAGGATTAGGGTGAGGTTTAGGGTGAGGGTTAGGGTTAGGGTGAGGTTTAGGGTGAGGGTGATGGTTAGGGTTTTGGTGAGGATTAGGTTTATGTGATGGTTAGGGATAGGATTACGTTTAGGGTGAGGGCTAGAGTGTGGGTGAGGTTTAGTGGTACGGTTAGGGTGAGTGTGAGGGTTAAGGTTAGGGTTAGGGTGAGGGTTAGGGATAGGGTTAGGGTTAGGGTGAGGGTGAGATTTAGGATGAGGGTGTGGGTTAGGGTGAGGATGGCGTTTAGTTTTAGGGTTAGGGTGAGGGTTAGGGTTAGTGTGAGGGTTAGGGTGAGGCTGAGGTTAAGGGTTAGGGTGAGGGTGAGGGTTGTGTTTAGGATTAGGGTTAGGGTGATGGTTAGGGTTAGGCTTAGGGTTACGTTTAGGGTGAGGGTTAGGGTAACGGTTAGGGTCATGGTTAGGGTGAGTGTTAGGGTGAGGATTAGAGTTACGGTTAGGGTTAGGGTGAGGGTTATTGTGACGGTGAGGGTTACGGTTAGGGTGAGGGTTAGGGTGAGGCTGAGGTTAAGTGTTAGGTTGAGGGTGAGGGTTGTGTTTAGGATTAGGGTTAGGGTGATGGTTAGGTTTAGGCTTAGGTTTAGGTTTAGGGTTAGTGTTGGGTTAGGGTTAGGGTTAGGGATATGGTGAGGTTTATGGTTAGGGTTAGGGTTAGGGTTAGGGTTAGACTGAGGTTGAGGGTTTGGATGCCGGTGAGGGTTAGGTTTAGGAGGAGCATTAGGGTTAGGGTTAGGATTAGGGTGAGGGTTTGGGTTAGGGTTAGGGTTAGGATGAGGGTTAGGGTGAGGGGTACGGTTAGGGTTAGGTTGAGGGTTAGGTTTAGGGTGATAGTAAGGGTTAGGTTGAGGGTTAGGATGAAGGTTAGTTTTAGTGATAATTTTAGTTTTAGGGTGAGGGTTAGAGTAAGGGTGAGATTTAGGGTTAGGGTGAGGTTTAGGGTTAGGGTTGGGGTAAGGGTGAGAGTTAGGGTGAGGGTAAGATTTAGGGTGAGGGTTATGATGAGTGTAAGGGTTAGAATTAGCATTAGGGTTAGGGTTAGGGTTATTGTTAGGGTTAGGGTGAGGGTGAGGGTTAGGGTTAGGGTGAGGGTTAAGTTTAGGGGGAGGGTTAGTTTTAGGATTAGGGTTAGGGTGAGTGTGAGGGTGATGGTGAGGGTTAGGCTTAGGGTGAGGTTTAGGGTTAGGTTTAAGTGGAGGGTTAGGGTGAGGGGTAGGGTAAGGGTAGGTTTAGTGTGAGGGCTAGGGTGAGTGTGAGGGTTAGGGTTAGGGTTAGGATTAGGGTGAAGGTTACGGTTAGGTTTAGGGTGAGGTTTAGGGTGAGGGGTAGTGTTAGGGTGAGGGGTAGGGTTAGGCTTAGGGTACAGATTAGGGTTAGGTTTAGGTTTAGGGTTCGGGTGAGAGGTAGGGTTAGCGTTAGGCTTAGTGTGAGGGCTAGGGTGAGGGTGAGTGTTACGGTTAGGGATAGGGTGAGGATTAGGGTTAGGGTTAGGGGAAGTGTTAGCATGAGTTTTAGGGTTAGGGTGATGTTTAGTGTTAGAGTTAGGGTTAGTGTGATGGTGAGGTTTAGGGTTAGAGTTAGGGTTAGGGTGAGGGTTAGGGTTAGGATTAGTGTTAGGATTAGGGTTAGGGTGAGGTTTAGGGTGGGGATGAGGGTTAAAGATAGGATTAGGATTAGGGTTAAGGTGAGGGTAGCTGTGAGGGTTAGGGTTAGGGTTAGGATTAGAGTTAGGTTGAGGGTGAGGATTAGGGTTATGGTGAGGGTTGGGGTTAGGGTTAGAGTGATGGTGAGGGTTAGGGTGAGGATTAGGGTTATGGTTAGTGTTACTGTTAGGGTTGGGCTTAGGGATAGGCTTAGTGTTAGGCAGAGGGTGAGGGTGAGAGTGAGGGTTAGGTTTAGGGTGAGGGTGAGGTTTAGGGTTAGATTTAGCATTATGGTGAGAGTTAGTGTGAGGTTTAGGGTTAGTGTTATGGTTAGGGTTAGGGTGAGGGTGAGGGTTAGGTTTAGGGTGAGGTTTATGGTTAGGGTTAGGGTTAGGGTTAGAGTGGGGTTTTGGATTAGTGTTAGGGTTATGGTGAGGGTGAGGGTTAGTGTTAGGGTTAGGGTTAGTGTTATTTTTAGGGTTAGGGTTAAAGTTACGGTGAGGGTGAGGGTGAGGGTTAGGGTTAGGTTTAGGCTGAGGTTTATGGGTAGGGTTAGGGTTAAGGTGAGGGTGAGGTTGGGGGTGAGGTTTAGGGTTAGGGTTATTTTTAGGGTTAGGTTTAGGGTAATGGTACGGTGAGGGTGAGGGTGAGGTTAAATTTTAGATTTAGGGTTAGTGTTAGGGTTATGCTTAGGGTGAGGGTTAGTATGAGGGTTAGCGTTAGGGTTATGATTAGGCTTAGGCTTAGGGTTAGGCCTAGCATGAGGTTGAGGGTTAGGGTTAGTTTTAGGGTGAGGGTTAGGGTTAGGGTGAGGTTTAGAATGAGATTTAGGTTTAGGGTTAGTGTTAGGGTTAGGTTTAGGGTTAGGATTAGGGTTAGGGTTAGCTTTAGGGTTAGGGATAGGGTTAGAGTGAGGGTTAGGTTTAGGGTTATTGTTAGTGTTATGGTTAGGGTTAAGTTTGCGGTGAGGGTGAGGCAGAGGTTGAGCCGTATGGTTAGGGTTAGGCTTACGGTTAGGGTTAGTGTTAGGGTTAATGTTAGGGTTAGGGTTAGGGTGATGTTTAGGTAAGGGTGAGGGTTAGGGTTAGGGTTAGGATTAGGATTAGGTTTAAGGTGAGGGTGAGTTTGAGGGTTAGTGTTAGGGTTAGGGTTAGGATTGAGATAGGGTGAGGGTGAGGGTGACGGTTATGGTTAGGGTGAGGGTTGGGGTTATGGTTAGAGTGAGGGTTAGGGTGAAGGTTAGCTTGAGGCTTAGGGTTAGGGTATGGGCTAGGGTGAGGGTGAGGTTAGGGTTAGGCTTAGCGTGAGGGTTAGGGTTAGGGTTAGTGTTATGGTTTGATTTGGGTTTAGGGTTAGGCTTAGTGTTAGGCAGCGGGTGCGGGTGAGGGTGAGGGTTAGGGTAAGGGTGAGGGTGAGGTTTAGCATTAGAGTTAGAGTTAGGGTGAGGTTTAGTGTGAGGGTTAAGGTTAGGGTTAGGGTTAGTGTTACGGTTAGGGTTAGGGTGAGGGTGAGTGTTAGGGTTAGGGTTAGTCTTAGGTTTAGGCCCAGCGTGAGAGTGAGGGTGAGGGTTAGGGTTCGGGTGAGGGTTAGGCTTTTAGGCTTAGGGTGAGGGTTAGGATGTGGTTTATGGTTAGGATTAGGGTTAGGGTGGGGGCTAGAGTGAGGGTGATGTTTAGGGTCAGCGTTATGGTGAGGTTTAGTGTTAGTGTTAGGGTTAGGGTTATGTTGAGAGTGAGGGTTAGGTTTAAGGTAAGGGTTAGTGTTAGGGTTAGGGTGAGGGTGAGGGTAAGGATTAGGGTTAGGGTTAGGGTTATTGTTAGTGTTATGTTTAGGGTTCGGTTTAAGTTGAGGGTGAGGCTGAGGGTGAGGTTTAGGGTTACGGTTAAGGTGAGGTTTAGGGTTAGGGTTAGGGTTAGGGTGAAGGTAAGTATTTGGCTTAGATTTAGGGTTAAGGTGAGTGTGAGCTTGAGGGTGAGGGTTAAGGTTAGGGTTATTGTTAGGGTTAAGGTTAGAATTACGGGGAGGGTGAAGGTGAGGGTGCAGGTTAGGGTTAGGGTTAGGGTTTTGGTTAGGGTGAGGTTGGGGGTGAGGTTTAGGGTTAAGGTTAGGGTTAGTTTTAGGATTAGGGTTATGGTGAGGGTGAGTGTGAGGGTTAGGGTTAGGGTTACGTTTAGGCTTAGGTTTAGGCTGAGGTTGATGGTGGGGATGCGGATTAGGTTTAGAGTGATGGATAGGGTTATGGTTAGGTTGAGGGTTAGGATGAGGGTTAGGGTTAGGATTAGGGTTAGGCTTACGTTTAAGCTGAGGCTGAGGGTGAGGGTGAGGGTTAGGGTTAGGGTGATAGGGTTAAGATTAGGGTGAGGGTTCGGATGAGGATTAGGGTTAGGGTTACGGTTAGGCTGAGGGTGACAGTAAGTGTAAATTTTAGGGTTAGGCTGAGGGTGAGGGTTATGGTAAGTGTGAGGGTTAGGGTTATGGTGAGGGTTAGGATGAGGGTTAGGTTTAGGGTTAGGGTGAGGGTGAGGGTTAGATTGAGGAATAGTGCTAGGGTTAGTGTGAGGATTAGGGTGAGGATGAGGGTTAGGGTTAGGTTTAGGATTAGGGTTAGGGTGAGGGCTAGGGTGAGGTTGAGTGTTAGGGTTAGGGTGAGGGTTAGAGTTAGTGATAGAGTGAGGAAGAGTGGTAGCATTAATTTATGGGTTAGGTTTATTGTTATTGTTAGGGTTAGGGTTACAATGAGGTTGAAGTTGAGGGTTAGGTTTCGGTTTAGTGTTAGGGTGAGGTTCAGGGTTAGAGTTAGTCTTAGGGTTAGGGTTAGGGTGAGGGTTAGGGTAGCTTTAGGGTTAGATTGAGGGTGAGGGTTAATGTGAGTGTTAGCGTTAGGGTTCGGGTTATGGTTATTGTGAGGGTTATTTTGAGGGTGAAGGTTACGTTTAGGGTGAGGGTAAGGGTTAGGGTGAGGGTTAGGGTTAGGGTTAGGGTTAGGGTTAGGGCAAGGTTGAGGGGGAGGGCTAGGTTTAGGATTAGGGTGAGGGTTAGGTTTAGGGTTAGAATAAATGTTTCGGTGAGGGTTAGAGTGAGGGTTACGGTTAGGGTGAGGGTGAGGGTTAAGGTTAGGATTAGGGTGAGGGTTAGGGATAGGGTTAGGGTTAGGGTGAGGGTGACAGTTAGGATGAGGGTGTTTATTAGGGTGATTGTTAGGGCGAGAGTTACCTTGAGGTTTAGGTTGAGGTTTAGTGTGGGGGTGAGGGTTAGTGTGAGAGTTAGTGTTAGGTCTAGTGTTAGGGTTAGGGTGAGGGTAAGGGTTAGGGTTAAGTTGAGGGTGAGGTTTAGGGTGACGGAGAGGTTTAGGGATAGTGTTAGGGTTAGGTTGAGGGTAAGGGTTAGGGTTAGGGTGAGGATTAGGGTTAAGTTGAGGGTTAAGGTGAAGGTAGGGTTATGGTGAGGGTGAGGGCTAGGTTTTGTGAGTTTTAGGGGTAGGGTTAGGTTTAGGGATAGGATTAGGGTTAGGAAGAGGGTAAGGGTTAGGGTGAGTGTGAGGTTTAAGGTGAGTGTGAGGGTTAGGGTTAGTGTTAGGGTTAGGGATACTGTTAGGGTTAGGGTGAGGGAAAGGATTAGGGTTAGGGTAAGTGTGAGGTTTAGGGTCAGGGTGATGGTGAGGGTTAGGGTTAGGTTTAGGTTGAGGGTTAGGTTGAGGGTTACGGTTAGTTTTAGGGTGAGGGTTAGCGTTAGGGTTAGGGTGACGGATAGGTTGAGGGTGAGGGTTATGGTTGGGTTTAGGTTTACGGTGAGGGTAAGGCTAAGGTTCAGGTTTAGGGTGTGTGTGAGGGTTAGGGTTAGCATTACGGTTAGGGTGAGGGTTAAGTTTAGGGTTAGCTTTAGGGTTAGGGTGAGGGTGAGGGTTAGGGTTAGTGTGAGGATTAGGGTAGGGATAGGGTGAGGGTTATTGTTAGGCTGAGGGTGAGGTTTAGGGTGAGGGTGATATTTAGGGTTAGGTTTAGGGTGAGGGTTAGGTTTTGTGTGAAGGTTAGGGTGATGGTGAGATTAAGGGTTAGGGTAAGGTTAAGGTTGAGGGTTAGTGTTAGGGTTAGGCTTAGGGTGAGGTTTAGGGTGAGGGTTAGGTTGAGGGTTAGGGGTAGGGTTAGGAGTAGTGTTTGGGTGAGGGTTATGGTGAGTGTTAGGGTTATGGTTAGGGTGAGGTTTAGGGTGAGGTTGAGGCTGAGGGTTGGGGTGAGTGTTAGTGTTAGGGTGAGGGTTAAAATTAGGATTAGGGTCATGGTTACGGCTCTGGTAAAGGCTTAGGCTTAGGGTTAGGTTTAGATCTAGGGTTAAGGTGAGGGGTAGGGTTAGGGTTAGGAAGAGGGCTAGGTTTAGTGTGAGGGTTAAGGTTAGGGTTAGAGTTAGTGTTATGGTTACTGTTAGGGTTTAGGGTTAGGTTAGGGTTAGGGTTTGAGTTAGGGTTAGAATTAGGGTTAGGGATAGGGTTATTGTTAGATTTAGCATGAGGGTGAGTGTGAGGGTTAAGTTAGGGTTAGGGTTAGTGTGAGGGTGAGTGTGAGGATTAGGCTTAGGATTAGGGTGAGGTTTAGGGTTATGGTGAGGTTTAGTGTTAGGGACATGGTGAGGGTGAGGGCTAACGTTAGGATTAGGGTGAGGGTGAGGATGAGGGCTAGGATTAGGGTTAGGGTTAGAGTTAGTCTGAGGTTGACGGTGAGGGTGAGGTTGATGTTTAAGGTTAGGGTGAGGGCCAGTATTAGGGTTAAGTTTAGATTTGGGCTGTGGGTGAGGGTTAGGGTGATGTTGAGTTTTAGGGTTAGGGTTAGGCTGAGGTTTAGGGTTAGTGTGAGGTTTAGGGTGAGGGTGAGATTAAGAGTTAGGGTGAGGGTGAGGGTTAGGTGTAGGTTTAGGGCGAAGGTGAGTGTTAGGTTGATGTTTAGGTTTAGGTTTAGGGTTAGTTTTAGGGATAGGATTAGGGTGTGCGTTAGGGTGAGGGTTAGGGTTAGGGTGATGTTGAAGTTGAGGGTGAGGGTAAGGGTTATGGTGCGGGTTAGTTTTATGTGAGGGTTAGGGTTAGATTTGGGTTATGGTGAGGGCTAGGGTGTGGGTGAGGGTTAGGGATAGGGTTAGGGTGAGGGTTAGTGTTAGGATAATGTGAGGGTTAAGGTGAGGGGTAGGTTTAGGGTTCGGTTCTGAGTTAGGTGAGGGTAATGGTTAAAGTGAGGGTTAAGGTTCAGGTGAGGTTTAGGGTTAGGGGGAGGGTTAGGGTTAGTGTGAGGGTTAGGGTTAGGGTGAGTATAAGGGTTAGGGTGAGGGTTATGGTGAGGGTGAACGTTAGGCTGAGGGTGAGGGTTAGGTTTAGTATGAGGGTTAGTGTTAGAGATAGGGTTAGGTTAGGATGAGGGTGAGGGTTAGGGTATTGGTTAGGTAAAGATTAGGGTTAGTGTGGGGATAATTGTGTTGGTGAGGGTGATGGTAATGGTTAAAGTGAGGGTGAGGGAGAGGATTAGGGTGAGGGTTAGAGTTAGGGTTAGGGTTAGGGTGAGGCCTATTGTGACGGTGAGGGTTAGGTGAGGGTTAGGGTGTGGGTGAGGGTTAGGATTAGTGTTACAGTGAGGGCTATGTTGAGGGTGAGAGTTAGGTTTAGAGTTATTGTGATAAGGGTTAGAGTTACGGTTAGGATGAGGGTAATGGTGAGGGGTAGGGTTAGGGTTAGCTTGAGGGTTAGGTTTAGTGTGAGGAATAGGTTTAGGGTGAGGGTTAGGGTGAGAATGAGTGTTAGGGTTATGGTTAGGGTAAGGGTGAGGGTTAAGGTTAGGGTTCGTGTGAGGATTAGGGTTAGGGATAGGGTGAGGGTTAGAGTTAGGCTGAGGGTGAGGGTTAGGGTGAGGGTGACGTTTAGGTTAGGGTTAGGGTGAGGGTTAGGTTTAGTGTGAGGGTTAGGGTGATGGTGAGTTTAAGGGTTTAGGGTTAGGGTTAGGGTTAGGGTTAGGGTTAGTGTTAGAGTTAGGGTGAGGGTTAGGGTTAGGGTTAGGTTTAGGGTTAGGGTTAGAGTTAGGGTTAGGGTGAGGGTGAGGTTTAGGGTTAGAGTCAGGATTAGGGTGAGGGTTAGGTTGAGGGTTAGGGTTAGGGTTAGTATTAAGGTTAGGTTTAGGGTGAGAGTTAGGGGGAGGGATAGGGTAAGGGTTAGGGTTACGATTAGTGTTAGGGTGAGGGTAAGTGTGTGGGTTAGGGTTATGTTTAGGTTTAGGCTGAGAGTTAGGCTGAGGGTGAGTGTGTGTGTTAGCGTTAGGTTTAGGCTTAGGCTTAGGGTTAGGCTGAGGGTGAGGGAGGGGATTAGAAATAGGTTTTTTGTGATGGTTAGGGTTAAGGTTAGGGTGAGGTTTAGGATGAGGGTTAGGGATAGGATTAGGTTAAGGTTAGGGCTAGGGTGAGGGTGAGGGTTAGGGTTAGGGATAGGGTTAGATTGAGGATTAAGGCTAGGGTCAGGGTGAGGGTGAGGTTCAGGTTTCAGGTTAGGCTTAGGCTTAGGGTTAGGCTGAGGGTGAGTGTTAGGGTGAGGTTGAGGGTTAGGGTTAGGGTTAGGGTGAGGTTTAGGATGAGGTATAGGGTTAGGATTCGCGTTAGGGTGAGGGCTAGGGTGAGGGTTAAGGTTAGGGTTAGGTTTAGGGTTAGGGTGAGGATTAGGGTTAGGATTACCGTGAAGGTGAGTTTTAGGGTTAGGTTGAGGGTTAGGGTTAGGGATAGGGTGAGGTTTAGGGTTAGGTTTAGGGTGAGGGTTAGGATGAGGGTTATGGTTTGGATTAGGGTTAGGGTGGGGGCGAGGGTGAGCGTAAGGGTTAGGGTTAGGGTTAGGTTTAGGCTTAGGGTTAGGCTGATGGTGAGGGTGGGGGTGAGAAATAGGTCTTGGGTGATGGTTAGGGTTAGGGTGAGGGTGAGGGTTAGGATGAGGGTTAGGGTTAGGATTAGGTTTAGGGTTAGGGTTAGGGTGACTGTGAGAGGTAGGGTTAGGCTTAGGCTTAGGCTTAGTGTTAGGCTGAGGTTCAGGGTTAGGGTGAGGGTTAATGTTAGGGTGATGGATAGGTTTACGGTTAGGGTGAGTGTTAGGATGAGGGTTAGGGTTAGGGTAAGGGTTAGGGTGAGCGTGACGGTAAGATTAAAGGTTAGGGTTAGGCTGAGGGAGAGTGTTCTCCTAAGGGTGATAGGATTAGGGTGAAGGTTAGGGTAAAGGTTAGGGTGAGGGTTAGGGTGAGCGTGAGGGTTAGCATGAGGTTTAAGGTTAGGATTAGGTTTAGGGTGAGGGCTAGGGTGAGTGTTACAGTGAGGGTTAGGTTTAGGGATGGGGTTAGGTTTAGGATTAGGGTGAGGGTGAGGGTGAGTGAGAGCCTTAAGGTTATTGTTAGGGTTAGGCTTAGGGTTAGGCTGAGGGAGAGGGTTAGGGTTAGTGTTAGGGTTAGGGTTAGGGTTAGGGTTAGGCTGAGGGTGAGGTTTACGGTAAGGGTGAGGTTTAGGGTTTGGGTGAGGGTTAGGGTAAGGGTTAGGGTTAGGGTTAGATTGAGCATTAGTTTTAGGGTTAGTGTGAGCTTTAGGTTGAGGATGAGGGTTAGGGTTAGTGTAAGGGCTAGCTTAAGGGTAAGGTTTAGGGTTAGTGTTAGGGTGAGGTTTAGGGTTAGGATGAGTTTTATGGTTAGTGTAAGGGCTAGGTTGAGGGTGAGGGTTAGGGTTAGTGTTAGGGTGAGGTTTAGGGTTAGGATGAGGGTTAGGGTTAGTGTGAGCGTTAGTGTTAGGGTTAGGGTTAGTTTTAGGGTGAGGGTTAGGGTTAGGTTGAGGGTTATGGTTAGGTTGAGTGTTAGGGTTAGGGTGGGGGTTATTGTTAGTGTGAGGGCTAGAGTGAGGGTGAGTGTTAGGGTGAAGTTGAGGGTTAGGCTGAGGGTCTTGGTTAGGTATTGGTTAGGGTTAGGATGAGGATCAGGTGAGGTTTAAGGTGAGGGTTAGCTTGAGCGTTAGGGTGTGTGTGAGCGTTAGGGTTAGGGTGAGGGTTCGGGTGATATGAGGTTTAGGGTGACGTTGAAGGTTAGGGTTAGGGTTAGGTGAGGGTTATGGATATGGTGAGGGTGAGGATGAGGGTTAGGATTAGGGTTAGGGTTAGGGTGAGGTTTAGGGTGAGGGTGACGTTTAAGGTTAGGGTTAGGTTTGTGGTGTGGGTAAGTGATAGCATGAGGGTTAGGGTGAGTGTTAGAGTTAGCATTAGGGTTAGGATGAGGGTTAGGGTGACGTTGAGGGTGAGGGTTAGGGTGAGGGTTAGGGTTAGAGTGAGGCTTAGGGTGAGGGGTAGGGTTAGGTTTAGGGTTAGGTTTAGGGTTAGGGTTAGATTGAGGATTAGGTTTAGGGTTCATGTGAGGTTTAGGGTGAGGATGAGGGTTAGGGTTAGGATGAGGATTAGGGTCAGAATTAGGGTTAGGGTAAGTGTTAGGGTAAGGATGAGGGTTAGGGTTAGGGTGATTGTAAGGGTAAAGGTGTGGGTTAGGCTGAGAGTGAGGGTTACGATAAGGGTGAGTGTTAGGGTTAGGGAGAGTGTTTGGTTAAGGGTTCGGGTTAGGGTTAGGGTGAGGATTAGATTGAGGATAAGGGTTAGGGTTAGTGTGAGGTTTGGGGTGAGGATGAGGGTTATGGTTAGGTTGAGGGTTAGGGTTAGAATTAGTGTTAGAGTGAGGGCTACGGTGAGGGTGAAGTTTAGGGTTAGGGTTAGGGTGAGGTTTCGGGTTAGTGTGAGTGTTAGTGTTAGAGTTAGGGTTAGTGTTAGGGTGAGGGTAAGTGTTAGGGTTATGTTTGGGGTGAGGGTTAGTGTTAGGGTTATTGTTAGGGTTAGGATTAGGATTAGGGTTAGGATGAGGGTGAGTGTCTGGGTTAGGGTTAGGTTTAGGTTTAGGCTTAGGGTTAGGCTGAGCGTGTGGTTGAGCTTGAGGGTTAGGGTTAGGGTGATAGTTAGGGTTAGGGTTAGGGAGAGGGTTAGGATGAGGGTTAGGATGAAGGTGAGGTTTAGGGTTATGTTTAGGGTGATTTTTAGGGTTAGGGTTAGGGTTAGGGTTAGGGTGAGGTTGAGGTTTAGGTATAGATTTAGGGTTAGGGTGAGGGTTAGGGTTAAGTTTAGTGTTAGGTTTAGGGTTAGGGTGAGGGTTATTGTTAGGGTGAGGGTTAGGGTTAGGGCTGGGTTTAGGATTAGGGTTAGGGTGAGGGTGAGTGTGAGGGTTAGTGTTAGGGTTAGGGTTAGGCTTAGGTTTAGGCTGAGGGTTAGGGTTAGGGTGAGGGTGAGGTTTAGGGTTAGTGTTAGGGTTAGGGTGAGGGTTAGTGTGAGGGTTAGTGGAAGGATTAGTGTTAGGGTTAGGTTGAGGTTTAGGGTTAGGGATAAGGTTAGATTTAGGACTAGGGTTAGGGTGAAGGTGAGTGTGAGTGTTAGGGTTAGGGTTAGGCTTAGGCTTAGGGTTAGGCTGAGGGTGAGGGTGAGGGTTAGGGTTAGGGTGAGGGTTAGGGTTAGGGTTAGGATGAGGTTTAGGATGAGGTATATGGTTAGGATTCGGGTTAGGGTGAGGGCTAGGGTAAGGGTGAGGTTTGCGGTAAGGTTTAGTCTTAGGCTTAGGGATAGGATTTGAATGAGGTTGAGGGTGAGGGTTAGGGTTAGGGTTAGTGTGAGGTTTAGTGTTAGGGTTAGGGTTAGAGTTAGGGGTAGATTGAGGTTGAGGTTTAGGGGTAGAGTTAGGGTTAGGGTGAGGGTTAGGGTTAGGGTGAGGGTTCGGGTGGGGGTGACTGTAAATGGAAAGGTGAGGGTTAGCCTGAGGTTGAGGGTTATGGTAAGGGTGAAGGTTAGCGTTAGGGTGAGGGTTAGGGTTAGGTTTAGTGTGAGGGTGGGGGATAGATTGAGTATTAGTGTTAGGGTTAGTTTGAGGTTTAGGTTGAGGATGAGGGTTAGGGTTAGGGTGAGGACTAGGGTGAGGGTGAGGTTTAGGGTTAGTGTAAAGGTTAGGTTTAGGGTTAGGGTGATGGTTAGGGATAGTGTGATGGTTAGTGTTAGGTTTAGGGTTAGAGTTAGGGTGAGGGTAAGTTTTAAGGTGAGGGTTTGTGTTAGGGTTAGGGTGAGGTGGGTGAGGGTTAGGGTTTGTGTTATTTTTAGAGTTAGGGTTAGGGTTACAGTTACAGTGAGGGTGAGGGTGAGCATTAGGGTTAGGGTTAAGATGAGGTTTAGGGATAGGGTTAGGGTTAGAGGTAGTGTCAGGGTGAGGTTTACAATTAGATTATGGGTTAGGGTGAGGCTGAGGGTGAGTTTTAGGGTTAGGATTATTGTTAGGTTTAGGCTTAAGGTTATGGTTCGGTTGAGGGTGAGGTTTAGGGTTAGAGTTAGGCTTAAGGTGAGGCTGAGGGTGAGTGTTAGGATTATCATTAGGATTAGGGTAAATGTTAGGGTGAGTGTGAGGGTTAGGGTTAGGGTGAGGATTATGCTTAGGGTTACACTGAGGGTGAGGGATAGGGTGAGGGTAAGGGTTAGGATTAGGGTGAGGGTTAGGGTGAGGGTGACTGTGTGTGTTAGTGTTAGGTTTAGGTTTAGGCTTAGGGTTAGGGTGAGGGTGAGGTTCAGGGTGTGGTTTAGGGTTAGGATGAGGGTTAGGGTAAGGGTTAGGGGGAGGGTTTGGATGAAGGTTAGTGTTAGGATTAGGGTTAAGGTGAGGGCTAGGGTGAGGGTGAGGTTTAGGTTTAGGTTTAGGCTGAGGTTTAGGGTTAGGGTTAAAGTTAGGGTGAGGTTGAGTTTTAGGGTTAGAGTTTGGGGTAAGGTGAGGCTGTGGGTGAGGTTTAGGGTTAGGGTTAGCGTTAGGGTTAGGGTTAGGGTGATGGTTAGGGTGAGGGTGAGGGTTAGGGTAAGGGGTATGAGTAGGATTAGGGTTAGGGTGAGGGTGAGGTTATGTGAGTGTTAAGGTTAAGGTTAGGCTTAGGCTTAGGGTTCGGCTGAGGGTGAGGTTGGGGGTGAGGATTAGGGTTAGGGTGATGGTTAGGGTTAGGGTGATGGTTAGGGTTAGGGTTAAGGTGAGGGTTAGGATGAGGGTTAGGATTCGGATTAGGGATAGGGTGAGGTCTAGGGTGAGGGTGAGGGTTAGGGTAATGGTTAGGCATAGGCTTATGGTTAGGCTAAGCATGAGGTTGCGGGTGAGTGTTAGGTTTAGGGTTACGGTGATGGTTAGGTTTATGGTTAGTGTGAGGGTTAGGATGAGGTTTAGTGTTAGGGTTAGGATGATGGTAATGGTAAAGGTGAGGTTGAGGCTGAGGGTGAGGGTTAAGATAAGGGTGAAGGTTAGGGTTACGGTGAGGGTTAGATTGAGGATTAGGTTTAGGGTTTGGGTTAGTGTGAGGTTTAGGGTGAGGATGAGGTTTAGGGTTAGGATGAGGGTGAGGGTTAGAATTAGGTTAGGGTGAGGGCTAAGGTGAGGGTGAGGGTTAGAGTTAGGGTTAGGGTTAGGGTTAGGTTTAGGATTAGGGTGAGGGTTAGGGTTAGTGTGAGGATTATAGTTAGGGTTAGGGTTACTGTTAGGGTGAGGGTAAGTGTTAGTGTAGGGTTAGGGTCACGGTTATGTTTAGGGTGAGGGTTAGGGTTAGGTTTTTGGTTATTGTTAAGGTGACAGGGAGCTTAAATCTTAGTGTGAGGGTGAGAGTTAGGGTTAGGGTGAGGGTGAGGTTTAGGGGTAGAGTTAGCGTTAGCGTGAGGGTTAGGGTGAAGGTTAGGATTAGGGTGAGGGTAAAGGTGAGGGTTAGGCTGAGGGTGAGAGTTTCGGTAAGGGTGAGGGTTATGATTAGAGTTCGGGTGAGGTTTAGGATTAGGGTGAGGGTTAGGGTTAGTGTGAGGATTAGTGTTAGGATTAGGGTTATTGTAAGGGTGAGGGTAAATATTAGGGTGAGGATTAGGTTTAGGGTGAGGGTTATGATTAGGGTGAGGATTAGGTTTAGGGTTAGGGTTAGGGTTATTGTTAGAGTTAGGGTTACGGTTATGGTGAGGGTGATGTTGAGGAGGTTTAGGTTTAGGGTTAGGGTTAGATTTAGGATTACGTTGAGGGTGAGGTTTAGGTTTAGTGTTATGGTTAGAGACAGGGTGAGGGTGAGGGTTAGGGTTAGGGTTCGGGTTCGGGTTAGGGTTAGGGTGAGGGTTAGAATGAAGTTTAGGGTTAGGATTAGGTTTAGGGTGATGGCTAGGGTGAGGGTTCGGGTGAGGTTTAGGGTTAAGGATAGGGTTAGGGTTAGGGTTAATGTGAGGGTGAGGCTGAGGATAAGGGTTAGGGTGAGGTTTAGGTTTAGGGTTTGGTTTAGGGTTAGTGTTAGTGTTAGGGTTAGGGTTAGTGTTAAGGTGAGGGTTAGGGTTAGGATTAAGGTTAGTGTTAGGGTTAGGCTGAGGGTGAGTGTGGGGGTGAGGATTAGGGTTAGGGTAAGGGTTAGGATTATTGTTACTGTTATGGTTAGTGTTAAGTTTGTGATGAGGGTGAGGCTGACAGTGAGGGTTCTGGTTATGATTAGGGTTAAGATTATTCTTATTGTTAGGGTTAGGGTTAGAATTATGGTGAGGTTGAGGTTGAGATTGAGGGTGAGGGTTAGGGTTAGGGTGAGGTTTAGGATTAAGGTTAGGGTTAGGGTTAGGTGAGGGTGAGGTTTGGGGTTAGAGTTAGGGTTAGGGGGAGGGTTAGGGTGAGGTTTAGGGTTAGGGTTAGTGTTAGGGTTAGGTTGAGGGTGAGGGTGAGGGTTAGGCTGAGGGTTAGGATTAGGATTAGTCTAAGGGTTAGGTTGAGTGTGGGGGTTAGGTTTAGGGTAAGGCTTAGTCTTTGGGTTAGGCTGAGGTTGAAGGTGAGGGTGAGGTTAGGGTTAGGGTGAGGGTTCGGGTGAGGTTTAGGGTTAAGGATAGGGTTAGGTTTAGGGTTAATGTGAGGTTGAGGCTGAGGATTAGGGTTAGGTTTAGGTTTAGGTTTAGGGTTTGGTTTAGGGTTAGTGTTAGTGTTAGTGTTAAGGTGAGGGTTAGGGCTAGGATTAAGATTAGCGTTAGGGTTAGGCTGAGGGTGAGTGTGGGGGTGAGGATTATGGTTAGGGTTAGGGTTAGGATTATTGTTACTGTTATGGTTAGTGTTAAGTTTGTGATGAGGTTGAGGCTGACAGTGAGGGTTCTGGTCATGGTTAGGGTTAAGATTATTCTTATTGTTAGGGTTAGGGTTAGAGTTATGGTGAGGTTGAGGTTGAGGGTGAGGGTTAGGGTTAGGGAGAGGTTTAGTGTTAGGGTTAGGGTTAGGGTTAGGGTTAGGTGAGGGTGAGGTTTGGGGTTAGAGTTAGGGTTAAGGGGAGGGTTAGGATGAGGTTTAGGATTAGGGTTAGTGTTAGGGTTAGGGTTAGGGTGAGGTTGAGGGTTAGGCTGAGGGTTAGGATTAGGATTAGTGTAAGGGTTAGGTTGAGTGTGAGGGTTAGGGTTAGGGTTAGGCTTAGTCTTAAGGTTAGGCTGAGGGTAAAGGTGAGGGTGATTTTAGGGTTAGGGTGAGTGGTAGGGTTAGGATTAGGGTTAGGGTGAGGGCTAGGGTGAGGGTGAGGGTTAGGGTTAGTGTTAGGGTAAGTTTTAGAATTAGGTTGAGGTTTAGGGTGAGGGTTAGGATGAGGGTTAGGTTTACAGTGAGGTTGAGGGTTAGGGTTAGGTTGAGGGTTAGGGTTAGGATTAGGATTAGAATGAGGGTGAATGATAGGTTTAGGGTTAGGGTTAGGGTTAGGCTTAGTCTTAGGGTTAGGCTGAGGTTAAAGGTGAGGGTGATTTTAGGGTTAGGGTGAGTGGTAGGGTTAGGATTAGGGTTAGGGTGAGGTCTAGGGTGAGGGTGAGGGTTAGGGTTAGTGTTAGGGTAAGGTTTAGAATTAGGGTGAGGTTTAGGGTGAAGGTTAGGATGAGGGTTAGGGTTACAGTGAGGTTGAGGGTTAGGGTTAGGTTGAGGGTTAGGGTTAGGATTAGGATTAGAATGAGGGTGAGTGATAGGTTTAGGGTTAGGGTTAGGGTTATGTTTAGGTTTAGGATTAGTATTATGGTTAGGGTTAGGGTTAGAGTTATGGGGAGGGTGAGGGTGAGGGTGAGGGATACGTTTAGGTTTAGGGTTACGGCTAGGATTAGGGTTAAGACGACGGTGAGGTTTAGGGTTAGATTTAGGGTTAGTTGGAGGGTTAATGTTAGGGTTAGAGTTAGGTTTAAGGTTAAGTTGAGGGTTAGGTTGAGGTTTACGTTTAGGGTTAGGGTTAGGGTTAGGATTAGTTTTAAGGTGAGGGTGAGTGTGAGGGTTAGGGTTAGGGTTAGGCTTAGGCTTAGGGTTAGGCTGAGGTTGAGGGTGGTTGTGATGATTAGGGTTAGGGTTATGGTTAGGGTTAGGGTTAGGGTGAGAGTTAGGATGAGGGTTAGGGTTAGGATTAGCGTTAGGGTGAGAGTGAGGGTTAGGGTTAGAGTTAGGGTAAGTTTTAGAGTTAGGGTTAGGGTTAGGGTGAGGGTCAGGATGATGGTTAGGGTTACAGTGAGTTTGAGGGTTAGGGTAAGGTTGAGGGTTAGGTTTAGGATTAGGATTAGAATGAGGGTGAGTGGTAGGATTAGGGTTAGGGTTAGGGTTAGGTTTAGGTTTAGGATTAGTATTATGGTTAGGGTTAGGTTTAGACTTAGGCTGAGGGTGAGGGTGAGGGTTAGGGTTAGTGTTAGGGTGAGGGTTAGGATGATGGTTAGGGTTATGATTAAGATTAGGGTGAGGGCTAGTGTGAGGGTGAGGTTTAGGTTTAGGGTTAGGGTGAGGTTTAGCGTTAGGGTTAGGATTAGTGTTACGGTTCGGGATAAGTTAAAGGTTAGGGTGAGGGGAAGGATTAGGGTTACGGTCAGCCTGAGGGTTAAGGTTAGGGTTAGGGTGAGGGTTAGGATGAGGATTAGGGTTAGGATTAGGATTAGGGTGAGGGCTATGGTGAGGGTGAGAGTTAGGGTTAGTGTTTGGGTGAGGTTTAGGCTTAGGGTTAGGGTCAGTATTTGGGTTAAGTTTTGGGCTAGTTTTAGGGTTAGATTTAGGTTTAGGGGGAGGGTTAGGTTGAGGTTTAGGGTTAGGGTTAGTGTTAGAGTTAAGGTTAGGTTGAGGGTGAGTTTGAGGGTTAGGGTTAGGGTTAGGCTTAGGCTTAGGGTTAGACTGAGGGTGAGTGTAGGGGTGAGGATTAGGGTTAGGCTTATGGTTATGGTTAGGTTTAGGGTGAGGGCTAGTTTTCGGATTAGGGTTAGGCTGAGTGCTAGGGTGAGGGTGAGGGTTAGGTTAAGGTTTAAGCTTGCTTAGGGATAGGATGAGCATGAGGTTGAGGGTGAGTTTTAGGTTTAGGGTGATGGTTAGGTTTATTGTTAGGGTAAGTGTTAGGATGAGGTTTAGGTTTAGGGTGAGGGTTAGGGTGAGGATGATGGTAAGGGTAAAGGTGAGGTTTAGGCTGAGGGTGAGGGTTAAGATAAGGGTGAGGGTTAGGATTAGGTTTAGGGTGAGGGCTAGGGTGAGGGTTAGCGTGAGGGTTAGGTTAAGGATAGGGTAAGGTTTAGGATTTGGGTTAGGGTGAGTGAGTGTGAGTGTTAGGGTTAGGGTTAGGGTTAGTTTAGGGTTAGGTGAGGGTTAGGGTTAGGGATTGGGTTAGAGTGAGTGTGAGGGTGAGGATTAGGGTTATGTTTAGTGTTAGGTTTAGGGTTTGGTTTAGGGTTAGGGTTAGGGTTAGGTTTAGAGTTAGGGTTACAGTGAGGGTTAGGGTTAGGTTTCGGGTTAGTGATAGGGTAAGGCTGAGGGTGATGGTGGGGGTGAGGATTATGGTTAGGGTTAGGGTTAGGGTTATTGTTAGTGTTATGGTTAGTGTTAAGTTTGTGGTGAGGGTGAGGCTAACGGTGAGGGTTATGGTTATGGTTATGGTCATGGTAGAGGGTTAGTCTTATTGTTAGGGTTATGGTTATAGTTACTGTGAGGTTGAGGGTGAGGGTGAGGGTTAGGGTTAGTGTTAGGGTAAGATTTAGGGTGAGATTTAGGGATAGGCTTAGGATTGGGATTAGGTTTAGGATTAGGGTGAGTGTGAAGGTTAGGGTGAGGGTTAGGCTTAGACTTAGGGTTAGGCTGAGGATGAGGGTGGGGGTGAGGATTAGGGATAAGGTTAGTGTTATTGTTAGTTTTAGGGTTAGAATTCCCTTGAGGTTGAGGGTGAGGGTTA
The DNA here is from genome assembly GCF_024711535.1 of Dipodomys merriami. Classification (NCBI taxonomy): domain Eukaryota; kingdom Metazoa; phylum Chordata; class Mammalia; order Rodentia; family Heteromyidae; genus Dipodomys; species Dipodomys merriami. The sequence goes on along the minus strand of NW_027206047.1, from coordinate 781,283 downwards.
GGGTTACGTTTAGGGTGGGGATTAGGGTTAGTTTAGGGTTAGGGTGAGGGTGAGGGTGAGGTTTAGGGTTAGATATAGGTTTAGGGGGAGGGTTAGTGTGAGGGTTATGGTTATGTTAGGATTAGGGTTAGGTTTAAGGTTAGCATTAGGGTTAAATTTAGAGTTATGGTGAGGGTGAGTGTGCAGGTGAGTGTGAGGGTGAGGGTTAGGATTAGGATTAGGGTTGGGGTGAGGGCTTGGGTGAGGGTGAGTGTTAGGTTTAGAGTTAGGGTTAGGGTTAGGGTGAGGGTTAGGATGAGGGTTAGGGTTTCAGTGAGTTCGAGGGTTAGGGTTAGGTTGAGGGTTAGGGTTAGGATTAGGAATAGAGTGAGGGTGAATTGTAGGATTAGGGTTAGGGTTAGGTTTAAATTTAGGATTAGTATTATAGTTAGGGTTAGGATTAGAGTTATGGTGAGGGTGAGGGTGAGGGTGAGGTTGAGGGATACGGTTAGGTTTAGGGTGTGGTTTAGGGTGAGGGTAGGATTAGGTTTAGGATGACGGTGAGGTTTAGGGTTAGATTTAGGGTTACTTGGAGGGTTAATGTTAGGGTTGGTGTTAGGTTTAAGGTTAGGGTGAGGGTTAGGTTGAGGTTTAGGTTTAGGGTTAGGGTTAGGATTAGTTTTAAGGTGAGGGTGAGTGTTAGGGTTAGGGTTAGGGTTAGGCTTAGGCTTAGGGTTAGGCTGAGGGTGAGGGTGTGGGTGAGGATTAGGGTTAGGGTTATGGTTAGGTTTAGGGTTAGAGTGAGAGTTAGGATGAGGGTTAGGGTTAGGATAAGGGTTTGGGTGAGGGCTAGGGTGAGGGTGAGGTTTAGGGTAAGGGTTAGGCTTAGGCTTAGGGTTAGGCTGAGCATGAGGTTGAGGCAGAGGTTTAGGGTTAGGGTTAGGGTGAGGTTTAGTGTTAGGGTTAGTGTTAGAGTTAGGGTTAGGTTGAGGGTGAAGTTTAGGGGTAGAGTTAGGGTTAGGGTCAGGGTTAGGGTTAGGGTGAGTGTTAGGGTGGGCATGATGGTAAGGGTAAAGATGATGGTTAGGCTGAGTGTGAGGTTTACGGTAAGGGTGAGGGTTAGGGTTAGGGTGATTGATAGGGTTAGGGTTAGGGTTAGGGTGAGGGTTAGATTGAGGATTAGTGTTAGGGTTAGTGTGAGGTCTTGGGTAAGGTTGAGGGTTAGGGTTAGGGTGAGGGCTAGGGTGAGGTTGAGGTTTAGGATTAGTATTAGGGTGAGGTTTAGGCTTAGGGGGATGGTTAGATTTAGTGTTATGGTGAGGTTTAGTGTTAGGGTTAGGGTTAGGATTAATTTTACGGTTAGGCTTAAGGTGAGTGTTAGGGTGAGGGTGAGGGTTAGGGTTAGGGTTAGGATTAGGATTAGGGTTAGTGTTAGGGTGAGTGTGAGTGTTAGGTTTAGGGTTAGGCTTAGGGTTATGTTGAGGGCAAAGGTGAGGGTGAGGGTTAGGGTTAGTGTTTGGGTGAGGTTTAGGGTTAGTGTTAGGGATTGGGTGAGGGTTTGGATTAGGGTTAGTTTTAGGGTGAGTGTGAGGGTTAGGGTTAGGCTTAGGCTTAGGGTTAGGCTGAGGGTGAGGATGAGGGCGAGGGTTAGGGTTAGGGTGAGGGTTAGGGTTAGGGTTAGGGTGAGAAGTAGGTTTCCGGTTAAGTTTAGGGTTAGGGTGAGGTTTATGGTAAGGGATACTGTGAGGGTGAGGGTTAGGGTTAGGTTGAGGGTTAGGGTTAGGTTTAGAGTTAGGGTGAGGGTGAGGGTTAGGGTTAGTGTTACGGTGGGGGTTAGGATGAGTGTTAGGGTTAGGATTCGGATTAGGGTGAGGGCTAGTGTGAGGGTGAGGGTTAGGGTTAGGGTTAGGTTGAGGTTTAGGGTTAGTGTTAGGGTTAGTGTTACGGTTCGGGTTACGTTTCGGGTTAGGGTGAGGGTTAGGGTTAGTGTTACGGTCAGCCTGAGGGTTAAGGTTAGGGTTAGGGTGAGGGTTAGGATGAGGATTAGGGTTGGGATTATGATTAGGGTGAGGTCTTGGGTGAGGGTGAGGGTTAGGGTTAGTATTTGGGTGAGGTTTAGGTTTAGTTTTAAGGTTTGAGTGAGGGTTAGGATGAGGGATAGAGTTACGGTGAGGGTGAGGCATAGGGTCAGGTTGAGGTTTAGGGTTAGAATTTGGGTTAGGGTGAGGGTTAGTTTTAGGGTTAGATATAGGGTTAGGGGGAGGGTGAGGTTGAGGTTTAGGGTTAGGGTTATGGTTAGTGTTAGGGTTAAGGTTAGGGTGAGGGTGAGTGTGAGGGTTAGGTTTAGGGTTAGGCTTAGGCTTACGGTTAGGCTGAGGGTGAGGATTAGGGTTAGGGTTATGGTTAGGGTTAGGGTTAGGGTGAGGGTTAGGGTTAGGATTAGGGTTAGGGTGAGGGCTAGGGTGAGGGTGAGGGTTCGGATAAGGTTTAAGCTTAGGCTTAGGGTTAGGCTGAGCGTGAGGGTGAGTGTTAGGGTTAGGGTGATGGTTAAGTTTACGGTTAGGTTGAGTGTTAGGATGAGGTTTAGGTTTAGGGTGAGGGTTAGGGTGAGGATGATGGTAAGTGTAAAGGTGAGGTTTAGGCTGAGGTTGAGGGTTAAGATAAGGATGAAGGTTAGGATTAGGTTTAGGGTGAGGGCTAGGGTGAGGTTTAGGGTTAGGGATAGAGTAAGGTTTAGGATTTGGGTTAGGGTGAGTGAGTGTGAGTGTTAGGCTGAAGGTTAGGGTTAGGCTTAGGGTTAGGTGAGGTTTAGGTTTAGGGTTTGGGTTAGAGTGAGGGTGAGGGTGAGGATTACAGTTAGGTTTAGGGTTAGGTTTAGGGTTAGGGTTAGTGTTAGTGTTAGGGTTAGGGTTAGGTTTATAGTGAGGGTTAGGGTTAGGGTTAGGGTTAGTGTTAGGGTTAGGCTGAGGGTGATGGTCGGGGTGAGATTAGGGTTAGGGTTAGGGTTAGGGTTATTGTTATTGTTATGGTTAGTGTTAAGTTTGTGGTGAGCGTGAGGCTAACTGTGAGGGTTATCGTTATGGTTATGGTTAGTGTTAGTCTTATTTTAAGGGTTAGGGTTAGAGTTACTGTGAGGTTGAGGGTGAGGGTGAGGGTTAGGGTTAGTGTTAAGGATAGATTTAGGGTGAGGTTTAGGGATAGGTTTACGTTTAGGATTAGGGTTAGGAATAGGGTCAATGTGAGGGTTAGGGTGAGAGTTAGGCTTAGGCTTAGGGTTAGGCTGAGGATGAGGGTGGGGATGAGGATTAGGGTTAGGGATAGTGTTATTGGTAGGGTTAGGGTTAGAGTTACCTTGAGGTTGAGGGTGAGGGTTTGGGTTAGGGTTAGGGTGGGGATTAGTTTTAGGGTTAGGGTTAGGGAAAGGTTGAGGGTGAGGTTTAGGGTTAGATATAGGTTTAGGGGGAGGGTTAGTGTGAGGGTTAGGGTTAGGGTTAGTGTTAGGGTTTGGGTGAGGTTTAGGGTTAGGGTTAGGGTTAAGTTTAGAGTTACGGTGAGGGTGAGTGTGCAGGTGAGTGTGAGGATTAGGGTTAGGTTTAGGGTTAGGGTGCGGGTTAGTGTGAGGGTTATGGTGAGGGTTAGATTGAGGGTAGGGTTAGGTTTAGGGTTAGGGTGAGGGCTAGGGTGAGGGTGAGGTTTAGTTTTAGGGTAAGGGTGAGGTTTAGTGTTAGGGTTAGGGTGTGGATGAGGTTTAGGGTAAGAGTTAGGGTTAAGGTGAGGCTGAAGGTGAGGGTTAGGGTTAGGGTTAGGAATATGATTATGATAAGGTTTGGGTGAGTGTGAGGTTTAGGGTTAAGCTTAGTGTTAGGCTTAGGGTTACACTGAGGGATAGGGTGAGGGTGAGCGTTAGGGTTAGGGTGACGTTTAGGGTTAGGGTTAGGTTGAGTGTTAGTGTTCAGGTTATGTTTAGGGTTAGGGTGAGGGTTAGGGTTACGGTTAAGTTTTGTGTGAGGCTTAGGGTTAGGTTGAGGGTTAGGGTTAGTGTTAGGGTTAGGGTGAGGTTTAGGGTTAGGGTTTGGGTGAGGTTTAGGATGAGGATTAGGATTAGGATTAGGGTTAGGGTGATGGCTATGGTGAGGGTGAGGGTTAGAGTTAGTGTTAGGGTGAATTTTAGGGTTAGGATGAGGGTTAGGATGAGGGTTAGTGTTACGATAAGGGTGAGGGTTAGGGTTAGGGTGAGGGTTACGGTTAGGATTAGGTTTAGGGTGAGAGTGAGGGTTAGGATTAGGGTTAGGGTTAGGGTTATTGTTACAGTTAGGGTTAGGGTTATGGTTACTGAGAGGGTGAGGGTGAGGGTTAGGGTTAGGGTTAGGCTGAGGTTTTTAGTGTTAGGGTTAGGGTTAGACTTAGGGTTAGGGTGAGGTTAGGGTTAGGGTTAGTGTGAGGTTTAGTGTTAGTGTTAGGGTTAGGGTGAGGCTGAGGATGAGAGTTAGGGTTAGGGTTGGTGTTAGAGTTAGGGTTACAGTGAGGGTTAGAGTGAGGGTGAGGGTTAAGCTTAGTGTTAGGATTAGGATTAGGGTAAGGGTTAGTGGGAGTTTGAGGGTTAGGGTTAGGTTTACGCTGAGGGTGAGGAGGAGGGGGAGGGTTAGTGTTAGAGTGAGGGTTAGGGTTAGGGTTTGGGTTAGAGTTAGGGTTCAGGTTAAATTTAGTGTTAGAGTGAGGGTTAGGGTTATGTTGAGGTTTAGGGTTAGGTTTAGGATTAGGGTGAGGGTTAGGGTTAGGGTTAGGGTTAGGGTGAGTGTTAGGATGAGGATTAGGGTTAGGATTAGGGTTAGGGTGAGGGCTAGGGTGAGGTGAGGTTTAGGGTTAGTGTTTGGGTGAGGTTTAGGGTTAGGTTTAGGGTTTGGGTGAGGGTTATTATGAGGGTTAGAGTTACGGTGAGGGTGAGGGTTAGGGTTAGGTTGAGGGTTAGGGTTAGGATTTGGGTTAGAGTGATGGTTAGTTTAAGGGTTAGATTTAGGGTTAGGGGGAGTGTTAACTCCAGGGTTAGGGTTACTGTTAGGGTTAGTGTTAGGGTTAAGTTTAGGGTGAGGGTTAGGTTGAGGTTTAGGGTTAGGGTTAGGGTTAGAGTTACGATTAGGGTTAGGGTGAGGGTGAGTCTGAGTGTTAGGGTTAGGGTTAGGGTTAGGCTTAGGGTTAGGCTGAGGGTGAGGGTGGGGTTGAGAATTAGGGTTAGGTTAATGGTTATGGTTAGGGTTAGGGTGAGGGTTAGGATGAGGGTTAGGGTTAGGATTAGGGTTAGGGTGAGAGCTAAGGTGAGGATGAGGGTTAGGATAAGGTTTAAGCTTAGGCTTAGGGTTAGGCTGAGCGTGAGGTTGAGGGTGAGGGTTAGGGTTAGGGTAATGTTTAGGTTTATAGTTAGGGTGAGTGTTAGCATGAGGTTTAGGTTTAGGGTGAGGGTTAGGGTGAGGATGATGTTAAGGGTAAAGGTGAAATTTATACTGAGGGTGAGGGTTAAGATAAGGGTGAGTGTTAGAGTTAGGTTTAGGGGTAAGGTAAAGTTTAGTGTTAGATTTAGGTTGAGGGTTAGATTGAGCATTAGGGTTAGGGTTAGGGTTTGTGTGAGGTTTAGGGTGAGGATGAGGGTTAGGGTTACGGTGGTGTTGAGGGTTAGAATTTAGATTTAGGGTTAGGGTGAGGTTTATTGTGAGGGTTAGGGTTAGAGTTAGGGTTAGGGTTAGGGTTTGGTTTAGGATTAGGGTGAGGGTTAGGATTAGTGTGTGGGTTAGGGTTAGGGTTAGTGTTAGAGTGAGGATAAGGGTTAGGGTGAGGTTTAGGTTTAGGTGAGGGTTATGGTTAGGATGAGGGTGAGGGTTAGGTTTAGGGTTAGGGTGAGGTTTAGTGTTAGGGTTAGGGTTAGAGTTAGGGTTAGGGTGAGGGTGAAGTTTATTGGTAGAGTTAGGGTTAGGGTGAGGTTTAAGGTTAGGGTGAGTGTTAGGGTGGGGGTGACGTTAAGGGTAAAGGTAAGGGTTAGGCTGAGGGTGAGGGTTACGGTAAGGGTTAGGGTTAGGATTAGGGTTAGGCTGAGGTTGAGAGTTTGAGTATTAGTGTTAGGGTTAGTGTGAGGTTTATGGTGAGGTTGAGGGTTAGGGTTCGGGTGAGGGCTATAGTTCTGGTGAGGGTTAGAGTTGGTGTTAGAGTCAGGTTTAGGGTTAGGGTGATGTTTGGGTTAGTGTGAGCGTTAGTGTTAGCTTTACCGTTAGTGTTAGGGTGAGGGTAAGTGTTAGGATGAGAGTTAGGGTTAGGGTGAGGTTTATGTTTAGGGTGACTTTGAGTGTTAGGGTTATCTTTAGGATGAGGTTAAGTTTATTGTTAGGGTTAGAGTTAGGGTTATGGTGTGGGTGAGGTTTAATGTTAGAGTTAGGGTAGTGTTAGGGTTTGGGTTAGGGTGAGAGATAGGGTTAGGCATAGGCTTAGGCTTAGGCTTAGGCTTAGGCTTAGGCTTAGGCCGAGCATGAGGGTAATGGTTAGGGTTCGGGTTAGGGTTTGGGTTCGGGTTAGGGTTAGGTTGAGGGTTAGGATGAGGTTTAGGGTTAGGATTAGGTTTAGGGTGAGGTCTAGGGTGAGGGTTAGGGTGAGGCTTAGTGTTAGGGATAGGGTTAGGTTTAGGATTTGAGTTAGGGTGAGGGTTAGTTGAGGGTTAGGGTTAGGTTTAGTGTTAGGGTGATGGTTAGGGTTAGGGTTAGATTTAGTGTTATGTTTACGGTTAAGTTTGTGGTGAGGTTGAGGCTTAGGGTGAGGGTTATGGTTCTGGTTAGGGTTAGGGTTAGTGTTAGGGCTAGTGTTATTGTTAGGGTTAGGGTTAGAGTTACGGTGAGGTTGAGGGTGAGGGTGAGAATTAGGGTTAGGGTGAGGTTTAGGGTTAGGGTTAGGGTTAGGGTTAGGGTTAGAGTGAGGGTGAGGTTTAGTGTTAGAGTTAGGGTTAGAGGGGAGGGTTAGGGTGAGGTTGAAGGCTAGGGTTAGTGTTAGGTTTAGGGTGAGGGTGAGGTTTGGGTTGAGGTTTAGGGATAGGGTTAGGTTTAGGGTTATGGTTAGAGTGAGGGTGAGTGTGAGGGTTAGGTTGAGGGTTAGGATTAGGCTTAGGTTTAGGCTGAGGGTGAGGGTGGGGGTAAAGATTAAGGTTAGGGTGATGATTAGGGATAGGGTTAGTGTTATTGTTAGGGTTAGGGTTAGAATTACAGAGAGGGTGAGGGTGGAGGTGAGGGTTAGCGTTAGGGTTAGGGTGCGGTTTAAGGTTAGGGTTAGGGTTAGGGTGAGTGTGATGTTTAGGGTTAGATATAGGGTTAGGGGTAGGGTAAGTATGATGGTTAGGGTTTGGGTTAGTGTTAGGGTTAGGGTGAGGGTGAGGGTTAGGTTTAGGTTTAGGGTTATGCTTAGGGTTAGGCTGAGGGTGATGGTGAGGCTGAGTGTTAGGGTTAGGGTGAGTTTTAGGGTTAGGTTTATGGGGAGGATTATGATGAGGGTTAGGCTTAGGTTTAGGGTTAGGGTGAGGGTTAGGGTTACAGAAGGGTGAGAGTTAGCTTAGGTTGAGGGTTAGGGTTAGGATTAGGGTTAGGGTGAGGGTGAGTTTTAGGATTAGGGTTGGGGTTAGGGTTATTATTAGGTTTAGGGTTAGGGTTATGGTTATGGTGAGGGTGAGGCTTAGGGTTAAGGTTAGGGTGCGGTTTTTAGTGTTAGGGTTAGTTTTAGAGTTAGGGTTAGGTTGAGGGTGAGGTTTAGGGGTAGAGTTAGGGTTAGGGTGAGGGTTAGGTTGAGGGTTAGGGTTAGGGTGAGGGTTAAGTTGGGGGTGACGATGAGGGTAAAGATGAGTGTTAGGCCTAGGGTGAGGGTTATGTTAAGAGTGAGGGTTAGGGTTAGGGTGAGGGTGAGGTTTAGATTGATGATTAGTGTTAGGGGTAGTGTGAGGTTTAGGGTGAGGATGAAGGTTAGGGTTAGGGTGAGGGCTAGGTTGAGGGTGAGGTTTAGGGTTAGTGTTAGGTTGAGGTTAGGGTTAGGGTGAGAGTTCTGGTTAGGTTTAGGGTTAGGGTTAGGATTAGGGTTAGGTTTAGTGTTAGGATTAGGGGTAGGGTGAGGGTAGGGTTAAGGTTAGGGTTAGGGTTATTGTTAGGGTTAGGGTTAGGATGAGGTTTAGATTTAGGGTTAGGATTAAAATTAGGCTTAGGGTAAGGGTGAGGTTTAGGGTTAGAGTTAGGGTTAGTATTAGGGTAAGGGTTATGGTGAGGTTTTGGGTTAGGGTTAGGCTTAGGCTTTGGTTTAGGCTTAGGCCCAGTATATGGGTGAGTGTTCGGGTTAGTGTTAGGGTGAGGGTTAAGGTTAGGGTTAGGGTGAGGGTTGGGATGAAGTTTAGGTTTAGGATTAGAGTTAGGGTGAGGGCAAGGGTGAGGGTTAAGGTGAAGGTTCGGGTTAGGGATATTGTTAGGTTTAGGATTAGGGTTAGGGTGAGGGTGAATATGAGGGTTAGGGTTAGCGTTAGGGTTACGCTTAGGGTTAGGGTGAAGGTTAGGGTTAGGGTTTGGTTAGGGTGAGGGTGAGGCTGAGGAGTAGGGTTAGGTTGAGCTTTAGGTTTAGGTTTAGGTTTAGGGTTAGTTTTACTGTTATGTTTCGGATTAAGTTTAAGTTTAGGGTTAGGATTAGTGTTATTGTTAGGGTTAGGATTAGTGTTACTGTTAGGGTTAGGGTTAGAGTTACGGTGAGGGTGAGGGTGATGGTGAGGGTTAGGGTTAGTGTTAGGGTGAGATTTAGCGTTAGGGTTGGGATTAGGGTTAGGGTTAGGGTGAGGGTTAGGGTTAGGGTTAGGTTGAGGGTGAGGTTTAGAGTTAGGTTTAGGATTAGAGGGAGGTTTGGGTCGAGGATTAGCGTTAGGGTTAGTGTTAGGTTTAGGGTTAGGATTAGGGGTAGGTCGATGGTTAGTGTTATTGTTACGTTTAGTGTTAGAGTTGAGGTGAGGTTGAGGTTGAGGGTGAGGTTTAGGGTTAGCGTGAGGTTTAGGGTGAGGTTTAGGGTTAGGGTTAGTTTGTTGTTGAGGTTTAGGGTTAGAGTTAGGGTTAGGGCGACGGTTAGGGTGAGGGTTAGGGTGAGGGTTAGTGTTAGAGTTAGTGATAAGGTGAGTGTTAGGGTGAGGGTGAGGGTAGGCTTAGGGTTAGGATTAGAAATAGGGTAAGGGTTAGAGTTAGTGTGAGGGTTAGGGTTAGGGTTCGGGTTAGGATTAGGGTTTCGCTGAGGGAGAGGGTGAGCATGAGGGTTAGGGTTAGGGTCAGGTTTAGTGTTAGATTTAGGGTTAGGCTTAGGGTTTCGCTGAGGGAGAGGGTGAACATGAGGGTCAGAGTTAGGGTGAGGTTTAGGAGTAGAGTTAGGGTAGGGTGAGGGTTAGGGTTAGGGTGAGGGTGAGGTTTAGGGGTAGAGTTAGTTTTAGGGTGAGGTTGAGAGTGAGGGTTAGGTTTATAGTGAGGGTTACGGTTAGGTTTAGGGTGAGTGTAATGGTTAGATTGAGGATTAGTGTTCAGTTAGTGTGATGTTTAGGGTGAGGATGAGGGTTAGGGTTAGGGTGAGGGTTAGGGTTAGGTTTAGGGTGAGGTTTAGGGTTAGGGTGATGGTTAGGTTTAGTGTGAGTGTTTGTGTTAGGTTTAGGTTTAGTGTTAGGGTGAGGATTAGTGTTAGGGCGGGGGTTAGTGTTATGGTGAGGCTTATGGAAATGGTGAGAGTTAGGGTTAGGGTTATTGTTAGGGTTAGGTTTAGGGTTACAGTTACGGTGAGGGTGAAGGAGAGGGCTAGGGTAGGGTTAGGATGAGATTTTGGTTTAGGGTTAGGGTTAAAGTTAGGGTTAGGGTGAGAGTGAGGTTTACAGTTAGTGTTAGGGTTAGTGTTAGGGTTAGGGTTAGGGTGAGGGTTAGGGTTCGGGTTAGGCTTAGGCTTAGGCTTAGGCTTAGGATGAGCATGAAGGTTAGGGTTAGGGTTAGGGTGAGGGTTAGGGTTACGGTTAGGGTGAGGGTTACCATGAGGTTTAGGGTTAGGATTAGGGTTAGGGTGAAGGCTAGGGTGAGACTTAGGGTGAGGGTTAGGGTTAAGGATAGTGTTAGGTTTACGATTAGTGTTAGGGTGAGGGTGAGTGTGAGGGTTAGGGTTAGGGTTACGTTAGGCTTAGGGTTAGGGGGACCGTTTAAGTTAGGGTTAGGGTTAGGGTGAAGGTAAGGCTGAGGATTAGGGTTAGGTTTAGGGTTTGGGTTAGGGTTATTGTTATTGTTAGGGTTAGGGTTAGAGTTAAGCTGAGGGTGAGGGTGAGGGTGAGGGTTAAGATTAGGGTTAGATTGGGGTTTAGGGTTAGGGTTAGGGTTAGGGTTAGTTTTAGGGTGAGTTTTAGGTTTAGATATAGGTTTAGAGGGAGGGTTAGGGGGAGGGTTAGGGTGAGGGTCAGTGTTAGGGTTAGAGTGAGGGTGAGGGTTAGGTTGAGGTTTATGGTTATGGTTAGGGTTAGGATTAGTGTGATGGTTAGTGTTAGGGTTAGGGTTAGTGTTAGGGTGAGGGTAAGTGTTAGGGTGAGGGTTTGTGTTAGGGTGAGGTTTATGGTTAGGGTGAGGGTGAGGATTAGGTTTAGGTTTTCTGTTAGGTTTATGTTTAGTTTTTGGGTTGCTGTGAGGGTGAGGGTGAGGGTTAGGTTTAGGTTTAGTGTAAGGTTTAGGGTTTGGGTTAGGGTTAGAGTTAGGTTTAGGTTGAGTGTGATGTTTAGGGTTAGACTTGGGGTTAGGGTGAGGTTTAGGGTTAGGGATAGTTTTAGGGTTAGGTTTAGGTTGAGTGTTAGGTAGAGGGTTAGGGTTAGGGATAGGGTGAGGAATAGGGTTAGGATGAGGTTTAGGTTTAGGCTTAGGGTTAGGCTGAGGGTGAGGTTGAGGGAGAGGGTTAGGGTTAGGTTGAGCATGAGGGTTAGAGTTAGTGGGAGGGTTAGGATGAGGGTTATGGTTAGGATAAGGGTTAGGGTGAGGGCTAGGTTGTGGGTGAGGTTTAGAGTTAGATTTAGAGTTAGGATTAGGGTCAGGTTTAGGGTGAGGGTGAGGGCGAGGTTTAGGGTTAGGGTGAGGCTAAGGGTGAGGGTTAGGGTTAGGGTTAGTGTTAGGGTTAGGGTTAATGTGAAGGATAGGGTTAGGGTGAGGGTTACGATGAGGATTATTGTTAGCATTAGGGTTAGGGTGAGAGTGAGTGTTAAGATTAGGGTTAGGCTTAGGGTAAGGGTTAGGTTTAGGTTTAGGATTAGTGTTATTGTTATGGTTAGGGTTAGATTTATGGTGAGGGTGAGGGTGATGGTGAGGGTTAGGGTGGGTTTATGGTTAGGGTTAGGATTAGGGTTAGGGTGAGGGTGAGGTTTTGGTTTAGATTTAGAGTTAGGTGTAGGTTAGGTCGAGGTTTAGGGTTAGGGTTAGTGTTAGGGTTAATGTTCGGGTGAGGGTTAGGTTACGGTTTAGGGTTAGGATTAGTGTTAGATTTCGAATTAGGGTTCAGCTCATGGCTAGGGTGAGGGTGAGGGTTAGGGTAAGGCTTAGGCTTAGAGTTAGGCTGAGCATGAGGTTGAGGGTGAGGATTAGTGTTAGGGTCCTCGGTAGTTTTACGGTTTGGGTGAGGGTTAGCATGAGATTTAGTGTTAGGTTGAGGGTTAGTTTGATTATGATGGTAAGGGTAAAGGTGAGGTTTAGGCTGAGGGTGAGGGTTAAGATAAGGGTGAGGGTTAGTGTTAAGTTTAGAGTTAGGGTAAGGTTTGGGGTTAGGGTTAGGGTGAGGGTTAGATTGAGGATTCGGTTTAGGGTTAGCGTGAGGTTTAGGGTGAGGATGAGGGTTAGTGTTAGGGTGAGGGTGAGGGTTAGAATTAGGGTTATGGTGAGGGCTAGGATGAGGTTGAGGGTTAGGGTTCGGTTTAGGGTGAGTGTAGGGTGAGGGTTAGGGTTAGGTTTAAGATTAGTGATAGGGATAGGTTTAGGATTAGGTTTAGGGTGAGGGTGAGTGTGAGGGTTAGGGTTAGCGTTAGGATTAGGCTTATGGTTAGGGTGAGGATTAGGGTTAGGATTTGGGTTAGGGTGAGGGTGAGGCTGAGGATTAGGGTGAGGTTTAGGGTTAGAGTTAGGGTTAGGTTTAGGGTTAGGTTTAGGGTTAGGGTTAAGGTTAGGGTTAGGGTTACAATGAGGGTTAGGTTTAGGGTTAGGGTTACGCTTAGGGTTAGGCTGAGGGTGATTGTGGGGGTGAGGATTAGGGTTAGGGTTAGTTTTAGGGTTATCGTTAGTGCTATGGTTAGGTTTAAGTTTGCCGAGAGGGTGAGGGTTATGGTTAGGGTTAGGTTTAGGGTTAGTGTTATTGTTAGGGTTAGGGTTAGAGTTACGGTTAGGTTGAGCGTGAGAGTGAGGGTTAGGTTTAGGGTGAGGTTTAGAGTTAGGGATAGGGTTAGGGTTAGGGTATGGGGGAGGTTTAGGGTTAGAGTTAGGGTTACTTTTAGTGTGATTGTTAGTGTTAGGGTTAGGGTTAGTGTTAGGGTGAGGGTAAGTGTTAGGGTGAGGTTTTGGGTTACGGTGAGGGTTATCGTTAGGGTGAGGGTTAGGGTTATGGTTATTGTTAGCGTTAGGGATATGGTTACGGTGAGGGTGAGGGTGAGGTTTAGGGTTAGGGTTAGTGTTAAGGTCAGGGTGAGGGTGAGGGTTAGGTTGAGGTTTAGGGATAGTGTTAGGTTTAGGGTTTGGTTTTGGGTGAGTGTGAGTGTGAGGGTTAGGGTGAGGGTTAGGCTTATATTTCGAGTTAGGCTGAGGGTGAGGGTTGTGGTGAGGATTGGGGTTAGGTTGATGATTAGGGTTAGGATTAGTGTTATTGTTAGGTGTAGGGTGAGGGTGAGCATTAGGTTGAGGTTTAGGTTTAGGGTTAAGGTTAGGATTAGTGTGAGGGTTAGTGTTAGGGTTAGGGTTAGTCTTGGGGTGAGGGTAAGTGTTAGGGTGAGATTTTGGTTTACGGTGAGGGTTATGGTTAGGGTGAGGGTTAGGGTTATGGTTATTGTTAGGGTTAGGGATACAGTTACGGTGAGGGTGAGGGTGAAGTTAGGGTTAGGTTTGGGACGAGGTTTAGGTTTAGGGTTAGGTTAGATTTAGGGTTAGGGTTTGGGTTACGGTTAGGGTGAGCTTTAGGGTAAGGGTTCGGGTAATGGTTAGGGTGAGCGTTAGATTGAGGATTAGGGTTAGGGTTAGTGTGAGGTTTAGGGTGTGGATGAGGATTAGGGTTATGCTGAGGGTGAGGGTGAAGATAAGGGTGAGGGTTAGGGTTACGGTGAGGGTTAGGGTAAGGGTTCGGTTTATGGTTAGTGTGAGGGTTAGATTGAGGATTAGGGTTAGTGTTAGTGTGAGGTTTAGGGTGTGGATGAGGATTAGGGATAGGGTGATGGTGAGGGTTACAATTAGGGTTAGTGTGAGGGCTAGGTTGAGGGTTAGGGTTAGGGTGAGGTTTAGAATTAGGGTGAGTGTTAGGGTTAGTGTGAGGGTTAGTGTTAGGGTTAGGATTAGTGTTAAGGTGAGGGTAAGTAGTAGGTTGAGAGTCAGGGTTAGGGTGAGGGTTATTTTTAGGGTTAGGGTTAGGGTTACGGTTACTGTGAGGGTGAGTGTGAGGGTTAGGGTTAGGGTGAGCTTTAGTGTTAGGGTTATGGTTAGAATTAGGGTTAGTGTGAGGGTGAGGTTTAGGGGTAGAGATATGTTTAGGGTCGGGCTTAGGGTGAGGATGAGGGTTAGGGTGAAGTTTAGGGTGGGGTTGACGGTAAGGGTAAAGGTGAGGGTTCGGCCATGTGTAAGGGTTACGGTAAGGGAGAGGGTTAGGTTTAGGGTGAGGATTAGGGTAAGGGTTACAGTGAGGGTGTGGGTTAGATTGAGGATTAGTGTTAGGGTTAGTGTGAGGTTTAGGCTGAGGATGAGGCTGAGGGTTAGGGTGAGGGCTAGGGTGAGGGTGAGGGTTAGGGTTAGTGTTAGGGTGAGGTTTAAGTTTAGGGTGATGGTTAGGGCTAATGTGAGGGTTAGGGTGAGTGTTAGGGTTAGTATGAGTGTTCGGGTTAGGGTTAGGGTTATGGTTACAGTGAAGGTAAGGGTGAGGGTTAGGGTTGGGCCTAAGATGAGGTTTAGGTTTAGGGTTTGGGTTAGAGTTAGGGTTAGGGTTAGGATGAGGTTTAGGGTTAGGATTAGGGTACGGGTGAGGGCTAGGGTGAGGGTTAGTGTCAGGGCTAGGAATAGTGATAGGTTTAGGTTTAGGATGAGGGTTAGGGTGAGTGTGAGTGTGAGAGTTAGGGTTAGGGTTAGGCTTAGGCTTAGACTTAGGGTGAGGGTGAGGGTTAGGGCTAGGGTTTGGGTTAGGGTGAGGATGTGGTTGTTTATTAGGGTTAGTTTGAGGATTAGGGTTAGGGTTAGGTTTAGGGTTACGGTGAGGGTTAGGGTTAGGCCTAGGTTAGGCTTAGGGTTAGGCTGAGGGTGAGGGTGGGCGTGAGGATTAGGGTTAGGCCTAGGGTTAAAATTCTGGTTATTGTTAGTGTTTTGGTTTGGGTTAAGTTTGAGTTGAGGGTGAGGCTGACAGTGAGGGTTACTGTTAAGGTTAGGATTAGGCTTAGGGTTAGGCTGAGGGTGAGGTTGGGAGTGAGGAATAGGTTTTGGGTGATGGTTAGTTTTAGGGTTAGGGTGAGGGTTAGGATGAGGGTTAGGGTTAGGATTAGGTTTAGGGTGAGGGCTACGGTGAGGGTGAGGGTTAGGGTTAGGCTTAGGCTTAGGCTTCGGGTTAGGCTGAGGGTGAGGGTGAGGGTGAGGTTTAGGGTTAGGGTGATGGACTGGGTTAGGGTTAGGGTGAGTGTTAGGATGAGGGTTACGGTTAGGATGAGGATTAGGGTGAGCGTGACGGTAAGAGTAAACGTGAGGGTTAGGCTGAGGGTGAGTGTTCCCCAAACGGTGAGGGTTAGGATTAGGGTGAGGGTTAGGGATAGGGTTAGGGTGAGAGTTAGGATGAGGGTGAGGTTTAAGGTTAGGTTTAGGGTGAGGGCTAGGGTTAGGGTGATGTTTAGGTTTAGTGTTAGGTTGAGGTTTAGGGTTAGGGTTAGGGTTAGGATCAGTGTGAGTTTGAGGTTTAGGGTTAGAGATAGGGTTAGGGTGAGGGTTACGGTGAGGGTTAGGGTTAGGGTTAGGTTTAGGGTTAGGTTTTGGGTGAAGGTTAGGGTGAGGGTGTGTGTTAGGGTTAGGGTTGGGGTGAGGGTTTAGTTTAGGATTAGCGTTAGGGTGAGTGCTGGGGTGAGGGTGAGGTTTAGGATTCGGTTTTGGGAGAGGGTGAGTGTGAGGCTTAGGTTTAGGGTTAGGGTGAGGTTGAGGATGAGGATGAGGGTTAGGGTTAGGGTGAGTGTTAGGGTTAGGGTTAGGGTGAGAGTTAGGTTTTGGGTTAAGTTTAGGGTTAGGCTCTGTGTTAGGTTGAAGGTGTTGGTAAGGTTAACGGTGAGGCTAAGTCTGAGGGTGAGGGTTATGGTAAGGGTGAGGGTTAGGGTTAGGGTGAGGGTTATGGTTAGGGTTAGTGTTAGGTTTCACCTGAGGGTGAGGGTGAGGATTAGGCTTAGGGTTAGGGTGAGGGTTAAGGTTAGAGTTATGGTTAGGGTGAGGTTTAGTGTGCGGTTTAGAGTTAGGATTAGTTTTAGGGTTGGGTTAGGGTTAAGGTTAGGGTGAAGGTTAGAGTTAGGGATAGGGTTACATTTAGGATTATGGTTAGGGTGTGGGTGAGGGTGAGGTTTAGGGTTAGGGTTAGGCTTAGGCTTAGAGTTTGGCTGAGGGTTAGGGTGAGGGTTAGGTTTAGGGTGAGGGTTAGGGTTAGGCTTAGGGTGAGAGTTAGGATAAGGTATAGGGTTAGGATTCGGGTTAGGTTGAGGGCTAGGGTGAGGGTTAAATTTAGGGTTAGGTTTAGTGTGAGGTTTAGGGTTTGGGTTAGGTTTAG
Organism: Dipodomys merriami; assembly: GCF_024711535.1. Classification (NCBI taxonomy): domain Eukaryota; kingdom Metazoa; phylum Chordata; class Mammalia; order Rodentia; family Heteromyidae; genus Dipodomys; species Dipodomys merriami. The sequence goes on along the minus strand of NW_027206047.1, from coordinate 765,287 downwards.
GGTTATGGTGAGGGTTCTGGTTAGGGTTACTGTATGGGTGAGGGTTAGGGTTAGGTTGAGGTTTAGGGTTAGGGTTAGGCTGAGGGTTAGGTTGGGGGTGAGGAATAGGTTTTGGGTGATGGTTAGCATTTGGGTTAGGGTGAGGGTTAGGATGAGAGTTAGGGTTAGGATTAGGTTTAGGGTGAGGGCTAGGGTGAGGGTGAGGATTAGGGTTAGGGTGAGGTTTAGGCTTAGGGTTATGCTGAGGGTGAGGGTGAGGTTGAGGGTTAGTGTTAGGTTGATGGATAGGTTTAGGTTTAGGGCGAGTGTTAGGATGAGGGTTATGGTTTGGGTGAGGGTTAGGGTGAGCGTGATGGTAAGAGTAAAGGTGAGGGTTAGGCTGAGGGTGAGTGTTCCTCTAACGTTGAGGGTTAGGATTAGGATGAGGGTTAGGATAAGGTTTAGGGTGAGGGTTAGGGTGAGTGTGAGGGTTAGATTGAAGATTAGGTTTAGGGTAAGTGTGAGGTTTAGGGTGAGGATGAGGGTTAGGATTAGGGTGAGGGTTAGGGTTAGAATTAGGGTTAGGTTGAGGGCTACGGTGAGGGTGAGGTTTAGGGTTAGGGTGAGGTTTAGGGTTAGGGTGAGAGTTAGGGTTACTGTTAGGGTTAGGGTTTGAGTTAGGGTTAGGGTAAGGGTGAGGGTAATTTTTAGGGTGAGGTTTAGGTTTAAGGTGAGGTTTATGGTTAGGGTTTTTGTTAGGTTTAGGGTTAGGGTTAGTTTGAGGTTTAGGTTTAGGGTTAGGGTTTAAATTATGTTTAGGTTGAAGGTGAGGTTTAGGGTTAGTGTTAGGGTTAGGGTGAGGGTTAGGATGAGGGTTAGGGTTAGGGTTAATTTTAGTTTTGTGGTTAGGGTGAAGGTTAGGGTGAAGGGTAGGGTTAGGTTTATGATTAGTATTAGGGTTAGGATGAGGGTGAGTGTGTGGGTTAGGGTTAGGTTTAGGGTTAGGCTTAGGGTTAGGCTGAGGGTTAGGTTGAGGGTGAGGGTTATTGTTAGAATGAGGATTAGCGTTAGGTTTAGTTTGAGGGTTAGGATGAGGGTTAGGTTTAGGATTAGGGTTAGGGTGAGGGCTAGGGTGAGGTTGAAATTTAGGGTTCGGGTTAAGGAGACGTTTACAGTTAGGGTTAGGGATAGGGTCAGGGTGAGTTTGAGGTTTAGGTTTAGAGATAGGGTTAGGGTGAGAGTTCGGATTAGTGTTAGTGTTAGGGTTAGGTTTAGGGTGAGGGTTAGTGTTAGGGTGTGTGTTAGGGTTAGAGTTAGGTTTAGGATTAGGGTTAGGGAGAAGGTGAGTTTGAGGGTTAGGTTTAGGGTTAGGTTTAGGGTTAGGCTTAGGGTTAGGCTGAGGTTTAGGATGAGGGTGAGTGTTAGGGTTAGGGTGAGGGTTAGGGTTAGGGTGAGGGTTAGGATAAGTGTTATGGTTAGATTTAGGGTGAGGGTGAGGGTTACGGTTAGGGTTAGGGTTAGGGTTAGTGTGAGGTGTAGGGTGAGGATGAGGGTTAGGGTTAGGTTGAGGGTTAGGATTAGAATTAGGGTTATGGTGAGCATTAGGTTTAGGGCTAGGTTTCGGGTGAGGTTTACGGTCATGGTGAGGGTTAGAGTTAGTGGGAGGTTTAGTGTGAGGGTAAGTGTTAGGGTAAGGGTTAGGGTTAGTGTGAGGGTTATGTTTAGGGTGAGGTTTAGGGTTATGGTAAGGGTGAGGGTGAGGGTTAGGGTTAGGGTGAGGTTTAGGGTTAGGTTTAGGGTTAGAGTTAGGGTTAGGGTGAGGGTGAGGTTTAGTGTTAAATTTAGGGTTCAGTTGAGGTTTAGGATGAGGGTTAGGGTTAGGATTCGTTTTAGGTTTAGGGATAGGTTGAGTTTTAGGGTTAGGTTTATGATTAGGATTAGGGTTAGGGTGATGGTGAGTGTGTGGGTTAGGGTTAGGTTTAGGGTTAGGCTTAGGGTTTGGCTGAGGGTTATGTTGAGTTTGAGTATTAGTGTTAGGGTTAGGGTTAGGGTTAGGGTGAGGGTTAGGATGATGGTTAGGTTTAGGATTAGGGTTAGGGTGAGGGCTAGGGTGAGGGTAAGGTTTATAGTTAGTGTTAGGGTGAGGTTTAGGGTTAGGGTTAGGGTTAGGATCAGTGTGAGTTTGAGGTTTAGGGTTAGAGATAGGGTTAGGTTGAGGTTTACAGTGAGGGTTAGGGTTAGGGTTAGGGTTAGGGTGAAGGTTAGGATGAGAGTGTGTGTTAGGTTTAGGGTTAGGTTGAGGGTTATGTTTTGGATTAGGGATAGGGTGAGGGCTTTGGTGAGGGTGAAGTTTAGGAATAGGGTTAGGGAGAGGGTGTGTGTTAGGTTTACGGTTAGGGTGAGGGTTAGGTTTTGGATTAGGTTTAGGGTGAGGGCTGGTGTGAGGGTGAGGTTTAGGAATAGTGTTAGGGAGAGGGTGAGTGTGAGGGTTAGGGTTAGGGTGAGTGTTAGTGTTAGGGTTAGTTTGAGAGTTAGGTTTCGGGTTAAGTTTAGGGTTAGGGTGAGTGTTAGGTTGAGGGTGTCGGTAAGGTTAAAGGTTAGAGTTAGTCTGAGGGTCAGGGTTACTGTAAGGGTGAGGGTTATGGTTAGGGTGAGTGTTATGGTTAGGGTTAGAGTTAGGGTTCAGCTGAGGGTGAGGGTGAGGTTTAGGATTAGGGTGTGGATGAGGTTTAGGTTTAGAGTTAGGGTTGGGGTGAGGGTTACGGTGAGGGTTAGGGTTATGGATAGGGTTACATTTTGGATTATGGTTAGGGTGTGCGTGAGGGTGAGGGTTAGGGTTAGGCTTAGGCTTAGGGTTAGGCTGAGGGTAAGGGTGAGGGTTAGGGTTAGGGTGAGGGTTAGGTTTAGGGTTAGGGTGAGGGTTAGGATGAGGTATAGGGTTAGGATTCGGGTTAGGTTGATGGCTAGGGTGAGGGTTAAAGTTAGGATTAGGTTTAGTGTGAGGTTTAGGGTTTGGGTTAGGTTTAGGGTTAAGGTGAGGTTTAGGGTTAGGGTTACTGTATGGGTGAGGGTTAGGGTTAGGTTGAGGGTTAGGGTTAGAGTTAAGCTGAGGGTTAGGTTGGGGTGAGGAATAGGTTTTGGGTGATGTTTAGCGTTTGGGTTAGGGTGAGGATTAGGATGAGGGTTAGGGTTAGGATTAGGTTTAGGGTGAGGGTGAGGATTAGGGTTAGGGTGAGGCTTAGGCTTAGGTTTAGGCTGAGGGTGAGGGTGAGTGTGAGGGTTAGTGTTAGGTGGATGGATAGGGTTAGGGTTAGGGTGAGTGTTAGGATGACAGTTAGGTTTAGGGTGAGGGTTAGAGTGAGAGTGATGGTAAGAGTAACGGTGAAGGTTATGCTGAGGGTGAGTGTTCCCCTAAGGTTGAGGGTTAGGATTAGGGTGAGGGTTAGGTTAAGGGTTAAGGTGAGGGTTAGGGTGAGGGTGAGGGTTAGGGTTAGGGTTAGTGTGAGGGCTACGGTGAGGGTTAGGGTTAGTGTGAGGGTTAGGGTGAGGGTGAGGATGATGGTAAGTGTAAAGGTGAGGGTTAGGATAGGCTGAGGCTGAGGGTTAAGATAAGGGTGAGTGGTAGGCTTAGAGTCACTCTAAGGGTAAGGGTTCGGGTTAGGGTTAGGGTGAGGGTTAGATTGAGGATTAGGGTTAGGTTTAATGTGAGGTTTAGGGTGAGGATGAGGGTTAGGGTTAGGTTGAGGGTTAGGGTTAGAATTATGGTTAGGGTGAGGGCTAGGGTGAGGTTTAGGTTTAGAGTTAGGGTTAAGGTGAGGTTTAGGGTTAGGGTGAGGGTATGGTTAAGGTTCAGGTTGAGGGTTAGGCTGAGGGTAAGGGTTAGGGTTAGAGTTAGGTTTAGGGTGAGGGTAAGGGTGAGGGTTAGGGTGACGGTGAGGGTGACGGTAAGGGTGAGGTTTAGGTTTGGGGTTAGGGTTAGTGTGAGGGTTAGGGTGAGGAGTAGTGTTAGGGTTAGGGTGAGGATTAGGGATAGTGTGAGGGTTAGGGTTAGAGTGACAGTAAGGCTTAGGGTGAGGGTTAGGGTTAGGGTGAGGGTTAGCATTAGGGTTAGGTTGAGGGTTAGTGTTAGGTTGGAGGTTAGGGTTAGGGTGAAGGTTAGGGTGAATGTTAGGGTTAGGGTGAGTGATAGGATTAGGGTTAGGGTGAGGGTTAGGCTTAGGGTGATGTGTAGAATGAGGGTAAGGCCTAGGGTGAGGGTGAGAGTAAGGGTTAGGGTATGGGAGAGGGTTAAACTTAGGGTTAGGGTTAAGGTAATGCTGAGGGTTAGGGTGAGGGTGAAATTAAGGGTTAGGATAAGGGTGAGGGTTAGGGGTAGTTTTTGGGTTCTAGTTAGTGTGAGAGGTAGGATGAGGGGTAGGTTTAGAGTTAAGGTTAGAGTTAGTGTGAGGGTTAGGGTTAGGGTGAGGATAAGGTAAGGGTGAGGTTTGGGGTGAGGGTGAGGGTTAGGGTTACTCAATGTGAGGGTTAGGGTTACGGTTATGGTGAGGGTTAGTGTTAGAGTTATGTTTTGGGTGAGGGTGAGTATTTGAGGATGAGGGTTCTGGAGAGTGTGAGGGTTAGGGTTTCAGTGAGGGTTAGGGTTAAGGTGAGTGTTAGGGTGATGGTGAGTGCGAGGTTTAGGGTTGGGGTTAGGGTTAGAGTGAGGGGTAAGGTGAGGGGTAGGGTTATGCTTAGGGTGAGGTTTAGGGTTACTGTGAGGGTTAGGGTTAAGGTGAGGTTTTGGGTTACTGTGAGGGTTCAATTTAGGGTTAGGCTTAGAGTTAGGGTGAAGGTAAGGGTTTGGTTGAGGGTTAGGGTTAGGGTGAGGGTTAGGGTTAATGTGAGGGTCAGGGTTAGGGTGAGAGTTAGGGTTAGGTTGAGGGTTAGGGTGAGGTTGAGGGTGACGGTAAGGCTTAGGGTTAGGGTTAGGGTGATGGTGAGTGTGAGGGTTAGGGATAGGGTTAAAGTTAGGCTTAGGGTTAGGCTGAGGGTGAGGGTGAGGGTGAGACTGAGGGTTAGGGTGTGGGTGAGGGTTAGGTTTAATGTAAGTTTAAGGGTGAAAGTGAGTGTTAGGGTGCAGGTGAGGGTTAGAGTTAGGGTTATGGTTAGTATCAGGGTTAGGTTTAGGGTTAGGTTGAGAGTTAGGATGAGGGGTAGGTTTAGCGTTAGGGTTAGGCTTAGGGTTAGGGTTAGGCTGAGGGTGAGGTTGAGGGTGAAGGTTAGGGTTAGTTTGAGCGTTAGGGTTGGGAATAGGGTGAGGGTTAGGATGAAGGTTTAAGGTGAGTGTTAGGGTTAAAGTTTGAGTGAGGGTTACGGTTATTGTGAAGGTTAGGGTTAGGGTTAGGGCTAAGGTGAGGGTTAGGGTGAGGGTAATGTAAAGGTAAGGGTGAGGTTTTTGATGAGGGTGAGGGTTACGGTAAGGGTGACGGTTAGTGTTAGGGTGAGGGTTAGGGTTAGCAATAGGGTTAGTGTGAGGGCAAAGGTGAGGGTGAGGGTTAGGGTTAGGGTTAGGTTTAGGGTGAGGGTTAGGCTTAGGCTGAGGGTTAGGGTTAGTGGGAGGGTTGGTGTTAGGGTTAGGCTTAGTGTTAGGGTGAGCGTAAGGGTTAAGGTGAAGGTTAGGGTTAGGGTGAGGGTTAAGGTTAGGGTGAGGGTCAGGGTTAGGGTTAGCGTTAGGCTGAGGGTTAGGTGAGGGTTAGGGTTAGTGTTAGGGTAAGGGTTAGTGTTAGGGTTGGGGTTAGTGTTAGTGTTAGAGTTAGGGTTAGTGTTAGGGTTAGGGTTAGGGTTAGGTTGAGGGTTACGGTGAGGGTGAGGGTTAGGGTTAGGTTTAGGTTTATCGTGTGGGTAAGTGATAGCATTAGGGTTAGGGTGAGTGTTAGAATTAGCATTAGGGTTGGAGTGAAGGTTAGGGTGAGGGTTAGGTTTAGGGTTAAGGTGAGCTTGAGGGTGAGGTTTAGGGTTAGGGTGAGTTTTAGGGTTAGGGTGAGGGTTAGGGTTAATGTTAGCGTGACGGTAATGGTGAGGGTGATGGTTAGGGTTAGAGATAGGGTGAGGTTTAGGTTTAGTGTGAGTTTTAGGGTGAGGATGAGGTTAAGGCTTCGGGTGAGGTTTAGGTTAAGGGTTGAGGGTTAGGGTTAGGGTTAGGGTTAGTGTGAGAGTTAGGGTTGGGGTTAGGTTTAGGATTAATGTGAGGGTAAGAATTAGGGTGATGGTTAGGGTGAGGGTGAATTTTAGGGTTAGGAATAGTGATAGGGTTAGTGTTACGCTGAGCATGAGGGTGAGGGTGAGGGTTAGGGTTAGGGTTAGGGTGAGGGTGATGGTAAGGGTAAAGGTCAGGGTTAGGCTGAGGGTGAGGGTTAAGATAAGGGTGAGTGTTAGGGTTAGAGTGAGGGTTAGGGTAAGGATTCGGGTTAGTGTTAGGGTGAGGGTTAGATTGAGGATTGGGGTTAGGGTTAATGTGAGGTTTAGGGTGAGGATGAAGGTTAGGGTTAGGTTAAGGGTTAGGGTTAGAATTATGGTTAAGGTGAGGGCTAGGGTGAGGTTTAGGGTTAGGGTTAGGGTTAGGGTGAGGTTTAGGGTTAGCGTGAGGGTGAGGTGAAGGTTCAGTTTGAGGGTTAGGCTGAGGGTAAGGGTTAGGGTTAGAGTTAATTTTAGGGTGAGGGTAAGGGTGAGAGTTAGGGTGACGGTGAGGGTGACGGTAAGGGGGAGGGTTAGGTTTGGGGTTAGGGTTAGGGTGAGGGTTAGGGTGAGGGGTAGTGTTAGGGTTAGGGTGAGGATTAGGGATAGTGTGAGGGTTTGGGTTAGATTGACAGTAAGGCTTAGGGTGAGGGTTAGGGTTAGGGTGAGGGTTAGCGTTAGGTTTAGGTTGAGGGTTAGTGTTAGGTTGGAGGTTAGGGTTAGGGTGAGTGTTAGGGTGAGTGTTAGGGTTAGGCTGAGTGATAGTACTAGGGTTAGTGTGAGGGTTAGGTTTAGGGTGATGTGTAGAATGAGGTGAGGGTTAGGGTTAGGGTGACAGTTAGGATTAGGGTATGGGTTAGGGTTAAGTTTAGGGTGAGGGTTAAGTTAATGCTGAGGGTTAGGGTGAGGGTGAGGTTAAGGGTTAGGTTTAGGGTGAGGGTGAGTGTTAGGGTTAGGGTTATAGTTAGGGTGAGGTGTAGGGTGAGGGGTAGGGTTAGAGTTAAGTTTAGAGTTAGTGTGAGTGTTAGGGTTAGGGTGAGGATAAGGTAAGGGTGAGGGTTGGGGTGAGGGTGAGGGTTAGGGTTACTCTTAGTGTGAGGGTTATGTTGACGGTTACGGTGAGGGTTAGGGTTAGGCTTATGTTTAGGGTGAGGGTGGGCGTTAGAGTGAGGATGAGGGTTCTGGAGAGTGTGACGGTTAGGGTTTCGTTGAAGGTTAGGTTTAGGGTGAGGTTTAGGGTTAGGGTTAGGGTTAGGTTTAGGGTGAGGATGAGGTTTGGGGTTAGAGGTAGGGTTAGGGGGACTGTTAGGGTGACGTTTAGGGTTAGGGTTAGTGTTAGGGTTATGGTTAGGTTGAGGCTGAGGTTGAGGTTTAGGGTTAGGGTTAGTGTCAGAGTTAGGGTTAGGGTGAGGGTTAGGGTGAGTGTGAGGGTTAGCGTTAGGGTTAGGCTTAGTCTTAGGGTTAGGCTGAGGGTGAAGCTGAGGGTGAGGGTTAGGGTCAGGGTTAGGGTTAGTATTAGGGTTAGGATTAGGGTTAGGGTGAGGGCTTGGGTGAGGGTGAGGGTTAGGGTTAGTGTTAGGGTAAGGTTTAGGATTAGGGTTAGGGTTAGGGTGAAGGTTAGGATGAGGGTTAGGTTTACAGTGAGGGTGAGGTTAGGTTTAGGTTTAGGATTAGTGTTATTGTTACCATTAGCGTTAGAGTTATGGTGAGGGTGAGTGTGAGGGTGAGGTATAGGGTTAGGTTTAGGGTGAGGATTAGGGTTAGGGCTAGGATTAGGGTTAGGACGACGATGAGGTTTAGGGTTAGATTTAGGGTTAGGTGGAGGGTTAATGTTTGGGTTAGTGTTCATTTTAAGGTTAGGGTGAGGGTTAGGTTGAGGTTTAGGGTCAGGGTTAGGGTTAGGATTAAGTTTAAGGTGAGGGTGATGGTGAGGGTTAGGGTTAGGCTTAGGCTTAAGGATAGGCTCAGGGTGAGGGTGGGGGTGAGGATTAGGGTTAGTGTTATGTTTATGGTTAGGTTTAGGGGGAGAGTTAGGATGAGGGTTAGGGTTAGGATTAGGGTTAGGTTAAGGGGTAGGGTGAGGTTTAGGGTTAGGGTTAGGGTTAGGATTAATTTTAAGTTTGGGCTTAAGGTGAGTGTTATGGTGAGGGTGAGGGTTAAGTTAGGGTTAGGGTTAGCATTAGGGTTAGTGTTAGGGTGAGTGTGAGGGTTAGGGTTAGGGTTAGGCTTAGGGTTAGGTTGAGGGCTAGGGTGAGGGGGAGGTTTAGGGTTAGTGTTTGGGTGAGGTTTAGGGTTAGGGTTAGGGTTTGGGTGAGGGTTAGGATTATGGTTATTGTTAGGGTTAGTGTGAGGGTTAGGGTTAGGCTTAGGCTTAGGTTTAGGCTGAGCATGAGGGTGAGGGTGAGGGTTAGGTTTAGGTTGAGGGTTAGGGTTAGGGTTAGCGTTAGAGCTAGGGTTCGGTTTAAGTTTAGGGTTAGCGTGAGGGTTAGGGTAAGGGTTACAGTGAGGGTGTGATTTAGGGTTAGGTTGAGGGTTAGGGTTAGGTTTAGAGTTAGGGTGAGGGTGATGGTGAGTGTTAGGGTTAGTGTTAGGGTGAGGGTTAGGATGAGGGTTAGGGTTAGGATTAGGATTAGTGTGAGGGCTAGGGTGAGGTTGAGGTTTAGGATTAGGGTTAGGGTGAGGTTTAGGGTTAGGGTTAGGGTTAGTGTTAGGGTATGTGTTACGTTTCGGGTTAGGGTGAGGTTTAGGGTTAGGTTTACAGTCAGCCTGAAGGTTAAGGTTAGGGTTAGAGTGAGGTTTTGGATGATGATTAGGGTTAGGATTAGGGTTAGGTTGAGGGCTAGGGTGAGGGTGAGGGTTAGGGTTAGTGTTTGGATGAGGTTTAGGTTTAGGGTTAGGGTTTGGGTGAGGGTTAGGATGTGGGTTAGAGTTACGGTGAGGGTGAGGGTTTGGATTAGGTTGAGGGTTAGTGTTAGGATTTGGGTTAGGGTGAGGCATAGTTTTAGTGTTAGATTTAGGGTTAGGGGGAGGGTTAATTTGAGGTTTAGGCTTAGGGTTATGGTTAGTGTTAGGGTTAAGGTTAGGGTGAGGGTGAGTGTGAGGGTTAGGGTTAGGGTTAGGATTAGGCTTACGGTTAGGCTCAGGGTGAGGGTGGGGGTGAGGATTAGGGTTAGGGTTATGGTTAGGGTTAGGGTTAGGGTGAGGGTTAGGGTTAGGGTTAGGTTGAGGGTGAGGTTTAGGGGTAGAGTTAGGGTTAGAATCAGGGTTTGGGTCAGGCTGAGGGTTAGGGTGGGGGTGATGGTAATGGTAAAGTTGAGGTTAAGGCTGAAGGTAAGGATTAAGGTAAGGGTTAGTGTTAGTGTTAGGGTGATGGTTAGGGTTAGGGTTAGGGTGAGGGTGAGGTTTAGATTGAGGATTAGTGTTAGGGTTATTGTGAGGTTTAGGGTGAGTATGAGGTTTAGGGTTAGGGATAGGGATAGGGTGAGGTTGAGGTTTAGGGTTAGTTTTAGGGTGAGTTTTAGGGTTAGGGTGATGGTTAGGGTTAGTGTTAGGGTGAGGTTTAGGGTTAGGGTTAAGGTTAGGGTGAGGGTTAGGGTGAGGGTGAGGGTTAGGATTAGGGTGATGGTTAGGTTTATGGTTAGGGTGAGTGTTAAGATGAGGTTTAGTTTTAGGGTGAGGGTTAGGTTGAGGATGATGGTAAGAGTAAAGGTGAGGTTTAGGCTGAGGGTGAGGGTTAAGATAAGGGTGAGAGTTAGGATTAGGTTTAGTGTGAGGGCTAGGTTGAGGGTTAGGTTGAGTTTTAAGCTTAGGGATAGGGTTAGGTTTAGGATTTGGGTTAGGGTGAGTGAGTGTGAGCATTAGCGTTAGTGTTAGGGTTAAGCTTAGGGATAGGGGAAGGTTAGGTTTAGGGTTTGGGTTAGAGTGAGGGTGAGGGTGAGGATTAGGGTTAGGTTTAGGGTTTGGTTTAGGGTTAGGGTTAGTGTTAGGGTTTGGGTTAGGGTTAGGGTTACGGTGAGGGTTAGGGTTAGTGTTAGGGTTAGGCTGAGGGTGATGGTGGGGATGAGGATTAGGGTTAAGATTAGTGTTATTGTTTGGGTTAGGGTTAGAGTTACCTTGAAGTTGAGGGTGAGGGTTAGGGTTAGGGTTAGGGTGGGGTTTGGGTTAGGGTTAGGGTTAGGGTAGGGTGAGGGTGAGTTTTAGGGGTAGATATAGGTTTATGGGGAAGTTTAAGGTGAGGGTTAGGGTTAGGGTGAGAGTTAGGGTTAGGGTGAGGTTTAGGGTTAGGGTTATGTTTAAGTTTAGACTTTTGGTGAGGGTGAGTGTGCGGGTGAGTGTGAGGGTTAGGGATAAGTTAGGGTTAGGCTTAGGGTTAGGCTTAGGTTTAGGTTGAGGGTGAGGTTTAGGGTTAGGGTGAGTGTTAGTGTTAGGATTATGGTGAGGGTTAGATTGAGGGTAGGGATAGGATTAGGGTTAGGGTGAGGTCTAGGGTGAGGGTGATGTTTAGGATTAGGGTTAGGGTGAGGGCTATGGTGAGGGTGTGGTTTAGGGTTAGGGTTTGGCTGAGGTTTAGTGTTAGGATTAGGGTTAGGGTTGGGGTGTGGGTGAGGTTTCGGTTAAGGTTAGGGTTAAGTTGAGGCTGAGGGTGAGGGTTAGTGTTAGGGTTAGGCATATTATTAGTTTAAGGTTTAGGGTGAGTGTGAGTGTTAGGGTTAGGTTTAGTGTTAGTCTTAGGGTTACACTGAGGGTGAGGGTGAGAGTTAGGGTGAGAGTTAGTGTTCATGTTAAGTTTAGGGTGCGGGTGAGGGTGAGGGTTAGGGTTACGTTGAGCGTGAGGTTTAGGGTTAGGTTGAGGGTTAGGGTTTGGGTTAGGGTTAGTGTTAGGGTGAGGTTTAGCATGAGGATTAGCGTTAGGATTAGGGTTAGGGTGAGGGCTAGGGTGAGGGTGAGGGTTAGGGTTAGTGTTAGGGTGAGGTTTAGGTTTAGGGTGAGGATTAGGATGAGGGTTAGGGTTACGGTAAGGGTGAGGGTTAGGGTTAGGGTGAGGGTTAGGTTTAGGATTTTCGTTAGGGTGAGGGTTAGTTTTAGGGTTAAATTTAGGGTTAGGGGGAGGGTTAAGTTGAGGTTAAGGGTTTGGGTTAGGGTTAGTGTTAGGGCTAAGGTTAGGGTGAGAGTTAGTGTTCAGGTTAAGTTTAGGGTGAGGGTGAGGTTTAGGTTGAGGGTTAGGGTTAGGATGAGGGTTAGGGTGAGGATTAGGGTGAGGATTAGGGTTAGGGTGAGGGCTAGGTTGAGGGATAGTGTGAGGTTGTGTTTTAGGGTTAGTGTTAGGGTGAGTTTTAGGGTTAGGGTGAGGGTTAGGATGAGGGTTAGGGTTACGGTAAGGGTGAGGGTTAGGGTTAGGGTGAGGGTTAGGGTTAAGATTAGGTTAAGGTTCAGGGTGAGGGTTAGGATTAGGGTTAGGGTTAGGGTTATTGTTAGGTTTAGCGTTAGGGTTACGGTTACTGAGAGGGTGTAGGTGAGGGTTAGGGTTAGGGGTAAGGTGAGGTTTTTAGTTTTAGGGTTAGGGTTAGACTTAGGGTTAGGGTGAGGTTAGGGTTAGGGTTAGTGTGAGGTTTAGTGTTAGGGTTAGGGTTAGGGTGAGGCTGAGGAGGAGCGTTAGGGTTAGGGTTGGTGTTAGAGTTAGGGTTACAGTGAGGGTTAGAGTGAGGTTGAGGGTTAGGCTTAGTGTTAGGATTAGGATTAGGGTAAGGGTTAGGGTGAGTTTGAGGGTTAGGGTTAGGTTTAGGCTTAGGGTTAGGCTGATGGTGAGGATGAGGGTGAGGGTGAGGGTTAGGGTTAGGGTTTGGGTGATAGTGTTCGGGTTAAATTTATGGTTAGGGTGAATGTTAGGGTTAGGGTTATGGTGAGTGTGAGGGTTAGGGTTAGGTTGAGGATTAGGGTTAGGCTTAGGATTAGGGTGAGGGTTATGGTTAGGGTTAGGGTGAGGGTTAGGATGAGGATTAGGATTAGGATTAGGGTTAGGGTGAGGACTAGGGTGAGGGTGAGTTTTAGGGTTAGAGTTTGGGTGAGGTTTAGGGTTAGGGTTAGAATTTGGGTGAGGGTTATGATGATGGTTAGAGTTACGGTGAGGTTGAGGGTTAGGGTTAGGTTGAGGGTTAGGGTTAGGATTTGGGTTAGAGTGAGGGTTAGTTTCAGGGTTATATTTAGGGTTAGTGGGAGGTTAGGTCCAGGGTTAGGGTTAGGGTTAGGTTTAGTGTTAGGGTATAGTTTAAGGTGAGGGTTAGGTTGAGGTTTAGGGTTAGGGTTAAGGTTAGAGTTAGGATTAGGGTTAGGGTGAGGGTTAGTTTGAGGGTTAGGGTTAGCGTTAGGGTTAGGGTGAGGGTTAGGTTTAGGGTTATTGTTAGTGTTATGGTTATGGTTAAATTTGCAGTGAGGGTGAGGTGGAGGGTGAGGGTTATGGTTCGGGTTTGGTTTAGGGTTAGTGTTAGGGTTAGTCTTATTGTTAGGGTTAGGGTAAGCGTTACGGTGAGGTTGAGTGTGAAGGTGAGGATTAAGGTTAAGGTGAGGTTTAAGTTTAGGGTTAGGGTTAGGGTTAGGGCGAGGGTGAGGTTTAGGGATAGAGTTAGGCTTAGGGGGGAGGATTAGGGTGAGGTTGAGGGCTAGGGTTAGTGTTAGGTTTAGGGTGAGGGTGAGGGTTAGGTTGAGGTTTAGGGATAGGGTTAGGTTTAGGATTAGGGTTAGGGTGAATGTGAGTGTGAGGGTTAGGATGAGGGTTAGGCTTAGGCTTAGGTTTTGGCTGAGCTTGAGTGTGGGTGTAAGGATTAAGGTTAGGGTGATGATTACGGTTAGGGTTAGTGTTATTGTTAGGGTTAGGGTTATTGTTACAGTGAAGATAAGGGTGGGGCTGAGGGTTAGCGTTAGTGTTAGGGTGGGGTTTAAGGTTAGGGTTAGGGTTAGGGTGAGGGTGAGGTTTAGTGTTAGATATATGTTTAGGGGGAGGGTAAGGGTGATGGTTAGGGTTAGGGTTAGATTTAGAGTTAGGATGAGGGTGAGGGTTAGGTTTAGGTTTAGTGTTAGGCTAAGGGTTAGGCTGAGGGTGATGGTGAGGGAGAGGGTTAAGGTTTAGGTTGAGGGTTAGGGTTAGGTTTATTGGGAGGGTTATGATGAGGGTTAGGGTCAGGATTATGGTTAGGGTGAGGCTTAGGTTTACAGAAGGGTGAGGGTTAGGGTTAGGGTGAGGGTTAGGGTTAGGATTAAGGTGAGGGTGATTGTGAGGGTTAGGATTAGGGTTAGGGTTAGGGTTATTGTTAGGGTTAGGGTTAGGGTTATGGTTATGGTGATGATGAGGTTTAGGGTTAAGTTTAGGGAGAGGTTTTTAGTGTTAAGGTTAAGGTTAGAGTTAGGGTTAGGGTTAGGGTGAGGTTTAGGGGTTGAGTTAGGGTTAGGGTGAGGGTTAGGGTGAGGGTTAGGGTTAGGGTGAGGGTTAAGTTGTAGGTGACCGCAAGTTTAAAGATGAGTGTTAGGCCTAGGGTGAGGGTTATGGTAAAGATAAGGGTTAGTGTTAGGGTGAGGGTGAGGGTTAGATTGTGGATTAGTGTTAGGGTTAGTGTGAGGTTTAGGGTGAAGATGAGGGTTAGGGTTAGGGTGAGGGCTAGGTTGAGGTTGAGGATTAGGGTTAGTGTTAGGGTAATGTTAGGATTAGGGTGAGGGTTATGGTTATGGTTAGGGTTAGGGTTAGGTTTAGTGTTAGTGTTAGGGGTAGGGTTGGGGTATGTTTAAGGTTAGGGTTAGGGTTATTATTAGGGTTAGGGATAGTATGAGGTCTAGGTTTAGGGTTAGGATTAGGCTTAGGGTTTCGCTGAGGGAGAGGATGAGCATGAGGGTTAGGGTTAGGGTTATTTTTAGGGTTAGGGTTTGGTCGAGGGTTAGTGTTATTGTTAGGTTTAGTGTTAGAGTTGCGGTGAGGTTGTGGGTGAGGGTGAGGGTTAGGGTTCGGGTGAGGTTTAGCGTTAGGGTTAGGGTGAGGGTGAGGTTTAGGGTTAGAGTTAGGGTTAGGGCGACGGTTAGGGTGAGTTTTAGGTGAGGGTTAGTGTTAGAGTTAGGGATAGGGTGAGTGTTATTGTGAGGGTGAGGGTTAGGCTTAGGGTTTGGATTAGGAGTAGGGTAAGGTTTAGTGTTAGTGTGAGGGTTAGAGTTAGGGTTCTGGTTAGGCTTAGGGTTTCGCTGAGGGAGAGGGTGAGAATGAGGGTTAGGGTTAGGGTCAAGTTTAGGTTTAGGGTTAGGGTTAGGTTTAGGGTTTCGCTGAGGGAGAGGGTGAGCATGAGGGTTAGGGTTAGGGTGAGGTTTAGGAGTAGAGTTAAGGTAGTGTGAGGATTAGTGTGAGGGTTAGGTTAAGGTGAGTGTGAGGCTTTGGGTTAGAGTTAGGGTTAGGGTAAGTTTTAGGGTGAGGGTTAGGTTTAGAGTGAGGGTTAGGGTTAGGGTTAGGATGAGAGTAATGGTTAGATTGAGGATTAGTGTTCGGTTAGTGTGAGGTTTATGGTGAGGATGAGGGTTAGTGTTAGGATGAGGGTTAGGGTTAGGATTAGGGTGAGGTTAAGGTTTAGCGTGTTGGTTAGGGTTAGTGTGAGTGTTTGTGTTATGTGTAGGTTTAGTGTTAGGGTGAGGGTAAGTGTTAGGGTGAGGGTTAGTGTTATGGTGAGGGTTATGGTAAGGGTGAGGATTAGGGTTAGGCTTATTCTTAGGGTTAGGTTTAGGGTTACGGTTACGGTGAGGGTGAGTGTTAGGGTTAGGAAGAAGTTTCGGTTTAGGGTTAGGGTTAAAGTTAGGATTAGGGTGAGAGTGAGGTTTACGGATAATGTTAGGGTTAGTGTTAGGGTTAGGGTTAAGGTGAGGGTTAGGGTTCGGGTTAGGCTTAGGCTTAGGCTTAGGATGAGCATGACGGTGAGGGTTAGGGTTAGGGTTAGGGTGACGGTTAGGGTTAGGGTGAGGGTGAGGGTTACCATGAGGTTTAGGGATAGGATTAGGGTTAGGCTAAAGGCTAGGGTGAGGGTTAGGGATAGGGATAGTGTTAGGTTTAGGATTAGGGTTAGGGTGAGGGTGAGTGTGAGGGTTAGGTTGAGGGTTAGGTTAGGCTTAAGGTTAGGGTGAGCGTTAGAGTTAGGGTTAGTTTTAGGGTGAGGGTAAGGCTGAGGATTAGGGTTAGGTTTAGGGTTAGGGTTAGGGTTATTGTTATTGTTAGGGTTAGGGTTAGAGTTAACGTGAGGGTGAGGGTGAGGTTGAGTGTTAGGATTAGGGTTAGTTTGGGGTTTAGGGTTAGGGTTAAGGTTAATGTTAGTGTGAGGGTGAGTTTTAGGATTAGATATAGGTTTAGGGGGAGGGCTAGGGTGAGGGTTAGGGTGAGGGTCAGTGTTAGGATTAGAGTGAGGGTGAGGGTTAGGTTGAGGTTTAGGGTTAGGTTAGGGTTAGGATTAGTGTGATGGTTAGTGTTAGGGTTAGGGTTAGTTTTAGGGTGAGGGTAAGTGTTAGGGTGATGGTTTGGGTTAGGGTGAGGTTTATGGTTAGGGTGAGGGTTAGGATTAGTGTTAGGGTTACTGTTAGGTTTAGGTTTAGCGTTTGGGTTGCGGTGAGGGTGAGGGTGAAGGTCAGGGTTACGGTTAGTGTGAGGTTTAGGGTTTGGGTGAGGGTCAGAGTTAGGTTTTGGGTGAGGGTGAGGTTTAGGGTTAGACTTAGGGTTAGCGAGAGGTTTAGATTGAGGATTAGGGTTAGGATTAGTTTTAGGGTTAGGTTTAGGTTGAGAGTTAGGGAGAGTGTTAGGGTTATGGATAGGGTTAGGAATAGGGTTAGGGTGAGGGTGAGGTTTAGGTTTAGATTTAAGTTTAGGGGCAGGGTTATTTCGAGGGTTAGGATTAGGGTTAGTGTTAGGGTTAAGGTTAGGGTGAGGGTTAGGTTGAGGCTTAGGTATAGGGTTAGTGTTAGGGTTGGGATAAAGCTTAGGGTGAGGGTGAGTGTGAGGGTTAGGGTTAGGGTTAGGCTTAGGCTTAGGGTTAGGCTGAGGGTGAGTTTGGGTGATGATTAGGGTTAGGGTGATGGTTAGGGTTTGGGTTATGGTGAGGAATCGAATATGGTTTATGGTTCGGATTAGGATTAGGGTGAGGGCTAGGGTGAGAGTGAGGGTTAGGCTAAGGCTTAGGCTTAGGTTTAGGCTGCGCATGAGTTTGAGGGTGAGCGTTAGGGTTATGGTCCTGGGTAGGTTTACGGTTAGGGTGAGGGTTAGCATGAGATTTAGTGTTAGGGTGAGGGTTAAGGTGATTATGATTGTAAGGGTAAAGGTGAGATTTAGGCTGAGGGTGAGGGTTAAGATAAGTGTGAGTGTTTGGTTAAGTTTAGGGTTAGGTTAAGGTTTAGGGTTAGGGTTAGGGTTAGGGTTTGGGTTAGATTGAGGATTCAGTTTAGGGTTAGTGTGAGGTTTAGGGTGAGGATGAGGGTTAGTGTTAGGGTGACGATGAGGGTTAGAATTAGGGTTAGGGTGAGGGCTGAGGGCTAGGGTGAGGGTGAGGGTTAGGGTTAGGTTTAGGATGAGGGCTAGGGTGAGGGTTAGGTTGAGGTTTAGGGTTAGTGATAGGGATAGGTTTAGGATTAGGGTTAGGGTGAGGGTGAGGGTGAGGGTTAGGGTTAGGTTTAGGTTTAGGCTTACGGTTAGCGTGAGGATTAGGTTTATAGTTTGGGTTAGGGTGAGGGTGAGGCTGAGGAATAGGGTTAGGTTTAGGGTTAGGGTTAGGGTTAGGTTTAGGGTTAGGGTTAGGGTTAGGGTTACAGTGAAGTTTAGGGTTAGGGTTAGGCTTAGGGTTAGGCTGAGGGTGAGGGTGGGGGTGAGGATTAGGGTTAGGTTTAGTTTTAGGTTTATCGTTAGTGCTATGGTTAGGGTTAAGTTTGCCGAGAAGGTGAGGCTGAGGATGAGGGTTATGGTTAGGTTTAGGGTTAGGGTTAGTGTTATTGTTAGGGTTAGGGTTAGAGTTACGGTTAGGTTGAGGGTGAGGGTGAGGGTTAGGGTAGGTTGAGGTTTAGGGTTAGGTTTAGGGTTTGGGTTAGGATTAGGGTTAGGGTATGGGTGAAGTTTAGGGTTAGAGTTAGGGTTAGGGGGAGGGTTAAGGTGAGGTTTAGGGTTAGGGTTAGTGTTAATGTCAGGGTGAGGGTGAGGGTTAGGTTGAGGTTTAGGGATAGAGTTAGGTTTAGGTTTAGGGTTTGGGTGAGGGTGAGTGTGAGGGATAGGGTCAGGGTTAGGTTTAGACTTAGGGTTACGCTGAGACTTAGGGTTAGGCTGAGGGTGAGGGTTAGGTTTAGGATTGGGTTTAGGTTGATGGTTAGGATTAGGGTTAGTGTTATTGTTAGGGTAAGGGTGAGAGTGAGGGTTAGGTTGAGGTTTAGGGTTAGGGTTAGGGTTAGGGTTAGTTTGAGGGTTAGTGTTAGGTTTAGGGTTAGTGTTAGTGTGAGGGTAATTGTTATGGTGAAGCTTTGGGTTACGGTGAGGGTTATGGTTAGGCTGAGGGTTAGGGATATGTTTATTGTTAGGGTTACGGTTACAGTTTCGGTGAGGGTGAGTGTTAGGTTTAGGTTTAGGATGAGATTTAGGGTTAGGGTTAGGGTTAGAGTTAGGGTTAGTGTTAGGGTTAGGGTTAGGGTGAGGTTTAGGGTAAAGGTTCGGTTTATGGTTAGGGTGAGGCTTATATTGAGGATTAATGTTAGGTTTAGTGTGAGGTTTAGGGTGAGGATTAGTATTAGGGTTAGGCTGAGGGTGAGTGTTAAGATAAGGGTGAGGGTTCAGGTTAGGGTGAGGGTTAGGGTAAGGTTTTGGGTTATGGTTAGGGTGAGGGTTAGATTGAGGATTAGGGTTATGGTTAGTGTGAGGTTTAGGGTGAGGATGAGGATTAGGTTTAGGGTGAGTGTGAGGGTTAGAATTAGCGTCAGGGTGAGGGTCAGGGTTAGGGTTGGGTTAGGGTTAGAGTGAGGTTTAGGATTATGGTGAGGGCTAGGGTTAGTGTGAGGGTTAGTGTTAGGGTTAGGTTTAGTGTTAGGGTGAGGATAAGTTTTAGGTTGAGGGTTAGGTTTAGGGTGAGGGTTATTGTTAGGGTTAGTGTTAGGGTTTCGGTTACTGTGAGGGTGAGGGGGATGGTTAAGGTTAGGGTGAGCTTAAGTGTTAGGGTTATGGTTAGAATTAGGGTTAGTGTGAGGGTGAGGTTTAGGGGTAAAATTATGTTTAGCGTGAGGTTTAGGGTGAGGTTTAGGGTCAGGTTGAAGTTTAGGGTGGGGGTGACGGTCAGGGTAAAGGTGAGTGTTAGGCCAAGGGTGAGGGTTACGGTAAGGGTGAGGGTTAGTGTTAGGGTGAGGGTTAGGGTAAGTGTTAGGGTGAGGGTCAGGGTTAGATTGAGGATTAGTGTTAGGGTTAGTGTGAGGTTTAGGGTGAGGATAAGGGTTAGGCTTAGGGTGAGGGCTAGGAAGAAGGTGAGGGTTAAGGTTAGTGTTAGGGTGAGGTTTAGGGTTAGGGTGATGGTTAGGGTTAGTGTGAGTGTTAGTGTTAGGGTTAGGGTGAGTGTTAGGGTTAGGGTTATTGTTAGGGTTAGGGTTACAGTTCGGTGAAGGTAAGTGTGAGGTTTAGGGTTGGGGTTAGGATGAGGTTTAGGTTTAGGTTTTGGGTTAGAGTTAGGGTTAGGGCTAGGGTGAGGTTGAGGTTTAGGGTTGGGGTTAGGATGAGGTTTAGGTTTAGGGTTTGGTTTAGAGTTACGGTTAGGGTTTGGGTGAGGGTGAGCTTTAGGGTTAGAGTTAGGATTAGTGTTAGGGTTAGGTTTAGGGTGAGGGTTAGGTTTAGGCTTAGGGTGAGGGTTAGGATTAGTGTTAGGGTGAGGGCTATGGTGAGTGTTAGGGTGAGGGTTAGGGTTAAGGATAGGGTTATGTTTAGGATTAGGGTTAGGGTGAGTGTGAGTGTGAGCATTAGGTTTAGGGTTAGGTTTAGACTTTTGGTTAGGGTGACGGTTAGGGCTAGGGTGTGGGTTAGGGTGAGGGTGTGGCTGATTATTAGGGTTAGGTTTAGGATTAGGGTTAGGGTTAGGGTTAGGTTTACGGTGAGGGTTAGGGTTAGGCCTAGGTTAGGCTTAGGGTTAGGCTGAGGCTGAGGGTGGGGGTGAGGATTACTTTTAGGGATAGTGTTAAAATTCGGGTTATTGTTAGTGTTTTGGTTTGGGTTAAGTTTGTGGTGAGGGTGAGGCTGAGGTTGAGGGTCAGGTTTAGGGTTAGGTTTAGTGTGAGGTTTAGGGTTTGGGTTAGTTTTAGGGTTAGGGTGAGGGTTAGGGTTAGGGTTACTGTATGGGTGAGGGTTAGGGTTAGGTTGAGGGTTAGGGGTAGGGTTAGGCTGAGGGTTAGTTTGGGGGTGAGGAATAGGTTTTGGGTTATGGTTAGTGTTTGGGTTAGGATGAGGGTTAGGATGAGGATTAGGGTTAGGATTAGTTTTAGGGTGAGGGCTAGGGTGAGGGTGAGGATTAGGGTTAGGCTCAGGCTTAGGCTTAGGGTTAGGCTGAGGGTGAGGGTGAGGGTGAGGGTTAGTGTTAGGTTGATGGATAGGATTAGAGTTAGGGTGAGTGTTAGGATGAGGGTTAGGGTTAGGGTGAGGGTTAGGGTGAGCGAGATGGTAAGAGTTAAAGTGAGGGTTAGGCTGAGTGTGAGTGTTCCCCTCAGGGTGAGGGTTACCATTAGTGTGAGGGTTAGGATAAGGGTTATGGTGAGGGTTAGGGTGAGGGTGAGGGTTATATTGAGGATTATGGTTATGTTTAGTGTGAGGTTTAGGGTGAGGATGAGGGTTAGGGTTAGGGTGAGGGTTAGGGTTTGAATTAGGGTTAGGGTGAGGGCTAGGGTAAGGGTGAGGGTTAGGGGTCGGGTGAGGTTTAGGGTTAGGGTGAGAGTTAGGGTTACTGTTTGGGTTAGTGTTAGAGTTAGGTTTAGGGTAAGCTTGAGGGTAAGTGTTAGGGTGAGTGTTAGGTTTAGGGTGAGAGTCATGGTTAGGGTGAGGGTTAGGTTTAGTTTTAGGGTTATTGTTAGGTTTCGGGTTAGGGTTACAGTGAGGGTGAGGGTGAGGGTTATGGTTAGGGTGAGGTTTAGGGTTAGGGTTAGGGTTTGAATTAGGGTTAGGTTGAGTGTGAGGTTTAGGTTTAGAGTTAGGGTTAGGGTGAGGCTGAGGGTGAGGGTGTGGGTTAGGGTAAGGATTAGGTTTAGGATTAGGCTTAGTTTTATTGTAAGGGTTAGGGTTAAGGTGAAGGTTAGGGTGAGGGTTAGGTTTAGGTTTAGGGTGAGGGTTAGGTGAGGATGAGGGTTAGGGTTAGGTTGAGGGTTAGATTTAGGGTGAGGGTTAGGGTTAGGATTAGGGTTAGGATGAGGGCTAGGGTGAGGTTTAGGTTTAGTGTGAGGTTTAGTGTTAGGGTTAGCCTTAGTGTTAGGTTGAGGATAAAGATTAAGTTGAGGGTTAGGGATAGGTTTAGGTTTAGGTTGATGTTAAGGGTTAGAGTGAGGGTTAGGGTCAGGGTGAGTGTTAGGGTTAGCATTATCATTAGTGTGAGGGTTATTGTGAGGGTTAGGGTAAGGTTAGGGTGAGAATTAGGGTTAGGGTGAGGGTTAGGTAGAGTGTGAGGGTAAGGGTAAGTGTGAGGGTTAGGGTGAGTGTAAGGATTATGGTAAGGGTGTGGGTTAGGGTGAGGATTAGGTTTAGGTTTACATTAAGGGTGAGGGTTAGGGTGAGTGTTAGGTTTGGGGTTAGGGTTAGAGTGACGGTGAGATTGAGGTTTGGAATCTGGGTGAGGGTTAGGTTTAGGGTGAGGGTTAGGATTAGGATTAGGGTTAGGGTGAGGGCTAGGGTGAGGGTGAGGGTTAGGGTTAGGGATAGGGTTAGGGTGAGGGTTAGGGTTAGGCTGAGGATTAGGGTTAGTGTAACGCTTAGTTTTAGTATTAGGGTTAGTGTTAGGGTGAGCATAAATTTTACGGTTAGGATTAGGGTTAAGTTGAGGGTGAGGGTTAGGTTAAGGGTGAGGGCTAGGGTTAGGGTGTGGGTGAAGGTGAGGGTTAGGATAAGGGTTAGGATTAGGGTTATTTTTTGGTGTAGGGTTATGTTTATGGTTACGTTGATGGTGAGGGTGAGGGTGAGGGTTAGGGTTAGGGTGATGTTTAGGGTTTGGGTTAGGGTGAGGGGTAGGGTGAGGGGTAGGTTTAGGGTTAGGGTTAGGGTGAGGTTTAGGCTGAGGGTTTTGGTTAGTTGTATGGTTAGGTTTAGGGTTAGGGTTAGGTTGAGCGTGAGGGTTTGGGTTAGGGTAAGTGTTAGGGTTAGGTTGAGTGTTGGGGTTAGGTTGAGGGTTATGGTGAGGGTTTGGGTGAGGGTGAGGGTTAGCTTTAGTGTTAGTGATATGGTGATGATTAGGGTTAGGGTTAGGTTTAGGGTTAATGTAAGTGTTAAGGTGAGGATTAGGGTGAGGGTTAGGGTTAGGGTAGGGAGAATGTTAGGTTTAGTGTTAGGGTGAGCTGTAGGTTTAGTGTGAGGGGTAGGGTTAGGTTTAGGGTTTGAATTAAGGTGAGGGTAAGTGTTAGGGTGAGGGTTAGGGTAAGGGTGAGGGTTAGGGTGAGCATTAGGGTTAGGGTCAGGGTTAGGTTTAGCTTTAGGTTTAGGGTGAGTGTTAGGGTTAGTGTGAGAGTTAGGGTGAGGTTGAGGGTAAGGGTTAAGGTGAGGGTTAGGTTGAGGTTGAGGTTTAGGGTAAGGGTGAGCTTTAATGTGATAGTTAGGGTTAGAGTTCGGGTTAGGATTAGGTTGAGGGTTAGGGTGAGGGTTAGGGTTAATATTAGGGTTAAGGTTAGGGTTAGGGTTAGGGCTAGGTTGTGGGTAAGTTTTAGAGTGAGGTTTAGGATGTGGGTTAGGGTTAGTTTGAGAGTTAGAGTTAGTGTTAGTGTTAGGGTGAGGGTAAGGATTAGGGTGAGGTTTAGGGTGAGGGTGAGATTTAGGACTAGGATGAGGGTTAGGGTTAGTATGAGGGTTAGAGTTAGGGTTAGGGTTAGGGTAAGGGTAAGGCTTAGGGTTACGTTTAGGGTGACGGTGAGGGTTAGTGTGAGGGTTATTGTTAGGTTTAGGGTAAGGTTTATGGTGAGGTCTAATGTGAGGTTGAGGGTTTGGGTGAGGGTGAGAGTGAGGGTGAACGTTTCGGTTAGGTAACGGTCAAGATTAGGGTTAGGGTGAGGATTAGGGTGAGGGTCAGGGATAGGATGAAGTTTAGGGTTAGAGAGATGGTTAGGGTTAGTGTGAGGTTTAGGGTTAGGGTTAGGGTGAGGTTTAGGGTTTGGGTTTGCATTAGGGTTAGGGTGTTTTTGAGGGTTATGGGTATGGTTAGGTTTAGTGTTAGGGTGAGGGTTAGGGTTAGGGTTAGGGTTAGGATGAGGGTTAGTGTAAGGGGTAGGGTTAGGGTTAGGGTGAATGTTAGGATTAGGGTGACGGTTAAGGCAAGGGTAAGGGTTAGGGTTATGTTGAGGGTTAGGTTTAGGGTTAGGGTTAGGGTGAGAGTGAGGGTTAGGGTTAGGGTTTAGGGTTAGGGTGAGTTTTAGGGTTAGGGTTAGGGTTAGTGTAAGGGATTGATTTAGGGTGAAGGTTAGGGTTAGAATTAGGATTAGGGTTAGGGTGAGGCTTAGGTTTAGGTTTAGGATGAGGGTTAGGGTTAGGTTTAGGGTGAGGTTTAGGTTTAGGGTGAGGTCTACGATGAGGATGAGGGTTAGGATGAGTGTGAGGGTGAGGTTGAGGGTTTTGGTTAGGTAAGGGTTAGGGTTAGGGTTAGGGTGAGGATTAGGGTGAGGGTGAGGTTTAGGTTGAGGGTTATGGTTAGGGTGAGGGTTAGCATGAGGCTGAGGTTTAGGTTGAGGTTTAGGGTGAGGGTGAGCGTGAGGGTTCAGGTGAGGTTCAGGGTTCGGGTGTCGGCTAGGGTTAAGTTTAGGGTGAGGATTAGGTTGACGGTGAGGGTGAGGATTAAGGTTAGGGTGAGGGTTAGGTTTAGGGTGAGGCTTAGGATGAGGTGTAGGTTTAGGGTTAGGGAGAGGGTTAGGGTTAGGGTGAAGGTTAGTGTTAGTTTGAGGGTTAGGGTGAAGGTGAGTTTGAGGTTGATGGTTAGGGTGAGGGTGATGGTGATGGTGAGGGTTAGGGTTAGGATTCGGGTTAGGTTTAGGGTGAGAGTTAGGGTTAGGGTTTGGGTTAGGGTGAGGGTGAGGGTGAGGGTGAGGGTTAGTGTTAGGGTTAGGGTGAGGGTTAGTGTGAGTGTTAGTTTTAGGGTTAGGGTAAGGGTTAGGTTTAGGTTGAGCGTTAGTTTTAGGTTTAGGGTTAGGGTGAGGGTGATGCTGAGGATTAAGGTTAGGGTTATTTTGAGGATAAGGGTTAGGGTGAGGATTAGGGTGAGGGTTTAGGTTAGAATAAGGTTTAGGGTAAGGGTTAGGATTAGGGTTACGGTTATGGTAAGGGTTAGGGTTAGGGTAAGGGTTAGGGTGAGGCTTAGGGTTAGGGTTAGTGTTAGGGTGAGGGTTAGGCTTAGGGTTAGGGTTAGGGTAAGGGTTAGGTTTAAGTTTAAGGTTAGGTTAAGTTTAGGGTTAGTGTGAGGGTTAGGGTTAGGGTGGTGTTTAGGTAGACGGTGAGGGTTAGGGTGAGGGTGAGGTTGAGCATGAGGTTTAGTGTGAGGGTGAGGGTGAGTGGCAGGGTGACAGTGAGGGTTAGGGTTAGGGTTAGGTTTAGGGTGAGGATTAGGGTGAGGGTGAGGGTTAGGGTTAGGTTGAGGGTTAGGGTTATGTTTAGGGTTAGGGTGAAGGTTAGGGTGAGAGTTAGGTTTAGGGTTAGGATGAGGGTTAGGCTTACTGTGAGGGTTATGATTAGGGTTTGGGTTAGTGTGAGGATAAGGTTTAGGGTGAGTGTTAGGTTGAGACTGAGGGTTAGGGTTAGCGTTAGTGTTAGGGTGAGGGTTAGGATGGGGGTTAGGGTTCTTGTTAGGGTTGGGTGAGGGTTAGGTTGAGCGTAAGGATTAGGGTGAGGGTTAGTTTGATGGTGAGGGATAGGGTAATGGTGAGGGTAAGGGTTAGGGTTAGGGTGAGAGTGAGGGTTAGGTTAAGTGTAAGGGTTAGGGTCAGGGTTAGGTTAAGGGTGAGCGTTAGGGTTAGCATTGGGGTTAGGGTTAGGATGATTGTTAGGGTTGGGGTTAGGGTGCAGGTTAGTGTTAGGGTTAGAGTGAGGGTAAGGGTCAGGTTTAGGGTTAGGATTAGGTTTAGTGTTAGGGTGAGGCTGAGGCTGAGGGTGAGTGTGAGTGTGAAGTTTTAGGTTAGGGTTAGGTTTAGGGTGAGGGTGATGTTTTTGTTTAGGAAAGGTTGAGGTTAGATTTAGGGTGAGGATTAGGGTGGGGGTGAGGTTTAAGTTGAGTGTTATGGTTAGGGTGAGTGTTAGGGTTAGGGTTAGGGTTAGGGTTAGGGTTAGGGTGATGTTTAGTGTGACGGTGAAGGTGAGAGTGAGGGTGCGGGTGAGGGTTAGGGTTACGGTGAGGGTTAGGGTTAGGGTTATGGTTAGGATTAGCGTGAGGGTAAGGGTTTTATTGACATTCAGGTTGAGGGTGAGTGTTAGGGTTAGGTTTAGGCTTAGGGTGAGGGTTAGGTTGAGGGTTAGGGTTAGGGTTAGGGTGATGGTTAGGGTGAGGATTAGGGTGAAGTTTAGGGCTAGGGTTAGGGTTTGGCTTAGGGTGAGAAGGGGTAGGGTGAGGGTTAGGGAGAGGGTGAGGGATAGGTTATTGTGAGGGTAAGGTTTAGGCTAAGGCTTAGGTTGAGAATGAGCATTTGTGTTAGCACAGGGTTGGGTTGAGCATGAAGGTTAGGGTTAGCCTGAGGGGTAGTTTTAGGGTTAGGGTTAGGGTTAGGGTTAGGGTGAGGTTAAGGTTTACGGTGTGGGTGAGGTGAGGGTTAGGGTTAGCCTTAGGGCGAGGGTGAGGGTTTGGGTTAGGGTTAGGGTGAATGTGAGTGTGAGGGTTAGGTTTAGGATTAGGGTTAGGGTTACAGTTAGCTGAGGTTGAGGGTATGAGTGAGAGTGAGGGCTAGGTTTAGGGTTAGAGAAAGGGTTAGGGTTAGGTTTAGGGTTA
Organism: Dipodomys merriami; assembly: GCF_024711535.1. NCBI lineage: Eukaryota > Metazoa > Chordata > Mammalia > Rodentia > Heteromyidae > Dipodomys > Dipodomys merriami. The sequence goes on along the minus strand of NW_027206047.1, from coordinate 739,929 downwards.
GTATTAGAGTTAGGGTTAGGTTTAGGCTGAGGTTGAGGGTGAGGTTGAGGGTGAAGGTGAAGTTTTAGTTTTAGGGTTAGAGTTACGGTTAGGTTGAGCACTAGGATGAGGGTGAGGGTTAGGATTAGCATTAGGGTTAGGGTGAGGCTTAGGGTGAGGGTTGAGTGTTAGGTTTAGTGTTAGGGTGAGGGTGAGGGTTAGGGTTAGTGTGAGGATGAGGGTCTGAGTTAGGATTAGGGTTAGGGTTACATTTAGGGTTAGGGTGATGGTGAGGGTTAGAATTAAGATTAGGGTTAGGGTTAGAGTTAGGTGAGAGTGAGGGTGAGGGTTAGGGTTTGGGTTAGAATTATAGTGAGGGTGGCAGGAGGGTTAGAGTTAGGATTAGGATTATAATTATGGTTAAGGATAGGGTGAGGGTTAGGGTGAGGCTTAGGGTTAGGATTAGGGTTAGTTTTAGTGTGAGGATCAGGGTGAGGGTGAGGGTTAGGGTGAGGGTGAGAAGGAGGGTGAGGGTTAGGGTGAGCTTTAGGGTTAGGGTTAGGGTGAGGGTTAGGTTATGGCTGAGGTTTATGTATAGGGCAAGTGTTAGGGTTACGGTGAGGGTGAGGGTTAGGGTGATGGTGAGGGTTAGGGTTAGGGTTAGCGTGAGGTTTAGGGTTAGAGTTAGGGTTAGTGTAAGGTTTATAGTTAGGGTGACGGGTAGGATTAGGGTTAGGATTAGGGTTAGGATGAGGGTGACGGTGAGGGTTATGGTTAGGGTTAGGTTTAGGGTGAGGGTTAGGGTTAGGGTAAGGCTTAGGGTTGGGGTTAGCATAAGGGTGAGTGTGAGGGTGATGGTTAGGGTTAAGTTTAGGGTGAAGGTGAGGTTAGGGTTAGGGTTAGGGTTAGGGTTAGGGTGAGGGTGAGGGTGAGGGTTAGGGTTAGGATTAGGTTTGGGGTTAGGTTTAGGATGAGGGATAGGATGAGGGTTAGAGTTAGGGTTAGTGTGAGGGTTACGGTTACGGTTATGGTGAGAGTAAGGTTTAGGGTGAGGGTTAGATTGAGTTTGAGGGTTAGGGTTAAGGTGAGGTTTAGGGTGAGTTTTAGGATTAATGTAAGGGTTAGGGTTAGGGTGAGGGTAAGAGTTATAGTGAGAGTTATTGTGAGGGTGAGCGTTAGGGTTAGGGTTAGGGTAAGGTTTAGGGTGAGCGTTAGGGTGAGGGTTTGGGTTCGGGTTAACATTAGGGTTAGGTTGAGGGTGAGGGTTAGGGTGTAGGTTAGGGTTAGGGTTAGGGATAGGGTGAGGATTAGGTTTAGTGTGAGGGTGAGGTTCTGGGTTAGGGTTAGGTTTATGGTTAGATTTAGGATGAGGGTGATGTTGAGGGTTAGATTTAGGATTAGCGTTAGGGTTATGGTTAGGGTTAGGGTGAGGGTGAGGGTGAGGCTTAGGGTTATGGTTAGGGTGAGGTTTAGGTTTAGGGTGAAGGCTATGGTGAGTGTGAGGGTTAGAGTGAGTGTGACGGTGAGGGTGAGGGTTTTGGTTAGGTAAGGGTTAGGGTTAGGGTTAGGGTGAGGATTAGGGTGAGAGTGAGGCTTAGGTTGAGTGTTAAGGTTAGGGTGAGGGTTAGGGTGAGGCTAAGGGTAAAGGTGATTATTCGGGTTCGGGTGAGGGGGAGGGTTTGGGTGAGGTTGAGGGTTCTTGTGTGGGTTAGGGTTAGGTTTAGGGTGAGGGATAGGGTGACATTGAGGGTTAGCGAGAGGGTGAGATTTAGGATTAGGGTTAGGGTGAGGGTTAGGTTTAGGGTTCGGGTTAGGATGAGGGGTAGGGTTATGTTTAGGGAGAAGTTTAGGGTTACAGTGAGGGTTTGGGTTAGTTTGAGTGTTAGGGTGAAGGTGAGTTTGAGGTTGAGGGTTAGGTTGAAGGTGATGGTGACAGTGAGGGTTAGATTTAGGATTCGGGTTAAGGTTAGGGTGAGGGTTAGGGTTATGGTTAGGGTTAGTTTGAGGGTGAGGGTGAGGCTTAGTGTCTGGGTTAAGGTTAGGTTTATGTTTAGGGTGAGGGCTACGGTGAGGGTGAGGGTTAGGGTGAGTGTGAAGGTGAGGTTGAGGGTTAGGGTTAGGGTGACTCTTAGGGTTAGGTTTAGGGTGAGGCTTATGGTTAGGGTGATGTTTAGGGTGAGGGTGAATGTGAGAGTGAGGCGGGTGAGGGTTAGGGTTAGGGTGAAGGTTAAGGTTAGGGTTAGCATTAGGGTTAGGGTGAGACTTAGGGTGAGGGTTTAGTGTTAGGGTTAGGGTGAGGGTGAGGGTGTGGGTTAGGGTGAGGGTGAGGGTGAGGTTTTCGGTTAGGGTGGGGGTTAGAGTTACAGTGAGAGTGAGGGTGAGGGTGAAGGTTAGGATTAGGGTTAGCGTTAGCCATAGGATGAGGTTGAGGTTCAGGGTTAGTGAGTTTTTGAGGGTTAGGGATACCGTTAGGGTTAGTGTTAGGGTGAAGGTTAGGGTTAGGGTTAGGGTTAGGATGAGGGTTAGGGTAAGGGGCAGGGTTAGGGTTAGGGTTAGGGTTAGGGTTAGGGTTAAGGTTAGGGTGAGTGTGAGGCTTAGGGATAGGGTTAGGGTGAGGGTTAGGGTTAGGTTGATTTTTAGGGTGTCAGTGAGGGTTAGGGTGAGAGTGAGGTTCAGCGTGAGGGTTAGGGTTAGGGTGAGGGTGAGTGTGAGTGTGACGGTTAGGATTAGGTTTAGGGTGAGGGTAAGGCTTAGGGTTAGGATTAGGGTTAGTGTAAGGGTTAGGCTGAGCGAGAGGGTGAGGTTGAGGGTGAGGGTGAGGGTTAGGGTGAGTGTTAGTGTTAGACAGAGGGTTAGGGTGAGGGTGAGTTTGAGGGTCAGGGTGAGGTTGAGGGTGAGGTTGAGGGTGAGAGTTAGGATTAGGGTTCCGGTTAGGGTGAGGGTGAGGGTGAGGGTGAGGGTGAGGTTTAGGTTTAGGTTTAGGGTTAGTGTTATTGTCAGGGTTATGGTTAGGGTTTGGATTAGGGTGAGAATGAGGGTGAGGGTTAGCATGAAGATTAGAGTTAGGGTTATGGTTAGGGTGAGGCTGAGGATGAGGGTTAGGTTTAGGGTTAGGGTTAGGGTTAGGATGAGGGTTAGGCTGAGGGTTAGAGTTAGGGTTAGTGTGAGGCTTAGGGTTAGGGTTACGGTTAGGGTGAGGGCAAGGGTTAGGGTGAGGGTTAGGGTGAGTTTGAGGGTTGATGTTAGGGTGAGGTTTAGGGTGAGTTTTAGTGTTAATGTTAGGCTTAGGGTTAGGGTGAGGGTAAGGGTTATAGTGAGAGTTATTTTGAGGGTGAGGGTTAGGGTTAGGGTGAGGGTTAGGGTAAGGGTTTGGGTTCGGGTTAGCATTAGGGTTAGGTTGAGGGTGAGGGTTAGGGTGAGGCTTAGGGTTAGGGTGAGGGATAGGGTTAGTGTAAGGGTTAGGGTGAGAGTTTGGGTGAGGGTTTGGTTAAGGTTTAGGGTTAGGGTGAGGGTTAGGATGAGGGTAAGATTTAGGGTGAGGTTTAGGGTGAGGTTGAGTATTAGGGTTAGCATTAGTCTTAGTGTGATGGTTAGGGTTAGGTGTAGCATTAGGGTTAGTGTTAGGATTAGGTTGAGGGTTAGGATTAGGGTTAAGGTGAGGGTGATGTTTAGTGTTAGCATTAGGTTTATGGTTAGGGTTAGAGTGAGGGTGAGGGTGATGGTTAAGTATAGGATTAGGTTTAGTGTTAAGGTGAGGCTGAGGTTGAGGATGAGGTTGATGCTGAGGGTTGGGTTAGGGTTAGGCTTAGAGTGAGGGCTAGGCTGAGGGCGAGGGTTAGGGTGAGGGTTAGGGTGAGGGTGGGGTTTTAAGTTAGGAAAGGGTTACGGTTAGGTTTAGGGTGAGGATTAGGCTGAGGGTGAGGTTGAAGGTGAGGGTTAGGGTTAAGGTGAGGGTTAGGGTTAGAGTTAGGCTGAGGGTTAGGGTTAGGATTAGGGTTAGGGTTAGGCTGAGGGTGAGAGTGAGGGTGAGGGTGAGGGTTAGGTTGTAGGTGAGGGTTAGGGTTAGGGTGAGGGTTAGGGTGACGGTGTGGGTTAGGTTGAGGGTTAGGATTAGTGTGAGGGTTAGGATTAGGATTAGTGTGAGGAAAAGGGTTAGGGTGAGGATTAGGATGAGTGTAAGAGTTAGTGTAAGGTTTAGCCTTAGGGTTAGGGAGAGGTATAGGGTTAGAGTTCCGGTTAGGGTTAGGATGAGGTTTATGGTTGGGGTGAGTGTTAGGGTTACAGTTAGGGTGAGTGTGAGGGTGAGGTTTCGGGTTCGGGTTCGGGTTAGGGTATGGATTAGGGTTAATTTTATGGTGAGTGTAAGGGTTAGGGTGAGGTTTAGGGTGAGGGTTAGGATTACGGTGAGGGTTAGGGTGACGTTGAGGGTTAGGGTGACAGTGAGGGTTAGAGAGGGTGAGGTTTAGGTTTAGTGTTAGCGTTAGGGCGAGGGTTAGGGTCAATGTTTGGATTTGGTTGACAGTTAAAGTGAGGATTAGTGTTAGGTTTAGGTTTAGGGTTAGTGTCAGGATTAGGGTTAGTGTTAGGTTTATACTGAGATTAAGGTTTAAGGTGAGTGTTAGGCTGATGGGTAGGTTTAAGGTAAGGGTGAGGGAGAGGGTGAGGGTAAGGATTAGGGTGAGGGTTAGGGTGAGGGTGAGGCTCAGGGTTAGCATTAGGGTTAGGGTTTGTGTTAGAGTGAGGGGTAGGGTTAGGGTTCAGGTGAGGATGAGGGTTAGGGTTAGCATTAGGTTTAGGGTTAGGGTGAGGATGAGGGAGAGGGCTAGTTTTAGGGTGATTGTGAGGGTGAGGGTTAGGTTTAGGGGTAGGGTGAGGTTAAGGTTAAGGTGTGGGTTCTGGTTAGGGTGAGGGGGAGGCTAAGGATTAGGGTGAGGTTTAGGGTGTGAGTGAGGGTTAGGGTTTGAATTAGAGTTAGTGTTAGGGTTAGGGTGAGGGTGAAGGTGAGGGTTAGGGTTAGGGTTAGGGTTAGGGTTTGGATGAGGGTCAGGATGAGGGTGAGGGTGAGGGTTAGTTTTAAGGATAGGGTTAGGGTTAGGGATAGGATTAGTGTAAGGGTGAGTGCTAGGGTGAGTGTGAGGGTTAGGGTTTGGTTAGGGTGAGGGTAATTGTTAGTGTGAGGGGTAGTGTGAGGGTTAGGGTTAGGGTGAGGGTGAGGTTTAGGTTTAGTGTGAGGGAGTGGGTTAGGGTTACGGTTAGTGTTAGGGTAAGGTTAAGGGTTACAGTGAGGGTTAGAGTGAGAGTGAGGTTTAGGTTTAGCGTGAGTGTGAGGGTGAGGGTCAGAGTGAGGGTTCGTATTAGAGTTAGGATTACAGTTGGGGTGAAGGTGAGGGTTATGTTTAGCGTTAGGGTGAGGGTTAGGTTTAGGGTGATGTTTAGGGTGAGGGTGAGTGTAAGGGTGAGGGTGATGGTTCGGGTGAGGTTGAGGATTAGGGTGTGGATGAGGGTTAGTGTGAGGGTGAGGGTTAGGGTTAGGTTTAGGCTGTGGGTTAGGGTTAGGATTAGGGTGAGGGATAGGGTCAGGGTTAGGGTGAGGTTTAGGGTTAGGTTTAGAGTAAGTGTGAGGATAAGTGTTATGGTGAGGGATAGGGTTATTGTTAGGGTTAGGGTTAGGTGAGGGTTATTGTTAGGGTTAGGGTTAGGGTTAGGATGAGGGTTAGGGTAAGGGTTAGGGTTGGTGTTAGGGTAATGGTGAGTGTGAGGGTGATGGTTACGGTTAGGTTTAGGGTGAAGTTGAGGGTTCGGTTTATGATTAGGTTTAGGGTTAGGCTTAAGGTGAGGGTGAGGGTGAGGGTGAGGGTTAGGGAGAGGTTTAGTTTTAGGTTTAGGGTTAGGGTGAGAGTGAAGATTAGGTTGAGGTGAGGGTTCGGGTTTGGGTGAAGGTTAGGGTGATGGTGAGGGTCAGGGTGAGGGTGAGGTTTAGGTTTAGTGTTAGCTTTAGAGTGAGGGTTAGGATCAGGATAGGATTAGAGTGAGTGTTAAGGTGAGGGTTAGGGTTAGGGTTAGGGTGAGCGTGAGGAGTAGGTTTAGGTTTAGGTTTAGGGTGAGGGTGAGGGTGAGGGTTAGGGTTTATGGTTCGGGTTAGGGTAAGGGTTAGGATTATGGTAAGTGTGAGGGCTATGGTGAGGATGAGGGTTAGGGTTAGGTTTAGGGTGATGGTTAGGGTTACGGTGAGGGATAGGGTTAGGGTTAGTGTGAGGGTGAGGGTTAGTTTTAGTGTGAGGGTTAGGGTTTGTGTTAGGTTTAGGGTAAGATTAAGTTTTAGGATGAGGTTTAGGGTAAGAGTGAGGGTTAGGGTTAGCGTGAGTTTAAGGGTGAGGGTTAGGGTTATTGTTAGGGTTAGGGTGAAGGTGAGGGTTATGTTTAGGGTTAGGGTGAGGGTGAGGGTGAGGGTTAGCGTTTATGGTTCGGGTTAGGGTAAGGGTTAGGATTATGGTAAGTGTGAGGGCTATGGTGAGGATGAGGGTTAGGGTTAGGTTTAGGGTGATGGTTAGGGTTACGGTGAGGGATAGGGTTAGGGTTAGTGTGAGGGTGAGGGTTAGTTTTAGTGTGAGGGTTAGGGTTTGTGTTAGGTTTAGGGTAAGATTAAGTTTTAGGATGAGGTTTAGGGTAAGAGTGAGGGTTAGGGTTAGCGTGAGTTTAAGGGTGAGGGTTAGGGTTATTGTTAGGGTTAGGGTGAAGGTGAGGGTTATGTTTAGGGTTAGGGTGAGGGTGAAGGTGAGGGTTAGCGTTTATGGTTCGGGTTAGGGTAATGGTTAGGATTATGGTAAGTGTGAGGGCTATGGTGAGGATGAGGGTTAGGGTTAGGTTTAGGGTGATGGTTAGGGTTACGGTGAGGGATAGGGTTAGGGTTAGTGTGAGGGTGAGGGTTAGTTTTAGTGTGAAGGTTAGGGTTTGTGTTAGGTTTAGGGTAAGATTAAGTTTTAGGATGAGGTTTAGGGTAAGAGTGAGGGTTAGGGTTAGCGTGAGTTTAAGGGTGAGGGTTAGGGTTATTGTTAAGGTTAGGGTGAAGGTGAGGGTTATGTTTAGGGTTAGGGTGAGGGTTAGGGTTAGGGTGATGTTTAGGGTGAGGGTGAGGGTTAGGGTGAGATTGAGGTTTCATGTGAGGGTGAAGGTTAGGGTGAGGGTGAGGTTTAGGGTTAGGGTTAGATTTAGGGTGTAGGTTAGGGTTAGGGTTAGGGTTAGGATGATGGTTAAGTTTGCGTTTAGGGTAAGGGTGAGGGTGACAGTGAGGATGAGGGCTAGGTTTAGGGTGAGTGTGAGGGTTAGGTTTAGGATTAGTGTTAGTATGATGGTGAGGGTGAAGTTTACAGTTAGTGTTAGTTTTCGGGCGAGGGTGACGTTTAGGTTTAGGATTAGGGTTAGGGTTAGGTTTCGGCTTAGGGTGAGAGTAAGGATGAGGGTGAGATTTAGGCTGTGGTTGAGGGTTAGGTTTAGGGTGAGGTTTAGGGTGATGGTGAGCATTAGGTGAGGGTGAGATTTAGGTTTAGTGTTAGACATAGGCTGAGGGTTAAGATCAGGGTCAGGATTAAGGTGAGGGTTAGGGTTAGGGTTATATTTAGGTTTAGAGTTAGTGTGAGGATTAGGTTTAGGGTGAGAGTAAGCGTTAGGGTGAGGGTTAGACTGAGGGTGAGGGATAGTTTTAGTGTTAGTGTTAGGGTGAGCATGTGGGTGAGGATTAGGTTTAAGGTTAAGGTTAGGGTGAGGATTAGGGTGAGGGCAAGTGATAGGATTAGCATTAAGTTGAGGGTCTGGGATAGGGTTGTGGTGAGGTGAGGGTGAGGGTGAGTGTGAGGGTTAGGGTTAGGGTTAGCTTTAGGGTGAGGGTGAGGTTTAGGTTTAGGGTGAGGGTGAGGGTTTAGTTTAGGTAAGGGTTAGGGTAAGATTACGGTGAGAATTTGGATGAGGTTGAGGGTTAAGGTGAGCGTTAGGGTTAGGGTGAGCGTTAGGGTTAGGATTAGGGTGAGGGTTATTGTTAGGGTGATGTTTAGGGTGAGGATGAGGGTGAAGGTTCGGGTGAGGGGGAGGGTTAGGTTTAGGGTTAGTGTGAGTGTTATAGTTAGGGTTAGGGTTAGGGTGATGGTGAGGGTTAGGGTTAGGGTGAGTGTGAGGTTGAGGGTGAGGGTGAGGCTTAGGGTTAGGGTGAGGGTTAGTGTTAGGGTTAGGGTTAGGGTGAGGGTGAGCGTTAGGGTGAGAGTGAGGGTTCGGTGAGGTGGAGGGGTAGTGGGAGCGTTATGGTTATGGTTCTGGTTGGAGTTATGGTGAGAGTGTGGATGAGGGTTAGGTTTAGGATTAGGGTTAGGGTTAGACTGAGGGTGAGTGTGAGTGTGAGGGTGAGGGTGAGGGTTAGCGTTAGGGTGAGGGTTAGGTTTAATGTTAGGGTAGGGTTAGCATGAGGGATAGGGTTAGTGTTAGATTTAGGATGAGGGTTAGGCTGTGGGGTAGGGTTAGCGTTAGGGTGAGGGTTAGGGTTAGTGTGACTTTTAGGGTTAAGTTTAGGGTCAGGGTTAGGATTGGGGTTAGGGTGAAGGTTAGGGTTTTGGTTAGGGTGAGGGTGAGGTTTAGGGTTAGGGATAGGGTTAGGGTGAGGTTCGGGTGAGGGCTAGGGTGAGTGTGAGGGTTAGGATAAGGGTTAGGGATAGGGTGAGAATTAGGTTTAGAATTAGGGTTAGGGTTTGGGGTAGGGTTAGGGTGAGGGCTAGGGTGAGTGTGAGGGTTAAGGATAGGTTTAGGGATAGGGTGAGGATTAGGGTTAGGGTTTGGGTTAGGGTGAGGTTTAGGCTGATGTGTAGGGTTATAGTTAGGGTGAGGATTAGGTTTAGTGGGAGTGTTAAGGTTAGGTTTAGGGTTAGGGTTAGTGTGAGGGTTCGGGTGAGGGTTCGGGATAAGGTGTGGGTGACAGATAGGGTTAGTGTGAGGACTAGGTTTAGGTTTAGGGGTACTGTTAGGGTTAGGGTTAGGGTGAGGGTAAGGGTTAGATTTAGGGTGATTGTGAGGGTAAGGGTTAGGGTTAGTGTTAAAGTTAGGGTGAGGGTTCGGGTTAGTGTGAGGGTTAGGGTTAGAGTTAGGGTGAGGGTGAGGGTTAGGATTAGAGTTAGGGTTAGGATTAGGTTTAGGGTGAGGTTGAGGTTTAGTGTTAGGGTGAGGGTTAAATTTATTGTTAGGGTTAGGGTTCGGTTGAGGATGAGGGTGAGGTTGAGGGGTAGGATTAGGTTAGGGTTAGGCTTAGGCTGAGGGTGAGGGTGAGGATGAGGTTGATGTTTAGTGTTAGGGTTAGGGTGAGTGTGAGGGCTAGGGTGAGGGTGAGGGCTAGGGTGAGGGTGAGGTTGAGGGTGTCGTTTACTTCAGGGTTAGGGTTAAGCTGAGATTATCGTTAGGGTGAGGGTTATGGTTAGGGTTAGGGTGTGGGTTAAGGTTAAGGTGATGTTTAGGGTGAGGGTTAGGGTGAGAGTTAGGGTGAGGTTTACGGTTTGTGTTAGGATTAGGGTTAATGTGAGGGTGAGGTTTAGGGTTAGAGTTAGGGTTATGGGGGGGTGAAATTGAAGGTCAGGTTTAGGGTTAGTGTTAGAGTTAGGGTTAGCATGAGGGTTAGGTTGAGATTTATGGTTAGGGTTAGGGTTAGGGTTAGGATGAGCGTTAGGCTGAGGGTTAGGGTTAGGGTTAGTGTGAGGGTTAGGGTTAGGTTATGGTTAGGGTTAGGGTTCAGTTAGGGTGAAGGTTAGTTTTAGGTTTACGGTTAGGATAAGGTTTAGGGTGAGGGTTAGGGTTAGGGTTAGTGTGAGGGTTAGGTTTAGGGTTAGGGTTAGGGTGTGGACTATGGTGAGGGTGAGGGTTAGGGTGAGGGTTAGGGTTAGGGTCAGGGGTAGGTTGAGTTTTAGGATTAAGGTAAGGACTAGGGTTAGGCTGAGGGTGAGAGTGAGGTTGGGGGTGAGGGTTAGGGTTAGAGTGAGAATTAGAGTGAGGGTGAGGGGGAGGGGGAGAGTTTGGTTTAGGGTTAGATTTAGTTTTAGAGTGAGGGTTAGGATTAGGGTAGCACTAGCTTTAGGCTGAGGGTGAGGGTGAGCTTGAGGTTGAGGTTGAGGTTTAGGGTTAGAGTGAGGGTTAGGTTTAGGGGTAGGTTTAGGGTGACAGTTAGGGTTAGGGTTAGGGTTAGGATGAGCGTTAGGCTTAGGGTAAGGTTTAGGGGTAGTGTGAGGTTTAGTGTGAGGGTTAGGTTTAGGGTTAGGGTTAGGGTGTGAGCTAGGGTGAGGGTGAGGTTTAGGGTGAGAGTGAGGTTGAGGGTTTCGTTTAGGTAAGGCTTAAGGTAAGGTTAGGTTGAGAATTAGGGTGAGATTGAGGGTTAAGTTGAGGTTTAGTGTTAGGGTGGATGTTAGGGTTACTGTGAGGTTTCGGGTTACGCTTAGGGTGAGGTTGAGGGTAAGTTTTTTGGTGAGGGTTATGGTGAGCTTGAGGGTTAGTATTAGAGTTAAGGATAGGATTAGGGTGAGGGTGAGGGTGAGAGTTAGTGATAGGGTGAGGGTTAGGGATGGGGTGAGGGTTAGGGTTAGGTTTAGGGTTGGGGTGAGGATGAGGGTGAGGGTGAGGGTTAGGGTTATGGTTAGGGGTAGGGTGAGGTTTAGGCTGAGGTTGAGGGTGAGGGTGAGGGTGAGGTTGAGGGTTAGGTTTACGGTGAGGGTTAGGGTGAGGGTGAGGGTTAGGGTTAGGTTTAGTATTAGGATTACGGTTAGGGTTAGGATGAGTGTGAGGGTTAGGGTTAGGTTTAGGTTTAGGCTGAGGGTGAGTGTGAGGGTTAGGGTGAGTGTTAGGGTTAGGGACATGGGGAGGGTTAGGATGAGGATTAGGGTTATGATTAGGGTTAGGGTGAGGCCGAGGGAGAGGTTGAGGTTTAGGGTTAGTGTTAGGGTGATGTTTAGGGTTAGGGTTAGGGTTAGGTTTAGGGTGAGTGTGAGGTTTAGGGTTTGAGTTAGGGTTAAGGTGAGGCTGAGTGTGAGGCTTTGGGTTAGGTTTAGGATTACGATTATGGAAAATGTTAGTGTGAGTGTGTGGTTTAGGGTTAGGGTTTGCTTAGGTTTACACTGAGGGTGAGGGTGAGGGTGTGGGTTAGGGTTAGGATTTGGGTTAGGGTGAGGGTGAGTGGGTGTGTTAGGGTTAGGTTTAGGTTTAGGCTAAGGTTTAGGCTAATGGTGAGGTTGAAGTTGAGGGTTAGTGTTAGTGTGAGGTTTAGGGTAAGGTTTAGGGGGAGGGTTAGGATGAAGGTTAGGGTTAGGATTAGGGTTAGGATGAGAGTGAGGGTGAGGGTTAGGGATGGTGTTAGGGTGAGGGTTAGGATGTGGGTTAGGATTAGTGTTAGGGTGAGGGCTGGGGTGAGGGTGAGGTTTAGGGTTAGGGTTAGTGTTCGTTTTAGGTTTAGGTTTAGGTTGAGGATGAGTTTTAGGGTTAGAGTTAGGGTACGGGTGAGGCTGAGATTGAGGGATAGGTTTAGGGTTAGTGTTACAGTTAGTGTTTCGGTGAGGGTTAGGATGAGCATGAGCATTAGCATTAGTGTTAGGATTAGGATTAGAGTCAGGGTTAGGGTGAGTGTGAGGGTTAGGGATAGGGTTAGGTTTAGGATTAGGGATAGGATGAGGATTAGGGTGAGTGTGAGGGTTAGGGTTAGGGTGAGGGTTAGGGTTAGGGTTAGGGTGAGAGTTAGGGTTCGGTTAAGTTTAGGGTTAGTGTGAGGGTTAGGGTTAGGGTTAGGGTGAGATTTAGGGTTAGGGTTAGGTTGAGGTTTAGGGTTAGGGTAAAGATGAGGGTTAGGGTTAGGGTTACTGTGAGGGTTAGGATGCGGATTAGGGTTATGATTAGCGTTAGGGTGAGGGCTAGGATGAGGGTGAGGATTAGGGTTATTGTTAGGGTAAGGTTTAGGGTTAGGGTTAGGTTTAGGGTGAGGGTTAGGATGAGGGTTAGTGTTACGGTGAGGGTGAGGGTTAGGGTTGGAGTGAGGGTTAGGGTTAGGATTAGGGTTCATGTGAGGTTGAGGTTAAGGGTTAGTGTTAGGGTTAGGTGAGGCTGAGGGTGAGGGTTAGGGTTAGTGTTAGCGTTAGGTTTAGGGTTAGGTTTAGGGTGAGGGTTAGGGTGAGGCTGAGGATTGGGGTTAGGGTTAGAATTAGGATTAGGTTTAGGGTTAGGGTGAGAGTGAGGGTTAGGTTTAGGTTTATGGTTAGGCTTAGGTTTAGGCTGAGGGTGAGGGTGAGGGTGAGTGTTAGTGTTAGTTTGAGGGTTAGGTTTAGGGTATGTGGAGGGTTAGAATGAGGGTTAGGGTTAGGATTACGGTTAGGCTGATGGTTAGGGTGAGGTTGAGGTTTAGGGTTAGTGTTAGGGTGAGGTTTAGGGTTAGGGTTTTGTTTGGGGTGAGTGTGAGGTATAGGGTTTGAGTTAGAGTTAACATGAGGCTGAGGGTGAGGCTTAGGGTTAGGGTTAGGATTAGGATTAGGGTAAGGTTTAGGGTGAGTGTGAGGGTTAGTGTTAGGGTTAGTCTCATGGTTACACTCAGGGTAAGGGTGAGGATTAGGTTTAGGTTTAGGTTTAGGGTGACAGTGAGTGTGTGTGTTAGGGTTAGGTTTATGTTTAGGCTAAGAGTTAGGCTAAGGGTGAGTTTGAGGGTGAGGGTTAGGGTTAGGTTGAGGTTTAGGGTTAGGGTGATGTTTAGGGTTAGTGTGAGTGTTAGTATTAGGGTTAGGTTTAGTGTTAGGGTGAGGGTAAATTTTAGGGTTAGGGTTAGGTTTATGATGAGGGTTATGGTTTAGGTGAGGTTTAGGGTTAGGATAATGTAAGGGTGAGGGCTAGGCTGAGGGTTAGGGTGAGGGTTAGGGTTAGGCTTAGAGTTAGGATGAGGGCTAGTGTTAGGGTTTGGGTTAGGGTGAGGGTGAGGCTGAGGATTAGGGTTAGGTTTAGGGTTAGGTTTAGGGTTAGGTTTATGGTGAGTGTTAGTGTTAGGGTCAATGTTAGGGTTACAATGAGGGTTGGGGTTAGGCTTAGGGTTAGGTTTAGGCTTAGAGTTATGGTGAGGGTTAGGATGAGAATTAGGTTTACTATTAGGGTTAGGGTGAGGGCTAGGGTGAAGGTGAGGATTAGCGTTAGTGTTAGGGTAAGGTTTAGGTTTAGGGATAGGGTTAGGTTTAGGGTTAGGATGAGGGTTAGGTTTAGGGTGAGGTTTAGGGTTAGGATTAGGGTTAGGCTGAGTTTGAGTTTTAGCATTAGGGTTAGGGTTAGTGTTAGGCTTAGGTTTAGGATTAGGATTACTTTTATTGTTAGGGTTAGGTTTAGAGTTATGGTGAGGGTGAGGGTGAGTGTTAGATTTAGGGTGAGGTTTAGGTTTAGGGTTAGGATTAGGGTTAGGGTGATAGTGAGGTTTATGATGAGATTTAGATTTAGTTGGAAGATTAGGTAGAGGGTTAGGTTTAGGGTAAGTGTTAGGGTTAAGTTTAGGTTGAGGGTTAGGTTGAGGTTTAGGGATAGGGTTAGGGTTAGGATTAGAGTTAGGGTGAGGGTGAGTGTGAGGTTTAGGGTTAGAATTAGGCTTAGGCTTACGGTTAGGCTAAGGGTGAGGGTGGTGTTGAAGATTAGGGTTAGGGTTATGGTTAGGTTTAGTGTTAGGGTGAGGGTTAGTGTTAGGGTTAGGGTTAGAGTTAGGGTTAGGGTGAGGGTGACGTTTAGGGTAGAGTTAGGGTTAGGGTGAGTGTTAGGTTTAGAGTGAAGGTTAGGGTGGGGTTGAGGTTAAGGGTAAATTTTAGGGTTAGGCTCAGCGTGAGGGTTACGGTAAGGGTGAGGGTTAAGGTAAGGTTGAGGGTTAGGGTTAGGGTGAGGGTTAGGGTAAGGTTTAGGATGAGGATGAGGGTTAGATTGAGGATTAGTGTTAGGTTTAGTGTGAAGTTTAGGGTGAGGATGACGGTTAGGGTTAGGGCGACGTCTAGGGAGAGGGTGAGGTTTAGGGTTAGTGTTAGGGTGCGGTGTAGGGTTAAGTTGATGGTTAGGGTTAGTGTGAGGTTTAGTGTTGGGGTTACGGTTAGTGTTAGGGGAAGGGGAAGTGTTAGGGTGAGGGTTAGGGTTAGGTTGAGGGTTATGTTTAGGGTGAGGATGAGGGTTAGGGATAGGGTTATTGTTAGTGTTAGGGTTAGGGTTAAGGTTATGGTGAGGGTGAGTGTGAGGGATAGGGTTAGGGCTAGTATGAGGGTTAGGGATAGGGTTATGTTTAGGTTTAGGGTCAGGTTGAGGTTTAGTGTTAGAGTTAGGGTTAGGTTGAAGCTGAGTGTGAGGGTTATGGTTAGGATTAATGTTAGGGGTAGGCTTAAGATGATGGTTAGGTTGAGGGAGAGGGTTAGAGTTAGGGTTAGGAATGGAATTAGGGTTAGTGTTAGGGTGAGTGTGAGGGTTAGGGTTAGGGTTAGGCTTAGGGTTTGATTTAGGTTTAGATTTAGCGTTAGGGTGATGGTGAAGGTTAGGGTTAGTTAGGTTTAGGGTGAGTTTTAGGTTGAGGGTTAGGGTAAGGGTCAGTGTTAGGGTTATGGTTAGGGTGAGAGTTAGGGGGAGGGTTAGGCTTAGGGTTAGGGTTAGGGATAGGATTAGGGTTAGCGTGAGGGTGAGTGTGTTTGTTAGGTTTAGGTTTAGTGTTAGTCTTAGGGTTAGGCTGATGGTGAGGTTGAGGTTGAGGGTTTGGGTTACGGGGAGGGTTTCGATGAGGGTTAGATTTAGGATTAGGGTTAGGGTAAGGGCTAGGGTGAGTGTGAGGGTGAGGTTTAAGGTTAGGGTTATGGTTAGGGTGAGGGTAAGGTTTAGGGTTAGAGTTTAGGGTGAGGGTTAGTGTGAGGGTGAGGGTTAGGGTTAGGTTTAGGATTAGGATTAGGGTTTGGGTTAGTGTGAGTGTGAAGGTTAGGTTTAGGGTTAGACTTAGGGTTCGGCTGAGGGTTAGGGTGAGGATTAGGGTTAGGATTAGGGTTAGGTTGAGTTTGAGTGTTAGCATTAGGGTTGGTGTTAGGGTTAGGTTTACCGTTAGGATTACTGTTATTGTTAGGTTAGGCTTAGAGTTATGGTGAGGGTGAGGGTGAGGGTGAGTGTTAGGGTTAGGGTGAGGTTTATGGTTAGGGTTAGGATTAGGGTTAGTGGGAGGGTGTGTTTTATGGTTAGATTTAGTTTTACTTGGAGTGTTAGGTCGAGGGTTAGAGTTAGGCTAAGTGTTAGGGTTAAGGTTAGGTTGAGGGTTAGGTTGAGATTTAGGGTTAGGGTTAGGGTTAGGGTTAGGGTTAGGATTAGGGATAGGGTGATTGTGAGTGTGAGGTTTAGGGTTAGAGTTAGGCTTAGGCTTAGGGTTAGGCTGAGGGTGAGTTTGGGGGTGAGGATTAGGTTTAGAGTGATGGTTAGGGTTAGGGTTAGGGTAAGGGATTGTGTTAGGGTTAGGGTTAGAGTGAGGGTTAAGGTGAGGGTGAGGTTTAGGGGTAGATTTTTGGTTAGGGTGAGGGTTAGGATTAGAGTGAGGGTTAGGGTGGGGGTGACAGTAAGTGTAAATGTGATTGTTAGGCTGATGGTGAGGGTTAAGGTAAGGGTAAGGGTTACGGTTAGGGTGAGGGTTAGGGTTAGGTTTAGGGTGAGGTTGAGGGTTAGATTTTGGATTAGTGTTATGGTTAGTGTGAAGTTTAGGGTGAGGATGATGGTTAGGGTTAGGGCGAGGTCTAGGGAGAGGGTGAGGTTTAGTGTTAGTGTTAGGGTGAGGTTAAGGTTTACGTTGATGGTTAGGGTTAGTGTGAGGTTTAGTGTTAGGTTTAGTGTTAAGGTGAGGGTAAGTGATAGGGTGAGGTTTAGGGGTAGGGTGAGGGTTATGTTTATAGTGAGGGTTAGGGTTAGGGTTAGGGTTATTGTTAGCGTTAGGGTTAGGGTTAAGGTTATGGTGAGGGTGAGGGTTAGCATTAGGTCTTGGATGAGGTTTAGAGATAGGATTATGGTTAGGGTTTGGTTCAGGGTGAGGTTTAGTGTTAGAGTTAGGGTTAGGGTGAGGCTGAGGGTGAGGGTTAGGGTTAGTATTAATGTTAGGGTTAGGCTTAAGGTGAGGGTTAGGTTGAGGGTGTGGGTTAGGGTTTGGGTTAGTTGTACATTAGGTTTAGTGTTAGGGTGAGTGTGAGGGTTAGGGTTAAGGTTAGGGATAGGCTTAGGATTGGGCTGAGGTTAAGGGTGAGGGTTGGGTTAGGATGCGGTTTAGGGTTAGGGTTAGGTTGAGTGTGAGTGTTAGGGTTAGGGTTAGGCTTAGGATTAGGCTGAGGGTGAGGGTGTGGTTTAGGGTTAGGGTTAGTGTTAGGGTGAGGTTTAGGGTTTGGGTTAGTGTTAGAGTTAGGTTTAGGGTGAGGGTGAGGTTTAGGGATAGAGTTAGAGTTAGGGTGAGGTTTAGGTTGAGGGTTAATGTTTGGGTTAGTGTTATGGTGAGAGTTAGAGGGAGGGTTAGCCTTAGGGTTAGGGTAGGGACAGCATCAGGGTTAGAGTGAGGGTGAGTGTGTGTGTTAGGTTTAGGTTTAGGGTTAGGCTTAGGGTTAGGATGAGAGTGAGGTTGAGGGTGAGGGTTAGGTTTAGGGGAAGGGTTAGGATGAGAGTTAGGGTTAGGATTAGGCTTAGGGTAAGGGCTAGGGTGAGTTTGAGGGTGAGGTTTAAGGTTAGGGTTAGTTTCAGGGTTAGGGTGAGGTTTAGGGTTAGAGTTAGGGTTAGGGTGAGGCTGAGGGTGAGGGTTAGGGTTAGGGTTAGTGTTAGGTTTAGGGTTAAGTTTAGGGGGAGGGTTAGGGGGAGGGTTAGGTTTAGGATTAGGAGTAGGGTTTTGGTTAGTGTGAGTGTGAGGGTTAGGGTTAGGTTTAGGGTTAGGCTTAGGGTTAGGCTGAGGGTGAGGGTGAGTTTTAGATTGAGGATTAGGGTTAGGGTTAGTGTGAGGTTTATGGTGAGGATGAGGGTTAAGGTTAGGGTGAAGGCTAGGGTGAGGTGAGGGTTAGGGATAGTGTTAGGGTGAGGTTTAGGGTTAGGGTGAGGTTTAGGGTTAGTGTGAGGGTAATTATTAGGTTCAGGATTAGTGTTAGGGTGAGGGTAAATTTTAGGGTGAGGTTTAGGTTTAGGGTTAGGGTTATGGTTAGGGTGAGGGTTAGGGTTAGGATAAGTGTAAGGGTGATGGCTAGGCAGAGGGTTAGGGTGAGGGTTAGGGTTAGGTATGGGGTCAGGTTTAGGATTAGGGTTAGGGTGAGGGTGAATATGAGGGTTACGATTAAGGTTAGGGTTAGGCTTAGAGTTAGGATGAGGGTTAGGGTTAGGGTTTGTGTTAGGGTTAGGGTGAGGCTGAAGATTAGGTTTAGGTTTAGGGTTAGGTTTATGGTGAGAGTTAGTGTTAGGGTCAGTGTTAGGGTTACAGTCAGGGTTGGGGTTAGGGTTAGGGTTAGGTTTAGGCTTAGAGTTAGGGTGAGGTTCAGGATGAGGATTAGGTTTACGATTAGGGTTAGGGTGAGGGCTAGGGTGAAGGTGATGGTTAGGGTTAGTGTTAGGGTAAGGTTTAGGGTTAGGGTGAGGGTTAGGGTGAGGGTAAGAATGAGGGTGAGGGTTACAGTGAGGGTGAGGGTTAGGGTTAGGGTGAGGGTTAGGGTTAGGATTAGGGTTAGGGTGAGGTTGAGTGTGAGCATTAGAGTTAGGGTTAGGGTTAGGGTTAGGTTTAGGGTTTGGATTACTCTTATTGTTGGGGTTAGGGTTAGAGTTATGTTGAGGGTGAGGGTGAGTGTTAGGGTTAGGGTGAGGTTTAGGGTTACGGTTAGGATTAGGGTGAGGGTGAGGTTTATAGTTAGATTTAGGTTTAGTTGGAGGGTTAGGTCAAGGGTTAGTTTAGGTTAAGTGTTAGGGTTCAGGTTAGGTTGAGGGTTAGATTGAGGTTTAGGGTTACGGTTAGGGTTAGTTTTAAGATTAGGGTTAGGGTGAGGGTGAGTGTGAGTTTTCGGGTTAGGGTTAGGTTTAGGCTTAGTGTTAGGTTAATGGTGAGCATAGGCGTGAGGATTAGGTTTAGGGTGATGGTTAGGGTTAGGGTTAGGGTGAGGGTTAGTGTTAGGGTTAGGGTTAGAGTTAGTGTGAGGGTTATGGTTAGGTTTTGGGTTAGGGTGAGGTTGAGGCTGAGGATTACGGTTAGGTTTAGGGTTAGGTTTAGGTTTTGGGTTAGTGTTAGGGTTAGGGTAATGGTGAGGTTTAGGGTTAGGGTTAGGGTTAGGCTGAGGTTGAGCTTGGGGGTGAGGAATAGATTTAGAGTTAGGGTAAGGCTTAGGGTTATGGTTATTGTTAGTGTTATGGTTAGGGTTAAGTTGGCGGTGAGGGTGAGGCTTAGGGTTATTTTTAGGGTTAGTGTTAGCGTGAGGTTTAGAGTTAGGGTTATACGGAGGGACAGGATGAGGTTTACGGTTAGGAATAGGGTTAGGGTGATTGCTAGGGTGAGGGTGAGGTTTAGGGTTAGGTTTAGGGTTATGGTTAGTGTTAGGGTTAGGATTAGGGTTAGGGTTATGGTGAGGATTAGTGTTAGGGTAGGCTTAGGACTAGGCTGAAGGTGAGGTAGGGGGTGAGGATTAGAGTTAGGGTTAGGGTTAGGGTTAGGGTTAGCGTTATTGTTAGTGTTATGGTTAGGATTAAGTTTGCTGTGAGAGTGAGGCTGAGGATGAGGGTTATCGTTAGGGTTAGGGTTAGGGTTAGGCTTAGTGTTATTGTTAGGGTTACGGTTACAGTAATGGTGAGGTTGAATGTGAGGGTCAGGTTTAGGGTGAGGTTTAGGGTGAGGGTTATGGTTATGGTTAGGGTGGGTTTTAGGGTTAGGGTTTGGGTTAGGGTGATGGTGAGGGTGAGGTTTAGGGTTAGATATAGGGTTATGGGGAGGGTTAGGGTGAGGGTTAGGTTTAGGGTTAGTGTTATTGTTAGAGTTACGGTTAGAGTAATGGTGAGTTTGAATGTGAGGGTCAGGTTTAGGGTGAGGTTTAGGTTGAGGTTTATTGTTAGGGTTAGTGTGAGGGTGAGGTTTAGGGTTAGGGTTAGGGTTAGGCGGAGGATTAGGCTGAGCTTTAGGGATAGGTTTAGTGTTAGGGTTAGGGTGAGGGTGAGGGATAGGTTGAGGTTTAGGGATAAGGTTAGGTTTAGGATTAGGGTTAGGGTGACGGTGAGTATGAGGGTTAGTGTGAGGGTTAGGCTTAGGCTTAGGGTAAGGCTGAGGGTGAGGGTGGTGGTGAGGATTAGGCTTAGGGGAATGGTTTGAGTTAGGTTTAGTGTTCTTGTTATGGTTAGGGTTAGAGTTACGCTGAGGGTGAGGGTGCGGGTGAATGTTATGGTTATGCTTAGCGTGGGGTTTAGGGTTAGGGTTAGGGTTAGGGTGAGGGTGAGGGTGAGGTTTAGGGTTAGATATAGAGTTAGGGGGAGGGTTATGGTTGGGGTTAGGGTCAGTGTGAGGGTCAGTGTTAGGGTTAGTGTTAGTGTTAGGGTGAGGGTTATGGTTACTGTGAGGGTGAGAGTGAGTGTTAGGGTTAGGGTTAGGTATAGGGTGAGGTTTAGGGTTTGGGTTTGGGTCAGAGTTAGGGTTAGGGTGAGGGTTAGGTTGAGGGTTAGGGTAAGGGTTACTTTTAGGGATAGGGGTAGGGTGAGAGTTAGGGGGAGGGTTAGGTTTAGGATTAGGATTAGGGATAGAATGAGGGTGAGTGTGTGTGTGTTATGTTTAGGTTTAGGGTTAGGCTGAGGGTGAGGTTAGGGTGAGAGTTAGGGTTAGGGGGAGGGTTAGAATGAAGATTAGGTTTAGGTTTAGGGTGAGGTTTAAGGTTAGGGTTAGGGTTAGGATTAGGGTGAGGGTGAGGTTTAGGGTTAGAATTAGGGTTAGGGTGAGGCTGATGGTGAGAGTCAGGGTTAAGGTTAGTGTTAGGTTTAGGGTTAGGTGTAGGGTGAGGGTTAGTGTGAGGCTGAAGGTTAGTGTTAGTGGTAGGATTAGGATTAGGTTTAGCGTTACAGTGAATTTGAGGGTTAGGGTTAAGGCTTAGGGTTAGGCTGAGGGTGAAGGTGAGAATGAGGGTTAGGGCCAGGGTGAGGGTTAGGGTTAGGGTTATGGGGAGGGTTAGGATGAGGGTTAGGGTTAGGATTAGGGTTAGGATGAGGGCAAGGGTGATGGTGAGGTTTAGGGTTCGGGTCCGGGTGAGGTTTAGGGTTAGGGTTAGTGTTAGGGTTATGGAGATTGTGAGGTATAGGGTTAGAGTTAGGCTTAAGGTGAGGCCGAGGGTTAGACTTAGGGTTAGTGTTAAGATTAAGATTAGGGTAAGTATTAGGGTGAGTGTGAGGGTTAGGGTTAGGGTTAGGGTTAGGCTTAGGGTTACACGGAATTTGAGGGTGAAGGTGAGGGTTAGGGTTAGGATTAAGGTTAGGGTAAGGGTGAGTGTGTGTGTTAGGGATAGGTTTAGGGATAGGTTTAGGGTTATGCAGAGGTTGAGGTTGAGGGTGAGGGTTAGGGTTAGGGTGAGGGTTAGGGTAAAGGTTAGGGGGAGGTTTAGGAAGAGGGTTAGGTTTAGGATTAGTGTTAGGACAAGGGCTCGGTTGAGGGTGAGGTTTAGGGTTAGGATTAGGGTGAGGGTTAGGGTTAGGTTTAGGGTGAGAGTTAGGGTTTGGGTTAAGTTTAGGGTTAGGGTGTGTGTTAGGGTAAGGGTTACGGTGAGGGTGAGGGTTAGGGTTAGGTTGAGGGTTAGGTTTCGTATTGGGTTAGGGTTAGGGTGTGGGTTAGGGTTAGTGTTATATTGAGGGTTAGGATGAGGGTTATGATTAGTGTTAGGGTGAGGGCTAGGGTGAGGTGATGTTTACGGTTAGGTTTAGGGTGAGGTTTAGCTTTTGGGTTAGGGTTAGGGTTAGGGTGAGATTTAGGGTTAGAGTTAGGGTTAGTGTTAGCGTTAGGGTTAGGGTGAGGGTTAGGGTTAGGGTTAGGCTTAGGCTTAGGCTTAGGCTTAGGCCGAGCATGCCTGTGAGTGTTAGGGATAGGGTTAGGGTGACGTTAGGCTTAGATTTAGGCTTAGGCTTATGCTTAGGCCGAACAAGCATGTGAGTGTTAGGGTTAGTTAGGGTGAGGGTTAGGATGAGCTTTAGGGTTAGGATTAGTGTTAGTGTGAGGGCTAGGATGAGGGTTATGGTGAGGGGTAGGGTTAGGGATAGGGTGAGGTTTAGGATTAGGTTTAGGGTGAGGGTGAGTGTGAATTTTAGGGTTAGTGTTAAGCTTAGAGTTAGGGTGAGGGTTAGGGTTAGGGTTTGGGTTAAAGTGAGGTTGAGGCTGAGATTTAAGGTTAGTTTTAGGGTTAGGTTTAGGGTTAGTTTTAGTGTTAGGGTTAGGGTTAAGTTTAGGGTGAGGGTGAGGGTGAGTGTGAGGTTTAGGGTTAGGCTTAGGCTTAGGCTTAGGGTTAGGCTAAAGTGAGGGTGGGGGTGAGGATTAGGGATCGGGTGGTGTTTTGGGTTTGGGTTAGGGTGAGGGTTAGTGTTAGGGTTAGGGTTAGGGTTAGGGTGAGGGTGAGGTTGAGGGTTAGGGTTATGGTTAGGCGGAGGATTAGGCTGAGATTTAGGGATAGGTTTAGTGTTAGGGTTAAGGTGAGGGTGAGGGTTAGGTTGAGGTTTAGGGATAGGGTTAGGTTTAGGATTAGGGTTAGGGTGAGGGTGAGTATGAGGTTTAGTGTGAGGGTTAGGCTTAGGCTTAGGGTAAGGCTGAGGGTGAGGGTGGTGGTGAGGATTAGGCTTAGGGTAATGGTTCGAGTTAGGTTTAGTGTTCTTGTTAGGGTTAGGGTTAGAGTTACGGTGAGGGTGAGGGTGTGGGTGAGGGTTATGGTTATTGTTAGGGTGGGTTTTAGGGTTAGGGTTAGGGTGAGGGTGAGGGTGAGGGTGAGGTTTAGGGTTAGATATAGGGTTAGGGTTAGGGTTAGGGTTAGTGTTAGTGTTAGACTTAGGTTGAGGATGAGGGTGAGGCTGAGGGTGAGGGTTAGGGTTAGGGTTAGGGTTAGTGTTATTGTTAGGGTTACGGTTAGAGTAATGGTGAGGTTGAATATGAGGGTCAGGTTTAGTGTGAGGTTTAGGTTGAGGTTTAGGGTAAGGGTTAGGGTTAGGATGAGGGTGAGGTTTAGTGTTAGGTTTAGGGTTAAGCGGATGATTAGGCTGAGGTTTAGATATAGGTTTAGTGTTAGGGTTAGGGTGAGGGTGAGAGTCAGGTTGAGGTTTAGGGATAGGGTTAGGTTTAGGATTAGGGTTAGGGTGAGGGTGAGTATGAGGGTTAGTGTGAGGGTTAGGCTTATAAGTTTAGGCTGAGGGTGAGGGTGGGGGTGAGGATTAGGCTTAGGGTAATTGTTCGAGTTAGGTTTAGTGTTATTGTTAAGCTTAGGGTTAGAGTTACGGTGAGGGTGAGGGTGCGGGTGAGGGTTAGGTTATGGTTAGGTTGGGTTTTAGGGTTAGGGTTAGGGTTAGGGTGAGGTTGAGGGTGAGGTTTAGGGTTAGATATAGAGTTAGAGGGAGGGGTAGGGTTTTGGTTAGTGTTAGTGTGAGGGTCAGTGTTAGGGTTAGTGTTAGTGTTAGGGTGAGGGTTATGGTTACTGTGAGTGTGAGGGTGAGTTTTAGGTTTAGAGTTAGGGATAGGGTGAGGTTTAGGGTTTGGGTTAGTGTCAAAGTTAGGGTTAGGGTGAGGGTGAGTTTTAGGTTTAGAGTTAGGGTTAGGGTGAGGGTTAGGTTGAGGGTTAGGGTAAGGGTTACTTTTAGGGGTAGGGATAGGGTGAGAGTTTGGGGGAGGGTTCGGTTTAGGGATAGGATTAGGGTTAGAATGAGGGTGAGTGTGTGTGTTAGGTTTAGGTTTAGGGTTAGGCTTAGGGTTAGGCTGAGTTTGAGGTTAGGGTGAGGGTTAGGATTAGGGGGAGTGTTAGCATGAGGATTATGTTTAGGTTTAGGGTGAGGTTTAATGTTGGGGTTAGGGTTAGGATTAGGGTGAGGGTGAGGTTTAGGGATAGATTTAGGGTTAGGGTGAGGCTGAGGATGAGGATTAGGGTTAGGGTTATTGTTAGGCTTAGGTTTACACTGAGGGTGAGGGTGAGATTGAGGGTTAGGGTTAGGATTAGGGTTAGGGTGAGGGTGAGTGTGTGTGTTAGGGTTAGGTTTAGGTTTAGGTTAAGTGTTAGGCTAAAGGTGAGGTTGAGGTGAAAGTTTGGTTTAGGGTGAGGGTTAAGGTAAGGGTTATGGTGAGGGCTAGGATGAGGGTTAGGGTTAGGATTAGGGTTCGGGTAAGAGTGAGGGTGAGGGTTAGGGTTAGTGTTAGGGTGAGGGTTAGGATGAGGGTTAGGATTAGGGTTTGGGTGAGGGCTAGGGTTTGGGTGAGGTTTAGGGTTAGGGTGATGGTTAGGGTTAGTGGTAGGGTTAGCGTTAGGTTAGGGTGAGGGTAAATGTTAGGGTGAGGGTTAGAGTTAGGGTGAGGGTTATGGTTAGGTTGAGGGTTAGGGTTAGGTTTAGGGTTATTGTTAGAGTTAGGGTTAGGGTTACGGTTACGGTGAGGGTGAGGGTGAGGGTTAGGATTAGGGTTAGGATGAGGTTTAGGGTTAGGGTTAGATTTAATGTTAGGGTGAGAATGAGGTTTTCGTTTAGAGTTAGGATTCGTGTTAGTGTTAGGGTTATGGTGATGGTTAGGGTTAGGCTTAGGCTTATGCTTAGGCTTAGGCTGAGCATGAGGGTGAGGGTTAGGGTTATGGTTAGGGTGAGGGTATGGGTTAGCGTTAGGGTGAGGGTTAGAATGAGGTTTTGGGTTAGTACTAGGGTTAGGGATAGGACTACGGTGTGGGATAGGGTGAGGGTTAGGTTTAGGGAAAGCGTTAGGTTTAGTATTAGGGTTAGGGAGAGGGTGAGTGTGAGGGCTAGATTTGGGGTTAGGCTTAGGGTTAGGGTGAGGGTTAGAGTTAGGGTTTGGTTTAGGGTGAGGGTGAGGCTGAGGATTAGTGTTAGCTTTAGGGTTAATGTTAGGGTTAGATTTAAGGTTATGATTAGGGTTACAGTGAGGGTTAGGGTTAGGGTTAGGGTTAGGTATAGGCTTAGGGTTAGGCTGAAGGTGAGGGTGGGGATGAGGATTGGGGTTAGGTTTAGGGTCAAATTTGCGTTGAGTGTGAGGCTGAGGGTGACGGTTATTGTTAGGGTTAGGATTAGGGTTAGGGTTAGGGTTAGTGTTATTGTTAGTGTTAGGCTTAGAGTTACGCTGAGGTTGAGGGTAATGGTGAGGTTTATGGTTAGGGTGAGGTTTACTGTGAGATTTAGGGTTAGATTTAGGTTTAGTGTCAGAGAGAGGTTTAGGGTTGGAGTTAGGGTTAGGGAGAGGTTGAGGGTTAGGGTTAGTGGTAAGGTTAGGGTGAGGGTGAGGGTTAGGTTGAGGTTTAGGGATAGGGTTATGTTTAGGATTAGGTTTAGGGTGAGGTGAGTATGAAATTTAGGGTGAGGGTTAGTCTTAGGGTTAGGCTGAGGGTGACTGTGGGGGTGAGGATTAGGGTGAGGATGATGGTTCGGTTTAGGGTTAGTGTTATTTTTAGGGTTAGGGTTAGATTTACGGTGAGGATGAGGGTGCGGGTGAAGGTTAAGGTTACAGGTAGGGTGGGCTTTAGGGTTAGGGTTAGGGTTAGGTTGAGAGTGAGTTTTAGGGTTAGAAATAGGGTTAGGGTGAGGGTTAGGGATAGGGTTAGTGTTAGGGTTAGGGTGAGGGTAAGGGTTAAGTTGAGGTTTAGGTTTAGGGTTAGGGTAAGTGTTAGTGTGAGGGTTTGTGTTAGGGTTAGGGTTAGGGTTAGGGTGAGGGTAAGTGTTAGGGTGAGGGTTTGGGTTAGGGTGAGGGTTACGGTTAGGGTAAGAGTTAGGATTAGGGTTAGGTTTATTGATAGGGTTAGGTTTACGGTTACAGTTTTGGTGAGGGTGAAGGTGAGTGTTAGTTTTAGGTTTAGGTTTTGGGTTAGGTTGAGGATTAGGTTTAGGGTTAGTGTAAGGGTTAGGGTTAGGTGGAGAGTTAGGCGGAGGGTTAGGGTTAGGGTTAGGTTTAAAGACAGGATTAGGGTTAGGTTGAGGGTGAGTGTGTGTGTTAGGGTTAGGTTTAGGGTTAGGCTTAGGGATAGGCTGAGGGTTCGGTTGAGGGGGAGGGTTAGAATGAGGGTTAGGATTAGGGTTCGGGTAAGGGCTAGGGTGAGGGTGAGGTTTAGGGTTAGGGTTAGGCTGAGGTTAAGGGTTAGGGTTAGGGTTAGGGTGAGGGTGAGGTTTAGGGTTAGAGGAAAGGTTAGGGAGAAGCTGAGGGTGAGTGTTAGGGTAACAGTTAGTGTTGGGTTTAATGTTGGGGTAAGGGTGAGGGTTAGGGTGAGGGTGAGGGTTTTGGTTAGGATTAGGATTAGAATTAGTTTTAGGGTTAGTGTGAGTGTGAGGGTTAGGGTTAGGGTTACGCTTAAGGTTAGGCTGAGGTTGACGGTGAAGTTGAGTGTTAGGGTTAGGCTTAGGGTTATGGGGAGTGTTAAGCTGACGGTTAGGTTACGATTAGTGTTAGGGTGAGGGCTAGGGTGAGAGTGATGTTTAGCCTTAGGGTTAGGGTGAGGTTTAGGGTTAGGGTTAGGGTGACGGTGAGGTTTAGAGTTAGAGTTAGGGTTAAGGTGAGTCTGAGGGTGAGGGTTAGGGTTAGGGTTAGGATTAGGATTCGGGTAAGGGTTAGGGTGAGTGTGAGGGTTAGGTTTAGGGATAGGGTTGGGCTTAGGGTTACACTGAGTTTGAGGGTGAAGTTGAGGGTTAGGGTTAGGATTAAGGTTAGGGTAAGGGTGAGTGTGTGTGTTAGGGATAGGTTTAGGGTTAGGTTTAGGTTTATGCTGAGGGTGAGGTTGAAGGTGAGGGTTAGGGTTACGGTGAGGGTTAGGGTAAGGGTTAGGGGGTGGTTTAGGAACAGGGTTAGGTTTAGGATTAGGGTTAGGGAAAGGGCTCGTATGAGGGTGAGGTTTAGGGTTAGGATTAGGGTGAGGGCTAGGGTTAGGGTTAGTGTGAGAGTCAGGGTGTGGGTTAAGTTTAGGCTTAGGGTGAGTTTTTATGTAAGGGTTATGGTGAGGGTGAGGGTTAAGGTTAGGTTGAGGGTTAGGTTTCGTATTAGGTTTAGGGTGAGGGTGAGGATGAGGGTTATGGTTAGTGTTATGTTGAGGGTTAGGATGAGGGTTATGATTAGTGTTAGGGTGAGGGCTAGGGTGAGGTGAGGTTTAGGGTTAGGTTTAGGGTGAGGTTTAGCCTTAGGGTTAGGGTTAGGGTGAGATTTATGGTTAGAGTTAGGGTTAGTGTTAGCGTTAGGGTTAGGGTGAGGGTTAGGGTTAGGCTTAGGCTTAGGCTTAGGCTTAGGCTTAGGCTTAGGCCGAGCATGCGTGTGAGGGTTAGGGTTAGGGTTAGGGTGAGGGTTAGGATGAGCTTTAGGGTTAGGATTAGTGTTAGGGTGAGGGCTAGGATGAGGGTTATCGTGAGGGGTAGGGTTAGGGATAGGGTAAGGTTTAGGATTAGGGTTAGGGTGAGGGTGAGTGTGAAGGTTAGGGATAGGGTTAGGCTTAGTTTTAGTGTTACGGTTAGGGGTAGGATTTGGGTTAAGGTGAGGGTGAGGCTGAGGATTAGGGTTAGGTTTAGGGTTAGATTTAGGTTTAGTTTTAGTGTTAGGGTTAGGGTTAGGGTTAGAGTTAGGGTGATGGTGAATGTGAGATTTAGGGTTAGGGTTAGGCTTAGGCTTAGGGTTAGGCTAAGGGCGAGGTTGGGGGTGAGGATTAGGGTTCGGGTGGTGGTTAGGGTTAGGGTTAGGGTGACGGTTAGAGTTAGGGTTAGGGTTAGAATTAGGGTGAGTTTTAGGGTTAGGTTTTCGGTTAGTGTGAAGTTGAGGCTGAGGATTAGGGTTAGGTTTAGGGTTAGGTTTAGGTTTAGGGATAGTGTTAGAATTAGGGTTAGCGTTAGGGTTATGGTGAGGTTTAGGGTTACGGTTAGGGTTAGGCTGAGGGTGAGCGTGGGGGTGAGGGTTAGAGTTAGGGTTAGGGTTAGGCTTAGGGTTATAGTTATTGTTCGTGTTATGGTTAGTGTTAAGTTTGCGGTGAGGGTGAGGCTGAGGCTTAGGGTTATGTTTAGTGTTAGGGTTAGGGTGAGGTTTAGGTTTAGGATTCTGGGGAGGGTTAGGATGAGGTTTAGGGTTAGGAATAGGGTTAGAGTGATTTGTAGGGAAGGGTGAGGTTTAGGATTAGGTTTAGAGTTATCGTTAGTGTTAGTGTTATGGTTAGGGTTAAGGTTATGCTGAGGGTTAGGGTTAGGGTTAGGCTTAGGGTTAGGCTGAGGGTGAGGGTGGGGGTGAGGATTAGAGTTAGGGTTAGGGTTAGGCTTAGGGTTAGGGTTGTTGTTAGTGTTATGGTTAGGATTAAGTTTGCTGTGAGGTTGAGGCTGAGGGTGAGCGTTATGGTTAGGGTTAAGGATAGGGTTAGTGTTATTGTTAGGGTAAGGTTTAGAATAATGGTGAGGTTGAAGGTGAGGTTCAGGTTTAGATTGAGGTTTAGGGTGAGGTTTAGGGTTAGGGTTAGAGTTAGGTTGAGGGTGAGGTTTAGGGTTAGGGTTAGGGTTAGGCGGAGGATTAGGCTGAGGTTTAGGGACAGGTTTGTGTTAGGGTTAGGTTGAGGGTGATTGTTAGGTTGAGGTTTAGGGATAGGGTTTGGTTTAGGATTAGGGTTAGGGTGAGGGTGAGTATGAGGGTTAGTGTGAGGGTTAGGCTTAGGCTTAGGGTTAGGCTGAGGGTGAGGGTGGTGGTGAGGATTAGGCTTAGGTTAATGGTTCGAGTTAGGTTTAGTGTTCTTGTTAGGGTTAGGGTTAGAGTTACGGTGAGGGTGAGGGTGCGGGTGAGGGTTATGGTTATGGTTAGGGTGGGGTTTAGGGTTAGGGTTAGGGTTTGGGTGAGGGTGAGGGTGAGGTTTAGGGTTAGATATAGAGTTAGGGGGAGGGTTAGGGTTAGGGTTAGGGATAGGATTAGGGTTAGAATGAACGTGAATGTGTGGGTTAGAATGTGTGTGTTAGTTTTAGGTTTAGGGTTAGGCTTAGGGTTAGGCTGAGGGTGAGGTTGGGGGTGAGGATTAGGGTTAGGGTGATGGTTAGGGTTAGGGTAAGTGTAAGGGTTAGTGTTAGGATTAGGGTTAGAGTTAGTATTAGGGTGGGGGTGACGTTAAGGGTAAATGTGAGGGTTAGGCTGAGCATGAAGGTTAAGGTAAGGGTGAGGGTTAGGGTTAGGGTGAGGGTTAGGGTTATGTTTAGGGTGAGGGTGAGGGTTAAATTGAGGATTAGTTTTATTGTTCATGTGAAGTTTAGGGTGAGGATGAGGGTTAGGTTTAGGGCGAGGTCTAGGGATAGGGTCAGGTTTAGGGTTAGTGTTAGGGTGAGGTTTAGGATTACATTGATGCTTAGGGTTAGTGTGAGGTTTAGTGTTAGGGTTAGGGTTAGTGTTAAGGTGAGGGTAAGTGTTAGGGTGAAGGTTAGGGTTAGGGTGAGGGTTATGTTTAGTGTGAGGGTTATGGTTAGGGTTAGGGTTTTTGTTAGCATTAGGGTTAGGGTTAAGTTTATGGTGAGGGTGAGGGTGAGGTTTAGGGTTAGGTCTAGGATAAGGTTTAGGATAGGGTTGGGGTTAGGGTTAGGTTCAGGGTGAGGTTTAATGTTAGAGTTAGGGTTAGGGTGAGGCTGAGCGTGAGGGTTAGGGTTAGTATTAATGTTAGGGTTATAATTAAGTTGAGGGTTAGGTTGAGGGTGAGGGTTAGGGTTTGGGTTAGGAGTACATTAGGGTTAGTATTAGGGTAAGTGTGAGGGTTAGAGTTAAGGTTAGGGATACGATTAGGGTTAGGCTGAGGTTGAGGGTGAGGGTTAGGTTTAGGGTTAGGTTTAGGGTGAGTGTGAGAGGTAGGGTCAGGGTTAGGCTTAGCATTAGGCTGAGGGTGAGTGTGAGGGTTAGGTTTAGGGTTAGGCTTAGGATTAGGCTGAGGGTGAGTGTGTGGGTTAGGTTTAGGGCTAGTCTTATGGTGAGGTTTAGGGTTTGGGTTAGGGTTAGATTTAGGGTTAGGGTGAGGGTGAGGTTTAGGGTTAGATTTAGGGTTATGGTGAGCTTTAGGTTGAGGGTTATGGTAATGGTTAGTGTTTGGGTTATTGTTAGGGTGAGAGTTAGAGGGAAGGTTAGGGTTAGGGTTAGGGTTAGGGACAGGAGAAGGGTTGGAGTGAGGCTGAGTATGTGTGTTAGGTTTAGGTTTAGGGTTAGGCTTAGGGTTAGGCTGAGGGTGAGTTTGAGGGTGAGGGTTAGGGTTAGAGGGGGGTTAGGATGACGGTTAGGGTTAGGGTTAGGGTTAGGGTTAGGGTAAGGGCTAGGCTGAGTTTGAGGGTGAGGTTTAAGTTTAGGGTTAGGGTTAGGGTTAGGGTGAGGTTTAGGGTTAGAGTTAGGTTTAGGGTGAGGCTGAGCGTCAAGTTTAGGGTTAGGGTTAGTGTTAGGTTTAGGGTTAGGTTTAGGGTGTGGTTTATTGTTAGGGTGAGGGTTAGGGTTAGGTTTAGGATTAGGATTAGGGTTAGGGTTAGGGTGAGGTGAGTGTGAGGGTTAGGTTTAGGTTTAGGGTTAGGCTTATGTTTAGGCTGAGGGTGAGTGTGAGGGTTAGGGTGAGTGTTAGGTTTAGGGATATGGGGAGGGTTAGGATGAGGGTTAGGGTTAGGATTAGGGTAAGGGTGAGGGCAAGGGAGAGGTTGAGGTTTAGGTTTAGTGTTAGGGTGAGGTTTAGGGTTAGGGTTAGGGTTAGGGTTAGGTTGAGTGTGAGGTATAGGGTTACAGTTATGGTTAAGTTGAGGGTGAGGATGAGGGTTAGGGTTAGGTTTTGGGTTATGGTGAGGGTGAGTTAATGTGTTAGGGTGAGGTTTAGGTTTAGGCAAAGGGTTAGGCTAATGGTGAGGTTGAAGTTGAGGGTTAGGGTTAGTGTGAGGTTTAGGGTAAGGTTTAGGGGGAGGGTTAGGATGAGGATTATGGTTAGGACTAGGGTTAGTGTGAGAGTGAGGGTGAGGGTTAGGGTTAGTGTTAGGGTGAGGGTTAGGATTTGGGTTAGGTTTAGTGTTTGGGTGAGGGCTAAGGTGAGGGTGAGGTTTAGGGTTAGGATTAGGGTTAGGTTTAGGGTTAGGTTTAGGGTGAGGGTGAGTTTTAGGTTTAGAGTTAGGGTAAGGGTGAGGCTGAGGTTGAGGGTTAGGTTTAGGGTTAGTGTTAGATATAGTGTTAGGGTGAGGGCTAGGGTGAGGTTGAGGATTAGGGTTAGGGTTAGGATTAGGATTAGAGTCAGGGTTAGGGTGAGTTTGAGGGTTAGGGTTAGGGTTAGGTTTAGCATTAGGGTTAGGCCGAGGATGAGGGTGAGATTGGGGGTTAGGGTTAGGGTGAGGGCTATGGTTAATGTTAGGGTGAGAGTTAGGGTTCGGTTAAGTTTAGGGTTAGGGTGAGGGTTAAGGTTAGGTTTAGGGTGAGCTTTAGGGTTAGGGTTAGGTTGAGGGTTAGGGTTAGGGTAAGGATGAGGGTTAGGGTTATTGTTAGTGTGAGGGTTAGGATGAGGATTAGGGTTATGATTAGGGTTAGGGTGAGGGCTAGGGTGAGGGTGAGGATTAGGGTTAGTGTTAGGGTAAGGTTTAGTTTTAGAGTTAGGGTTAGGGTGAGGGTTAGGATGAGGAATAGGGTTATGGTGAGGGTGAGGGTTAGGGTTGGGATTAGGGTTATGGTGAGGTTGAGTTTTAGAATTAGGGTTAGGGTTCAGGTTAGGTTTAGGGTTAGGATTAGTGTTATTGTTAGGGTTAGGGTTAGAGTTATGGTGAAGGTGAGGTTTGGGGTGATGGTTAGGGTTAGGGTAGGGTGAGGTTTAGGGTTAGGGTTAAGATTAGGGTTTGGGTGAGTTTGTGGTTAAGTGTTAGATTTAAGGTTAGGGTGAGGCTGAGTTTGAGGGTGAGGGTTAGGGTTAGGGTTAGGTTTAGGGTTATTGTTAGTATTAGGGTTAGTGTTACAGTTATTGTGAGGGTGAGGGTGAGTTTTAGGGTTAGGGCTAGGATGAGGTTTAGGAATAGGGTTAGGGTTAGGGTTAGGGTCAGGGTGAGGTTTAGTGTTAGAGTTAGGGTTAGGGTGAAGCTGAGGGTGAGGGTTAGGGTTCGGATTAATGTTAGGGTTAGGCTTAAGGAGAGGGTCAGGTTGAGGTTAGGGTTAGGAGTAGGATTAGGGTTAGTATTAGTTTGAGTGTGTGGGTTAGGGTTAGGGTTAGGGTTAGGGATATGCTTAGGATTAGGCTGACTTTGAGGGTAATGGATAGGGTTAGGATGAGTTTTAGGCCTAAGGTTAGGGTGAGTGTGAGGGTTAGGTTTATTTTTAGTGTCCGGATTAGGTTGAGGGTGAGGGTGTGGGTTAGGGTTAGAGTAAGGGTTAGGGTTAGGGTGAAGGTGAGGGTTAGGGTGTCAGGGTTAGTGTTAGGGTTAGGTTTAGGGTTAGGGTTATGATTAGTGTTAGGGTAAAAGTGATATTCATGGTTAGATTTAGGTTTAGTTGGAGGGTAAATTCGGAGTTTAGGGTTAGACTTAGTGTTAGGGTGAGTTTTAGGGTTTGGGTTAGGTCTAGAGTCAAGGTTAGGGTGACGGTGAGTTTTAGGGTTAGAGTTAGGGTTAGGGTGAGGTTTAGGTTGAGGGTTATGGTAATTGTTAGGGATATGCTTAGGATTAGGCTGACTTTGAGGGTAATGGATAGGGTTAGGATGAGTTTTAGGCCTAAGGTTAGGGTGAGTGTGAGGGTTAGGTTTATTTTTAGTGTCCGGATTAGGTTGAGGGTGAGGGTGTGGGTTAGGGTTAGAGTAAGGGTTAGGGTTAGGGTGAAGGTGAGGGTTAGGGTGTCAGGGTTAGTGTTAGGGTTAGGTTTAGGGTTAGGGTTATGATTAGTGTTAGGGTAAAAGTGATATTCATGGTTAGATTTAGGTTTAGTTGGAGGGTAAATTCGGAGTTTAGGGTTAGACTTAGTGTTAGGGTGAGTTTTAGGGTTTGGGTTAGGTCTAGAGTCAAGGTTAGGGTGACGGTGAGTTTTAGGGTTAGAGTTAGGGTTAGGGTGAGGTTTAGGTTGAGGGTTATGGTAAGTGTTAGTTTTATGGTTAGGGTGAGAGTCAGGGGGAGGTTTAGGTTTAGGATCAGGGTTAGGGATAGAGTGAGGGTGTGTGTGTTAGGTTTAGGTTTAGGTTTAGGCTAATGGTTAGGCTGAGAATGAGGTTGAGGGTGAGGGTTATTGTTAGTGGGAGGGTTAGGGTTAGGGTTAGGGTGAGAGTTAGGGTTCGGTTAAGTTTAGGGTTAGGGTGAGGTTTAGGTTTAGGGTTAGTGTGAGGGTTAGGTTTCTTGTTAGGTTGAGGATTAGGGTTAGGATAAGGATGAGGGTTAGGGTTAGGGTTAGTGTGAGGGTTAGGATGAGGCTTAGGGTTATAAATAGGGTTAGGATGAGGGCTAGGGTGAGGGTAAGGATTAGGGTTAGTGTTAGGGTAAAGCTTAGGTTTAGGGTTAGGGTTAGGGTGAGTTTTAGGTTGAGGGTTATGGTAAGGGTTAGTTTTAGGGTTAGGGTGAGAGTTAGGGGAAGGTTTAGTGTTAGGGTTAGGGTTAGGGATAGTATTAGGGTTAGAGTGAGGGTGAGTGTGTGTGTTAGGTTTAGGTTTAGGTTTAGGCTAATGGTTCGGCTGAGGGTGAGGTTGAGGGTGAGGGTTAGGGTAAGGGGGAGGGTTAGGATGAGGGTTAGGGTTAGGATTAGAGTTAGTTAGGGGCTAGGGTGAGTGTGAGGTTTAGGGTGAGGATGATGGTAAGGGTAAAGGTAAGGTTTAGGCTGAGGGTTAGGGTTAAGATAAGGGTGAGGGTTAGGGTTAGGTTTAGGGTTAGGGTAAGGTATAGGGTTAGGGTTAGGGTGAGGGTTAGATTGAGGATTAGAGTTAGGGTTAGTGTGAGGTTTAGGGTGAGGATGAGGGTTAGGGATAGGGTGAGGGTGAGGGTTAGAATTAGGGTTAGAGTGAGGGCTAGGGTGAGGGTGAGGATTAGGTTTAGGGTTAGGGTTAGGGTGAGGTTTAGGATTAGGGTGAGGGTTTGGGTTAGTGTGAGTGTTAGTGTTAAGGTTAGGGTTAGTGTTGGGGTGAGGGTAAGCGTTACGTTGTGGGTTAGGGTTAGTGTGAGGTTTATGGTTAGGGTGAGGGTGAGGGTTAGGGTTAGGGTTAGGTTGAGGTTTAGTGTTAGGGTTAGGGTTAGAGTTAGGGTTAGGGAGAGGGTGAGGTTTCGGGGTACATTTAGGGTTATCGTGAGGGTTAGGGTTAGTGTGCGGGTTAGCGTGGGGGTGATTGTAAGGGTAAAGGTGAGGGTTAGGCTGAGGGTGAGGATTATGGTAAGTGTGAGTGTTAGGGTTATTGTGAGGGTTAGTTTTAGCGCTAGGGTGAGGTTGAGGGTTAGATTGAGGATTAGTGTTAGGGTTAGTGTGAGGTTTATGGTGAGGATGAGGGTTAGGGTTAGGGTGAAGGCTAGGGTGAGGGTGAGGGTTAGGGTTAGTGTTAGGATGAGGTTTAGGGTTAGGGTGATGTTTAGTGTTAGTGTGAGTGTTAGTATTAGGGTTAGTGTTAGGGTGAGGGTAAGTTTTAGTGTGAGGGTTAGGTTTAGGGCGAGGGTTATGGTTAGGGTGAGGGTGAGGGTTAGGATAAGTGCAAGGGTGAGGGCTAGGCTGAGGGTTAGGGTGAGGGTTAGGGTTAGGTATGGGGTTAGGTTTAGGATTAGGGTTAGGTTGAGGGTGAATATGAGGGTTAGGATTAGGGTTGGGGTCAGGCTTAGAGTTAGGGTGAGGGTTAGGGTTAGGGTTTGGCTTAGGGTGAGGGTGAGGCTGAGGTTTAGGGTTAGGTTTAGGGTTAGGTTTATGGTTAGTGTTAGTGTTAGGGTCAGTGTTATGGTTACAGTGAGGGTTGGGGTTAGGGTTAAGTTTAGACAGAGTTAGGGTGAGGGTTATGATAAGGATTAGGTTTTCGATTAGTGTTAGGGTGAGGGCTAGGGTGAAGGTGAGGTTTAGTGTTAGTGTTAGGGTAAGGTTTAGGGTTAGGGTTAGGGTTAGGGTGAGGTTTAGGATGAGGGTGAGGGTTATGGTGAGGGTGAGGGTTAGGGTTAGGGTGAGGGTTAGGGTTAGGGTTAGGGTTAGGGTGAGGTTGAGTTTTAGCATTAGGGTTAGGGTAAAGTTTAGGGTTAGGATTATTCTTATTGTTGGTCTTAGAGTTAGAGTTATGGTGAGGGTGAGGGTGAGGATGAGTGTTAGGGTTAGGGTGAGGTTTGGGGTTAGGGTTATCATTAGGGTTAGGGTGAGGGTGAGGTATACGGTTAGATTTAGGTTCAGTTGAAGTGTTAGGTCGAGGGTTAGGCTTAGGTTAAGTGTT
This sequence comes from Dipodomys merriami, assembly GCF_024711535.1. Lineage (NCBI taxonomy): Eukaryota > Metazoa > Chordata > Mammalia > Rodentia > Heteromyidae > Dipodomys > Dipodomys merriami. The sequence goes on along the minus strand of NW_027206047.1, from coordinate 705,418 downwards.
AGGGTTGTTAGGTTGAGGGTTTGGTTGAGTTTTAGGGTTAGGGTTAGGGTTAGGGTTAGGATTAGGGTTAGGGTGAGGGTGAGTGTGAGGTTTAGGGTTAGGGTTAGGCTTAGGCTTAGGGTTAGGCTAAGGGTGAGGTTGGGTGCGAGGATTAGTGTTAGGGTGAGGGTTAGTGTTATGGTTAGGGTAAGGTTGAGGGTTATATTGAGGATTAGTGTTAGGGTTAGTGTGAAGTTTCGGGTGAGGATGAGGGTTAGGGTTATGGTGCGGTCTAGGGATAGGGTGAGGTTTAGGGTTAGTGTTAGGGTGAGGTTTAGGCTAAAGGTGATGGTAAGGGTTAGTGTGAGGTTTAGTGTCAGGGTTAGGGTTAGTGTTAGGGTAAGGGTAAGTGTTAGGGTGAGGGTTAGGGTTAGGGTGAGGGTTATGTTTAGGGTGAGGTTCGGGTTGGGGTTAGGGTTATTGTTAGCGTTAGGGTTAGGGTTAAGTTTATGGTGAGGGTGAGGGTGAGGGTTAGGGTTAGGGCTAGGATGAGGTTTAGGCATAGGGTTAAGGTTAGGGTTAGGTTCAGGGTGAGGTTTAGTGTTAGAGTTAGTGTTAGGGTGAGGCTGAGCGTGAGGGTTAGGGTTAGGATTAATGTTAGGGTTAAGCTTAAGATGAGGGTTAGGTTGAGGGTGAGGGTTAGGGTTAGGGTTATGAGTAGGATTAGGTTGGTGTTAGGGTGAGTGTGAGGGTTAGGTTTAGGGTTAGGGATAGGCTTAGGGTTAGGCTGTGTTTGAGGGTTAGGGTTACGGTTAGGGTGAGGTTTAGGTTTAGGGTTAGGATGAGTGTGAGCGTTAGGGTTAGGCTTACGATTCAGCTGAGGGTGAGGGTATGGGTTAGGTTTAGGGTTGGGGTTTGGGTTAGGGTTTGGGTTAGGGTTAGATTTAGGGTTAGGGTGAGGGTGAGGTTTAGGGTTAGATTTAGGGTTAGGGTGTGGTTTAGGTTGAGGGTTAGTTTAAGGGTTAGTGTTAGGGTTAGGGTTAGGGTGAGAGTTAGGGGGAGGTTTAGGGTTAAGGATAGGATTAGGGTTAGAGTCTGGGTGAGTTTGTGTGTTAGGTTTAGGTTTAGGGTTAGGCTTAGTGTTAGGCTGAGTGTGAGGTTGAGGTTAAGGGTTTGGGTTAGGGTTAGGGTTAGGATGAGTGTTAGGTATAGGATTAGGGTAAGAGTAAGGTCTAGGGTGAGTGTGAAGGTGAGCTTTAACGTTAGGGTTAGGGTTAAGGGTATTGTGAGGGTGAGGTTTAGTGTTAGAGTTAGGGTTAGGGTGAGGCTGAGGGTGAAGTTTCGGGTTAGGGTTAGTGTTAGGTTTAGGGTGAGGGTTAGGGTGAGGGTGAGGGTTAGGGTTTGGATTAGGATTAGGGTAAGGTTTTGGGTGAGTGTGAGGGTTAGGGTTAGGTTTAGGGTTAGGCTTAGGGTTAGGCTGAGGTTGAGGGTGGGGTTGAGAATTAGGGTTAGGTTTGATGGCTTGGGTAGTGTTAGTGTTATTGTTAGGGTTAGGGTTTGAATTACTGTGAGGGTGATGGTTCGGGTGAGGGTTAGGGTTAGGGTTAGGGTTTAGGTTAGGTTGAGGGTTCGGTTTAGGTTTAGTGTAAGGGTTAGGGTTAGGGTGAGGGTTAGGGGGAGGGTAAGTGTTAGGGTTAGGTTTAGTGATAGGATTAGGGTTAGGTTGAGGGTGAGTGTGTGTGTTAGGGTTAGGTTTATTGTTAGGCTTAGGTTTAGGCTGAGGATTCAGTTTAGGGGGAGGGTTTGAATGAAGTATAGGGGTAGGATTAGGGTTAGGGTAAGGGCTAGGGTGAGGGTTAGGTTTAGGGTTAGGGTTACGGTGAGGTTTAGGGTTGGGGTTAGGGTGAGGGTGAGGATGAGGTTTAAGGTTATATTTAGGGTAAGGTTGAAGAAGAGGGTGAGTGTTAGGGTTACAGTTAGTGTTAGGTTTAGGGTTGGGGTAAGGGTGAGGGTTAGGGTGAGGGTGAGGGTTAGGGTTAGGATTAGGATAAGGATTAGGGTTAGGGTTAGGGTGAGTGTGAGGGTTAGGTTTAGAGTTAGGGTTAGGCTTAGGTTTAGGCTGAGGGTGAGGGTGAGGATTAGGGTTTGGGTGAGGTTGAGGGTTAGGTTTAGGGTTATGGGGAAGTTTAGGTTGAGGGTTAGGTTTACGATTAGGGTTAGGGTGAGGGCTAGGCTGAGAGTGATGTTTAGAGTTAGGGTTAGGGTGAGGTTTAGGGTTAGGGTTAGGGTGAGGGTGAGTTGTGAGGTTTACGGTTAGAGTTAGGGTTAAGGTGAGGCTGAGGGTGAGGATTAGGGTTAGGGTTAAGTTTAGGATTAGGGTAAGGGTTAGGGTGAGTAGGAGGGTTAAGGTTAGGGTTAGGCTTAGGCTTAGAGTTACACTGAGTGTGAGGGTGAGGGTGAGGTTAGGGTTAGGATTAGGGTTAGGGTAAGGGTGAGTGTGTGTGTGTTAAGGTTAGGTTTAGGGTTAGAATTAGGTTTAGGCTGAGGGTGAGGTTGAGGGTGAGGGTTAGGGTGTGGGTGAGTTTAGGGTAAGGGTTAGGAGGAGGTTTAGGAAGAGGGTTAGGGTTAGGATTAGGGTTAGGGCAAGGGCTAGGTTGAGGGTGAGGTTTAGGATTAGAATTAGGGTGAGGTTTAGGGTTAGGTTTAGGGTGAGAGTTAGGGTTCGGTTAAGTTTAGGGTTAGGGTGAGTGTTAGGGTAACGGTTACGGTGAGGGTGCGGGTTTGGTTTAGGTTGAGGGTTAGGTTCCAGTTTAGGGTTAGGGTGAGTGGTAGGGTGAGGGTTATGGTTAATGTTATGGTGAGGGTTAGGATGAGGGTTATGATTAGTGTTAGTGTGAAGGCTAGGGTGATGGTGAGGTTTAGGGTTAGATTTAGGGTTAGGGTGAGATTTAGGCTTCGGGTTAAGTTTAAGGTTAGGGTTAGTGTTAGCGTTAGGGTTAGGGTGAGGGTTAGGCTTAGGCTTAGGCTTAGGCTTAGGCCAAGCATGAGTGTGAGGGTTAGGATGAGGTTTAGGGTTAGGAATAGGGTTAGGGTGAGGGCTAGGATGAGGGTTATGGTGAGTGGTAGGGTTAAGGATAGGGTTAATTTAGGATTAGGGTTAGGGTGATGGTGAGTGTGAAGGTTAGGTTTAGGTTTAGGCTTAGAGTTAGGGTGAGGATTTGGGTTAGGGTTTGGGTTAAGGTGAGGGTGAGGCTGAAGATTAGGGTTAGGTTTAGGGTCAAGTTTAGCATTAGGGTTAGGGTTAGGGTTAGGTTTATTACAGTGTGGGATAGGTTTAGGGTTAGGCTTAGGGTTAAGCTGAGGGTGAGGGTGAGTGTGAGGATTAGAGTTAGGTTTAGGGTTAGGCTTAGGGTTTCAGTTATTGTTAATGTTATGGTTAGGGTTAAGTTTGCGTTGAGGGTGAGGGTGAGGGTTAGGGTTAGGATTAGTTTGGGGTTTAGGGTTAGGGTTAGGGTTAGGGTGAGGGTGAGGGTGATGTTTAGGGTTAGATACAGGGTTGGGGGAGTGTTAGGGGGAGGATCAGAATTTGGGGTAGTGTTAGGGTTAAGTTGAGGGTGAGGGTTAGGTTGAGGTATAGGGTTAGTGTTAGGTTTAGGGTTTGTGTGAGGGTTAGTGTTAGGGTTAGGGTTAGTGTTAGGGTGAAGGTAAGTGTTACGGTGAGGGTATGGGTTAGGGTGAGGTTTAGGATTAGGGTTAGGGTTATTGTTAGGGTTAGGGCGAGTGTGAGGTTTAGGGTTAGGGTAAGGGTTAGTGTTAGGGTTAGGGTTAGCGTGAGAGTTAGGGGGAGGGTTAGGGTTAGCATTAGGGATAGGATTAGGGTTAGAGTGAGGGTGAGTTTGTGTGTTAGGGTCAGCTTTAGGGTTAGGCTGAGGTTTAGGCTGACGGTGATGTTGAGGGTGCGGGTTAGGGTTAAGGGGAGGTTTAGGATGAGGTTTAGGGTTAGGATTAGGGTCAGGGTAAGGGCTAGGTCGAGGGTGAGGTTTAGGTTTAGGGTTAGGGTGAGGTTTAAGGTTAGGGATAGGGTTAGGATTAGTGTGATTGTGAAGTTTAGGTTTAGAGTTATTGTTAGGGTTTGGTTGAGGGTGAGGGTTAGGGTTAGGGTTAGTGTTAGGTTTAGGGTGAGGGTTATGGTGAGGGTGAGGTTTAGGGTTAGGTTTAGGTTTAGTGTTAGTGTGAGTGTGAGGGTTAGGTTTAGGGTTAGGGTTAGGCTTAGGGTTAGGCTGAGGGTGAGGGTGAGGGTGAGGGTTAGGGTTAGGGTTATAGGGAGGTTTAGGACGTGGGTTTGTGTTAGGATTAGGGTTAGGATGAGGGCTAGGGTGAGATTTAGGTTTAGGGTTAGGGTTAGGGTGAGGTTTAGGGTTAGGGTTAGGGTTAGGGTGAGTGTGAGGTATAGGGTTAGATTTAGGTTTAATAAGAGGCTGCGGGTGAGGCTTACGGTTAGGGTTAGGATTAATATTAGGGTAAGGGTTAGTTTTAGGGTGAGGGTTAGGGTGAGGGTTAGGGTTAGGCTTAGGGTTAGGGTTAGGGTGAGGGTGAGGTTTAGGGTTAGATTTAGTGTTAGGGTAAAGCTGAGGATGAGGGTTAGGGTTACAGCTAGTATTAGCTTTAAGGTTAGGGTAAGGGTGAGGTTTAGGGTGAGGGTGAGGGTGAGGGTGAGGGTTAGGGTTAGGGTTAGGGGGAGGGTTAAGATGAGGGATAGGGTTAGGATTGGAGTTAGGGTGAGACCTAGGGTGAGGGTAAGTTTTCGGGTTAGGGTTAGGGTGAGGTTTAGGGTTATGGTTACTGTTAGGGTTAGGGTGAGGTTTAGGTTTATGTTTAGAGTTAGGGTTAAGGTGAGGCTGAGGTTGAGGGGTAGGGTTAGGGTTAGGATTAGGATTAGTGTAAGGGTTAGGGTGAGTGTGAGGGTTAAGGTTAGGTTAGGCTTAAGGTTACACAGAGGGTGAGGGTGAGCGTGAGGGTTAGGGTTAGTCTTTGGGTAATGGTGAGGGTGAATGTGTGTGTTAGAGTTAGTTTTAGGTTTAGGCTTAGGGTTAGGCTTAGGGTGAGGTTTTTGGTGAGGTTTAGGGTTAGGATGAGGCTTAGGGTAAGGGTCAGGGGGAGGGTTTGGATGAGGGATAGGGTTAGTATTAGGGTTAGGGTGAGGGCTAGGGTGAGGGTGAGGTTTAGGTTTAGGGTCAGGGTGAGGTTTAGTGTTAGAGTTAGGTTTAGGGTGAGGCTGAGGCTGAGGGTTATGTTTAGGATTAATGTTAGGCTTAGGCTTAAGGTGAGGGTTAGGATTAGGGTTAGGAGTAGGATTAGGGTTAGGGTGAGGGTGAGGGTTAGTGTTAGGGTTAGGAAAAGGGATAGGCTTAGGGTTAGGCTGAGGTTGAGGGTGAGGGTTAAGGTTAGGGTGATGTTTTGGGTTAGGGTTAAGGTGAGTTTGGTGGTTAGGGTTAGGTTTAGGCTTAGGATTAGGCTGAGGGTGAGGGTGTGGCTTAGGGTTAGGGTGAGGTTTAGGGATATGGGGAGGGTTAGGATGAGGGTTAGGGTTAGGGTGAGGTTTAGGGTGAGGGTGAGTGTGTGTGTTAGGTTTAGTTTTATGGTTAGGCATAGGGTTAGGCTGAGGGTGAGGTTGAGGGTGAGGGTTAGGGTTTTGGTGAGGGTTAGGGTAAGGGTTAGGGGGAGAGTTAGGAAGGGGGTAAGGATTAGGGTTAGGGTTGGGTATGCTAGGGTGAGGATGAGGTTTAGTGTTAGGGTTAGGTTGAGGGTAACGTTTAGGGTAAGGGTAAGAGTTAGGGTTCTGGTTTTGTTTAGGGGTAGGTTGTGGATTAGTGTAAGGGTTAGTGTGAGGGTGAGGGTTATGGTTAGGTTGAGTGTGAGGGTTCAGATTAGGGTTAGGGTGAGGTTGTGGGTTATGGTTATTGTTAGGGTGAGGTTTAGGGTTAGGGTTAGGGTTAGGGTAAAGGTTAGGTTTAGGGTAAGGGTTATGGTGAGTGTGAGAGTTAGGGTTAGGATTAGGGTTAGGATTAGGGTTAGGCTGAGGGTGAGGGTGAGGGTTAGGGTTACGGTTAGGGTGAGGGTTAGGGTTAGGTTTAGGGTGACAGATATGGTTCGGTTATGTTTAGGGTTAGGGTGAGGGTTAGTGTTAGGTTATGGTGAGCGTGAGGTTTAGGGTTAGGGTGAGGGTTAGGGTTAGGTTTAGGGTTAGGGTGAGGGTTAAGTTTAGGGTTAGGGTGAGGGTAAGTATGAGGATTAGGGTTAGGATTAGGGTTAGGGTGAGGGTTAGTGTGAGGGTGAGGGTTAGTGTTAGTGTCAGATTAAGTTTTAGGGTTAGGGTTAGTGTGAGGGTGAGGGTAAGGTTGCGGGTTAGGGTTACAGTGAGGGTGAGGATTAGGGTTAGGGCTAAGGATAGATTTAGGATTATGGTTAGCTTGAGGGTGAGTGTCAGGATTAGGGTTAGGGTTCAGGTTCGGTTTATTGTTAGAATTAATGTTATTGTTAGGGTTAGGGTTAGAGTTATGGTAAGGGTGATGGTGAGGGTTAGGGTTAGGGTTAGTGTGAGGTTTAGGGTTAGGATTAGGATTAGGGTTAGTGTGAGGGTGAGGATTAGGGTAAGATTTATGGTTAGTTGGAGGGTTAGGTCGAGAATTAGGTTTAGGGTAAGTTTTAGGGTTAAGGTTAGGGTGGGGGTTAGGTTGAGGTTTAGGGTTTGAGTTAGGGTTAGGGTTAGGATTATGGTGAGGGTTAGGGTTAGTTTTGGGGTGAGGGTTATGATGAGAGTTAGGTTTATGGTTGTGGTGAGGGTTAAGGTTAGGGTGAGGGTTAGGGATAGTGTTAGATTAAGGTTTAGGTTTAGGGTTAGGGTTGGGTGAGGGTAAGGTTGAGGGTTAGGTTTAACAGTGAGGGTGAGGATTAGGGTTAGGGTGAAGTTTAGGGTTAGGATTAGGGTTAGAGTGAGGGTGAATGTTAGGATTAGGGTTAGGGTTAGGGTTAGGTTTATTGTTAGAATTAATTTTATTGTTAGAGTTAGGGTTAGAGTTATGGTGAGGGTGAGGGTGAGGGTGAGGGTTAGGGTGAGGGTGAGGGTTAGGGTTAGGGTTAGGGTTAGGGTGACGTTTAGCTTTAGGGTTAGGATTAGGGTTAGTGTGAGGGTGAGGATTAGGGTAAGATTTAGGGTTATTTGGAGGGTTAGGTCGAGAGTTAGGGTTAGGGTAAGTTTTAGGGTTAAGGTTAGGTTGAGGTTTAGGGTTATGGTTAGGGTTAGGGTTAGGATTATGGTGAGGGTGAGGGTTAGGGTGAGGGTTAGGGTGAGGGTTAGGATGAGGGTTAGGCTTAAGGTTGCGGTGAAGGTTAGGTTTAGGTTGAGTGTTAGGGTTAGGATTAGGGTTAGGGTGAGGTTTAGTGTTAGCATTAGGGTTAGGGTTTGGGTTAGTTTTAGGATTAGGGTTTGGATTACTGTTATTGTTAGGGTGAGGTTTAGATTTATGGTGAGTGTGAGGGTGAGGGTGAGTGTTAGGGTTAGGATGAGGTTTAAGGTTAGATTTAGGTTTGGTGGGAGGATTAGGTCGAGGGTTAGGGTTAGGGTAAGTGTTAGGGTTAAGGTTCTGTTGAGGGTTAGGTTGAGGTTTAGGGTTATGGTTATGGTTAGGATTAGGGTTAAGTTGAGGGTGAGTGTGAGCATTAGGTTTAGGGTTAGGCTTAGGCTTAGGGTTCAGCTGAGGGTGAGGCTGGGGGTGAGGATTAGGGTTAAGGTGATGGTTAGGGTTAGGGTTAGTGTGAGTTTTAGTGTTAGGGTTAGGGTTAGAATTAGGGTTAGGGTTAGAATTAGGGTTAGGGTGGGGGTGACGGTAATGCTAAAGGTGAGAGTTAGGCTGAGGGTGAGGGTTACGTTAAGGGTGAGGGTTAGGGTTAGGGTGAGGGTGAGGGTTAGATTGAGGATTAGTGTTAGTGTTAGTGTGAAGTTTAGGGTGAGAATGAGGGTTAGGTTTAGGGCGAGGTCTAGAGTGAGGGTGAGGTTTAGCGTTATTGTTAGGGTGATGTTTAGGGTTAGGGTGATGGTTAGGGTTAGTGTGAGGTTTAGTGTTAGGGTTAGGGTTATTGTTAGGGTGAGGGTAAGTGTTAGGGTGAGGGTTACGGTTAGGGTGAGGGTTATGGTTAGGGTGAGGGTTAGGGTTAGGTTTAGGATTATTGTTAGCATTATGGTTAGTGTTACAGTTATGGTGAGGGTGAGGGTGAGGATTATGGTTAGGGCTAGGATGAGGTTTAGGGATAAGGTTAGGGTTAGGGTTTGGGTCAGGGTGAGGTTTAGTGTTAGATTTAGGGTTAGGGTGGTGCTGAGGGTGAAGGTTAGGTTTAGGATTAAAATTAGGTTTAGGCTTAAGGTGAGTGTTAGTTTGAGGGTGAGGGTTAGAGTTAGGGTTAGGAGTAGGGTTAGGGTTTTTGTTAGGATGAGTGTGAGGGTTAGGGTTAGGGTTAGGTATAGGCTTAGTGTTAGGCTGAGGTTGAGAGTGAGGGTTAAGGTTAGGGTGAGGTTTAGGTTTCAGGTTAGGGTTAGTGTTAGGCTTACGATTAGGCTGATGGTGAAGGTTGTGGGTAATGGTTAGTGTGAGGGTTAGGGTTATGGAGAGGGTTAGGATGAGGACTAGGGTTAGGATTAGGGTTAGTTTGAGGGTGAGTGTGTGTGTTAGGTTTAGGTTTAGGTTTAGGCTTAGGGTTAGGCTGAGAGTGAGGTTGAGGTTGAGGGCTAGGGTGAGGGTGAGGTTTATTATTAGGTTTAGGGTGAGGTTTATGGTTAGGGTAAGGGTGAGAGTTAGGGTTCGGTTTAAGTTTAGGTTTAGGTTGAGTGTTAGTGTAAGGGTTATGGTGAGGTTGAGGGTTAGGTTTAGGTTGAGGGTTAGGGTTCAGATTAGGGTGAGGGTGAGGGTGAGGTGAAGGTTAGGTTTAGTGTTAGGGTGAGGGTTAGGTGGAGGGTTAGGGTTAGGGTTAGGGTTAGTGTGAGGTTTAGGGTTAGGATTAGGGTTGTGATGAGGGTGAGGGTGAAGTTTAGGGTTAGAGTTAGGGTTAGGGTGAGGCTGAGGTTGTTGGTTAGGGTTAGGGTTAGTGTTAGATTTAGGGTTAGGTTGAGGGTGAAGTGTAGGCTTAGGGTTAGGATTAGTTTTAGGGTAAGGTTTAGGGTGATTGTGAGCATTAGGGTTAGTGTTAGGCTTAGGGTTAGGCTGAGAGTGAGAGTGAGGGTGAAGGTTAGGGTTAGGGTGAGGGCTAGGGTTAGGTTTAGGTTGAGAGTTAGTGTTAGGGTTTGGGTGAGGGTTAAGTTTAGGTTTAGAGTGAGAGTAACGATGTGGATTAGTGTTATGATTAGGGTTAGGGTGAGGTCTAGGGTGAGGGTGCGGGTTAGGGTTAGTGTTACATTAAGGTTTAGGTTTTGGGTTAGGGTTAGGGTGAGGGTTAGGTTGAGGCTTAGGGTTACAGTGAGGGTGAGGATTAGGTTTAGGGTGAGGGTTAGTGTTAGGATTAGGGTTAGCATGAGGGTGAGTTTTAGGATTAAGGTTAGGGTTAGGCTTATGGTTAGGTTTAGGGTTAGGATTAATGTTATTGTTAGGGTTGGGGTTAGAGTTATGATGAGGGTGAGGGTGAGGTGAGGGTTCGGGTTAGAGTTAGAGTTAGGGTGAGGTTTAGGGTCAGGGTTAGGGTGAGGGTGAGGTTTAGGGTTATATTTAGGGTTAGTTGGAGGGTTAGGTCGAGAGTTAGGGTTCGGGTTACTTTTAGGGTTAAGGATACGGTGAGGTTTAGGTTGAGGTTTAGGGTTATGGTTAGGTTTAGGGTTAGGATTAGAGTGAGGGTGAATGTGAGCGTTAGGGTTAGGGTTAGTCTTAGGCTTAGGGTTAGGCTGAGGGTGGGGGTGGGGGTGAGGATTAGGTTTAGGGTGATGGTTAGGGATTGGGTTAGGGTGAGGGTTAGGATGAGGGTTAGGTTTAGGATTAGTTTTAGGGTGAGTGTAAGGGTTAGGGTGATGGTTAGTTTTACGAATAGGGTGAGGGTTAGGATGAGGTTTAGGGTTACGGTGAGGGTTAGGGTGGGGATTGTGGTAAGGGTAAAGTTGAGGTTTAGGCTGAGGGTGAGGGTTAAGATAAGGGTGAGTGTTAGGGTTAGGTTTAGGTTTAGGGTAAGTGTTAGGGTTAGGTTTAGAGTGAGGGTTAGATTGAGGATTAGTGTTAGGGTTAGTGTGAGGTTTAGGGTGAGGATGAGGGTTAGGGTTAGTGTTAAGGTGAGAGTAAGTGTTAGGATGAGGGATAGGGTTCGAGTGAGGTTTTTGGTTAGGGTGAGGCTGAGGGTTAGTGTGAGGGTTATTGTTAGGGTTAAAGTTAGGTTTACCGTTACGGGGAGGGTTAGGATTGGGGTTAGAGTGAGGTTTAGGCTTAGAGTTAGGGTGAGGGTTAGGATGAGGATTAGGGTTAGGGTTAGGGTGAGGTTTAGGGTTAGGGTTAGGATTAGGGTTAGGGTGAGTTTGAGGTTTATGGTTAGATTTAGGTATAGTTGGAGGGTTAGGTTGAGGTTTAGGGTTAGTTTTAGTGTTAGGGTGAGTTTAGGTTTCGGGTTAGGGTTAGAGTTAGGGTTAGGGTGAGGGTGAGGTTGAGGGTTAGAGTTAGTGTTAGGGTGAGGTTTAGGTTGAGGTTAATGGTAAGGGTTAGGTTTAGCGTTACGATTAGGGTGAGATTTAGGGTGAGGGTTAGGGTTAGGATTAGGGATAGCATTAAGGTGAGAGTGAGGGTGAGTGTGTGTGTTAGGTTTATTTTTCTGGTTAGGCTTAGGGTTATGCTGAGGGTGAGGTTGAGGGTGAGAGTTAGGGTTAGGGGGAGGGTTAGGATGAGGGTTAGGGTTAGGATTAGGGTTAGGGTAAGGGCTAGGGTGAGTGTGAGGGTGAGGTTTAAGGTTATGGTTATTGTTAGGGTTAGGGAGAGGGTGAAGTTTAGGGTTCGATTTAGGGTTAGGGTGTGGCTGAAGGTGAGGGTTAGGGTTAGGGTTATTATTATGATTAGGGTAAGTGTTACAGTGAGTGTGAGGGTTATAGTTAGGCTTAGGGTTAGGCTGAGGGTGAGGGTGAGGGTGAGGGTTAGGGTTAGGTGGAGGGTTAGGGATAGGGTTAGGGTGAGAGTTAAGGTTCGGTTATGTTTAGGGTTAGGGTGAGGCTTAGGGTTATGGCGAGCGTGAGGTTTAGGGTTAGGTTGAGGTTTAGGGTTAGCGTTAGCGTTAGGGTGAGGGTTAAGGTTAGGGTTACGGTGAGGGCTAGGTTGAGGGTGATTGTTAGGGTTAGTGTTAGATTAAGGTTTAGGGTTAGGGTTAAGGTGAAGGTTAGGTTGAGGGTTAGGGTTACAGTGAGGGTGAGGATTAGGGTTAAGATGAGGGTTAGGATTAGGATTAGGGTTAGGGTGAGGGTGAGTGTTAGGATTACGGTTAGGGTTAAGGTTAGGTTTAGAGTTAGGATTAGTGTTATTGTTAGGGTTAGGGTTAGAGTTATGGTGAGGGTGAGGTTGAGGGTGGGTTAGGGTTTGGGTTAGGGTGAGGTTGAAGGTTAGGGTTAGGAATAGAGTTAGGGTGAGGTTGAGGTTGAGGTTTAGGTTTAGATTTAGGGTTAGTTGGAGGATTAGGTCGAGGGTTAGAGTTAGGGTTATTTTTAGGGTTAAGGTTAGGATGAGGGTTATGTTGAGAGTTATGTTAGGGTTATGGTTAGAGTTAGGGTTAGGAGTAGGGTAAAGTTGAGGGTGAGTGTGAGGGTTCAGCTTAGGCTTAGGCTTAGGGTTAGGCTGAGGGCGAGAGTGGGGGTGAAGATAAGGTTTAGGGTCATGGTTAGGGATAGGGCTAGGGTGAGTGTTAGGATGAGGGTTAGCATTAGGATTAGGGTTAGGGTGAGGGCTAGGGTGAGGGTGAGGGTTAGATTAAGGGTTAGGCTTAGGCTTAGGTTTAGGCTGAGTGTGAGGCTGAGGGTGAGGGTTAGAGTTAGTGTGATGGTTAGGTTTACCGTTACGGTGAGGGTTAGGATGAGGTTTAGGATTACGGTGAGGGTTAGGGTGAGGATGATGTTAAGGGCAAAGGTGAGGTTTAGGCTGAGGGTGAGGGTTAAGGTAAGGTTGAGTGTTAGGGTTAGGTTTAGGTTTAGGGTAAGGGTTAGTGTTAGGTTTAGGGTTAGGGTGAGGGTTCGATTTAGATTTAGGGTTAGGGTTAGTGTGAGGTTTAGGGTGAGGATGAGGGTTAGCGTTAGGGTGAAGGTGAGGGTTAGAATTAGGGTTAGGGTGCGGGCTAGGGTGAGGGTTAGTATTAGGTATAGGGTTAGGGTTAGGGAGAGGTTTAGGATTAGGGTGAGGGTTACGGTTAGTGTGAGGGTTAGTGTTAGGTTTAGGGTTAGTGTTAGGGTGAGGGTAAGTGTTAGCGTGAGGGTTAGGGTTAGGCTGAGGGTTATGGTTAGGATGAGGGTGAGGTTTAGGGTTAGGGTTAGGGTGAGGTTTAGTGTTAGGGTTAGGGTTAGAGTTAGGGTTAGGGAGAGGGTGAGGTTTAGGGTTACATTAAGGGTTAGTGTGAGGCTTAGGGTTAGGGTCCCTGTTAGCGTGGGGGTGAAGGTAAGGGTAAAGGTGAGGGTTAGGCTGAGGGTGAGGTTTACGGTAAGGGTGAGGGTTAGGGTTAGGGTGAGGGTTAGTGTCAGTGTTAGGGTGAGGTGGAGTGTTAGATTGAGTATTATTGTTAAGGTTAGTGTGAGGTTTATGGTGAGGATGAGTTTTAGGGTTAGGATGAAGTCTAGGGTGAGGGTGAGGGTTAGGGTTAGTGTTAGGGTGAGGTTTGGGGTTAGGGTGATGTTTAGGGTTAGTGTGAGGGTTACTGTTATGGTTAGGGTTAGTGTTAGGGTGAGGGTAAATGTTAGGGTGAGGGGTAGGTTTATGATGAGGGTTATGGTTAGTGTGAGGGTTAGAGTTAGGATAAGTGTAAGGGTGAGGGCTAGGCTGAGGGTTAGGGTGAGGGTTAGGGTTAGGGATAGGGTTAGGTTTAGGATTAGGGTTAGGGTGAGGGATAGGATTAGGTTAGGTTTAAGCTTGGCGTTAGGATTGAGGGTTAGGGTTAGGGTTTTGGTTAGGGTGAGGGTGAGGCTGAGGGTTAGGGTTAGGTTTATGTTTAGGTTTAGTGTTAGGTTTAGGGTTAGTGTTAGGGTTAGTGTTAGGGTTACATTGAGGGTGGGGTTAGGTTTAGGGTTAGGTTTAGGCTTAGAGTTAGGGTGAGGGTTAGGATAAGGATTAGGTTACGATTAGGGTTAGGGTGAGGGCTAGGGTGAAGGTGAGGATGACGGTTAGTGAGATGGTAATGTTTAGGGTTAGGGTTAGGGTTAGGGTGAGCGTTAGGATGAGGGTTAATGTTATGATGAGGGTGCGGATTAGGCTTAGGGTGAGGCTTAGGGTTAGGATTAGGGTTAGGGTGAGGTTGAGAGTTAGCATTAGGGTTAGGGTTAGTGTTAGGTTTAGGTTTAGAGTTTGGATTACTGTTATTGTTACGGTTAGGATTAGAGTTATGGTGAGGGTGAGGGTGAGAGTGAGTGTTAGGTTTAGGGTGAGGTTTAGGGTTAGAGTTAGGATAAGGGTTAGGGTGAGGGTGAGGTTTATGGTTAGATTTAGGTTTAGTTGGAGGGTTAGGTCGAGGCTTAGGGTTAGCTTAAGTGTTAGGGTTAAGGTTAGGTTGAGGGTTAGGTTGACGTTTAGGGTTAGGGTAAGGTTTAGGGTTAAGATTATGGTTAGGGTGAGGGTGAGTTTGAGGTTTAGGGTTAGGGTTAGGCTTAGGCTTAGGTTTAGGCTGAGGGTAAGTGTGGGGCTGAGAATTAGGGTTAGGGTGATGGTCAGGGTTAGGGTTAGTGTGAGGTTTAGTGTTAGGGGTAGTGTTAGTGTTAGGGTGAGGGTAAGTGTTAGGGTGAGGGTTAGGGTTAGGGTGAGGGTTATGTTTAGGGTGAGGTTTAGGGTTAGGGTTAGGTTTATTGTTATGTTAGGGTTAGGGTTAAGGTTATGGTGAGGGTGAGGGTGAGTTTTAGGGTTAGGGCTAGGATGAGGTTTAGGGATAGGGTTAGGGTTAGTTACCCTAGTGTTAGATTTAGGGTTCGGGTGAGGCAGAGTGTGAGGGTTAGGCTTAGGATTAATTTTAGGGTTAGGCTTAAGGTGATGGTTAAGTTGAGAATGAGGGTTACGGTTAGGGTTAGGAGTAGAATTAGGGTTAGTGTTAGAGTGAGAGTGAGGGTTAGGGTTAGGATTAGGGATAGGCTTAGGCTTAGGCTGAGGTTGAGGGTGAGGGTTAGGGTTAGGGATAGGCTTAGGATTAGTCTGAGGGTGAGGATGTGGGTTAGGGTTAGGGTTAGTGTTAGGGTGAGATTTAGGGTTTGGGTTAGGGTTAGAGTTAGGTTTAGGGTGAGGGTGAGGTTTAGTGTTAGTTTGGGTTAGGGTGAGGTTTAGGTTTAGGGTTAGGGTAAGGGTTAGTGTTAGGGTTAGGGTTAGGTTGAGAGTTAGGGGGAGGTTTAAGTTTAGGGTTAGGTTTAGGGATAGGATTAGGGTTAGAGTGAGGGTGAGTGTGTGTCTTAGGTTTAGGTTTAGGGTTTGGCTTAGGGTTAGGCTGAGGGTGAGTTTGACAGTGAGGGTTAGGGTTAGGGGGAGGGTTAGGATGAGGGTTAGGGTTAGGATATGGGTTAGGGTAAGGGCTAAGGTGAGTGTGAGGGTGAGGTTTAAGGTTAGGGTTAGAGTTAGGGTTAGGGTTAGGGTGAGGGAGAGGTTTACGTTTAGAGTTAGGTTTAGGGAGAGGCTGAGTGTGAGAGTTAGTGTTAGCATTAGTGTTAGGTTTAGGGTTAGGTTTAGGGGGAGGGTTAGTGTGAGGGTGAGGGTTAAGTTTAGGATTAGGGTTAGGGTGAGTGTGAGGGTTAGGGTTAGGGTTAGGGTTAGGCTTAGGGTTAAGCTGAGGCTGAGGGCGAGGGTGAGGTTTAGGGTTAAGGTTAGGGTGAGGTTTAGGGTTAGGGATAGGGTTAGGGTCAGGGTGAGTGTGAAGTATAGGGTTAGAGTTAAGGTTAAGGTGCTGTTGAGGATGAGGCTTAGGATTAGGGTTAAGATTAGGGTTAGGTGGAGGGTGAGTGTGAGGTTTATGTTTAGGGTTAGGCTTAGGCTTAGGATTAGGCTGAGGGTGAGGGTGGGGTGAGGATTAGGGTTAGGGTGAGGGTAAGGGTTAGGTTTAGAATGAGGGTTAGTGTTAGGGTTAGAGTTAGGGTTAGGGTGAGGGTGAGGTTTAGGGGTAGAGTTAGGGTTAGTGTGATAGTTAGTGTTAGAGTGAGGGTTATGGTGCAGGTCACGGTAAGGTTAAAGGTGAGGTTTAGGCTGAGGTTGAGGTTTACGGTAAGGGTAAGGGTTATGGTTAGGGTGAGGTTAGGGTTAGGGTTAGGAGTAGGATAGGTATTAGTGTTAGGGTGATTGTGAGGGTTAAGGTTAGGGTGAGGTTTAGGGTTAGGATTAGGGTGAGTGTGAGGGTTAGGGTTAGGGTTAGGCTTAGAATTAGGCTGAGGGTGAAGGTGTGGGTTAGGGTTAAGGTTAGTGTTAGGGTGAAGTTTAGGGTTTGGGTTAGGGTTAGAGTTTGGGTTAGGGTGAGGGTGAGGTTTAGGGTTAGAGTGAGGCTGAGAAAGAGGGTTAGGGTTAGGGTTAGTGTTATGTTTAGGGTTAAGTTTAGGGGGAGGATAAGGGTGAAGGTTAGGGTTAAGATTAGGATTAGGGTTAAGGTTAGAGTGAGTGTGAGGGTTAGGGTTAGGTTTAGGGTTAGGCTTAGGTTTAGGCTGAGGGTGAGGGTGAGGATGAGGTTTAGGGTTAGGATGAGGGTTAGGGTTAGGGTTATGGGGAGGGTTGGGATGAGTTTTAGGGTTAGGATTTGGGTTACGGTGAGGGCTAGGGTGAGGTTGAGGTTTAGGGTTAGTGTTAGGGTGAGGTTTCAGGTTAGGGTTAGGGTTAAGGTGAGTGTGAGGTACAGGGTTAGAGTGAAAGTAAAGTTGAGGCTGAGGGTGAGGCTTAGGTTTAGGGTTAGGATTAGGATTAGGTTAAGGGTTAGGGTGAGTGTGAGTGTTTGGGTTAGGTTTAGGCTTAAGGTTACACTGAGGGTGAGGGTTAGGATGAGGGTTGGGGTTAGGATGAGGATTAGAGTGAGGGTTAGGATTAGTGTGAGGGTTTGTTTTAGGGTTAGGGTTAGTGTTTGGATTAGTGTTAGGGTGAGGGTTAAGTTTATGGTTAGATTTAGGTTTAGCTGGAGGGTCACGTCGAGGGTTAGGGTTAGGGTTAATGTTAGGTTTAAGATTAGGGTCAGGGTTAGGTTGAGGTTTTGGGTTTAGGTTAGGTTTAGGGTTAGGATTAGGATTAGGCTGAGGGTGAGTGTGAGGTATAGGGTTTGGGTTAGGCTTAGGCTTAGGATTAGGCTGAGGGTGAGGGTGGGGGTGAGGATTAGGGTTAGGGTGATGGTTATGGTTAGGTTTATGGTGAGGGTAGTGTTAGGGTTAGGGTTAGAGTTAGGGTTAGGCTGAGGGTGAGGTTTAGGGGTAGAGTTATGGTTAGGGTGAGGGTTAGCGTTAGAGTGAGGGTTAGGGTGAGGGTGACGGTAAGGGTAAAGTTGAGGGTTAGGCTGAGGGTGAGGGTTACAGTAAGGGTAAGGGTTAGGGTTAGGGTGAGGGTTAGGGTGAGGGTTAGGGTGAGGGTGAGAGTTAGATTGAGTATTAGTGTTAGGGTTAGTGTGAAGTTAGGGTGAGGATGAGGGTTAGGGTTAGGGTGAGTTCTAGGGAGAGGTTGAGGTTTAGGGTTAGGGTTAGGGTGAGGTTTAAGTATAGTTTGATGTTTAGGGTAGTGTTAGGGTTAGGGTTAGTGTTAAGGTGAGGGTCAGTGTTAGTGTGAGGGTTAGGGATAGGGTTAGGGTAAATGTTAGGGTGAGGGTTAGGGTTAGGGTGAGGGTTATGGTTAGGGTGAGGGTTAGGGTTAGGTTTAGGATTGTTCTTAGCATTAGGGTTAGGGTTCCGTTTATTGTGAGGGTGAGGGTGAGGGTTAGGTTTAGGGCTAGGATGAGGTTTACAGATAGGGTTAGGTTGAGTGTGAGGGTTAGGGTTAGGGCTAAGCTTACGATTAGGCTGAGGGTGAGCGTTAGGGTTAGGTTGAGGGTTAGGATAATTGGGAGGGTTAGGATGAGAGTTAGGGTTAGGATTAGGTTTAGGGTGAGGGTGAGTGTGTGTGTTAGCGTTAGGTTTAGGTTTAGGGTTAGGGTTAGGCTGAGGGTGAGGTTGAGAGAGAGGGCTAGGGTGAGGGTGAAGTTTAGGGTTAGGGTTAGGGTGAGGGTTATGGTTAGGGTAAGGGTGAGAGTTAGGGTTTGGTTTAAGTTTAGGTTTAGGTTGAGTGTTAGGGTAAGGGTTATGTTGAGGGTGATGGTTAGGGTGAGATTGAGCATTAGGGTTCGGATTAGGGTTAGGGTGAGGGTGAGGTTGAGGGTTAGGTTTAGTGTTTGGGTGAGGGATAGGTTGAGGGTTAGGGTAAGGATTAGGGTGAGGGTGAGGGCTAGGGTGAGGGTGAGGTTTAGGGTTAGGTTTAGGGTTAGGGTTAGGCTTAGGCTTAGGGTTAGGCTGAGGGTGAGGGTGGGGGTGAGGATTATGTTTAGGTTTGATCGTTATGGTTAAGGTTAAGGTGAGGGTTAGGATGAGGGTTAGGATTAGGATTAGGGTTAGGTTGAAGGCTAGGGTGAGGGTGATGGTTAGGTTTAGGATGATGGTTAGTTTTATGCTTAGGGCGAGGGTTAGGATGAGGTATAGGGTTAGGGTGAGGATGAAGGTAAGGGTAAAGGTGAGGTTTAGGCTGACGGTGAGGGTTAAGATAAGGGTGAGGGTTAGGGTTAGTTTTAGGGTGAGGGTTAAGGTTAGGGTATGTGTTATGTTTAGGGTGAGGGTTAGGGTTAGGGTTAGGGTTATTGTTAGGTTTAGGGTTAGGGTTACATTTAAAGTGAGGGTAAGGTTTCGGTTTAGGGTTCCAATGAGGTTTAGTGTTAGGGTTAGGGTTAGAGTTAGGGTTAGGGTGAGGGTGAGGTTTAGGGGTACATTTAGGGTTAGGGTGAGGGTTAGGGTTAGGGAGAGGTTGAGTGTTAGCATTAGGGTTAGGGTTCAAGTTAGGTTTAGGGTTAGGATTAGTGTTATTGTTAGGGGTAGAGTTAGGGTTAGTGTGAGGGTTAGGTTTAGAGTGAGGTTTATGGTGAGGATGAGGGTTAGGTTTAGGGTGAAGGATAGGGTGAGGGTGAGGGTTAGGGTTAGACTTAGGGTGAGTGTTAGTGTTAGGGTGATGTTTAGGGTTAGTGTGAGGGTTAGTGTTAGGGTTAGGGTTAGTGTTAGAGTGAGGGTAAGTCTTAGGGAGAGGGTTAGGGTGAGGGTGAGGGTTATGGTTAGGGTGAGGATTAGGGTTAGGATAAGTGTAAGGGTGAGGGCTAGGCTGAGGGTTAGGGTGAGGGTTAGGGTTAGGGATAGGGTTAAGTTTAGGATTAGGGTTAGGGTGAGGGTGAGTGTGAGGGTTAGGATTAGGGTTATGGTTAGTCTTAGAGTTAGGATGACGGTTAGGGTTAGGGTTTGGGTTAGGGTGTCGGTGAGGCTGAGGATTAGGGTTAGGTTTAGGGTTAGGATTATGGTTAGGTTTAGGGTTAGTGTTAGTGGTAGGGTTAGTGTTAGGGTTAGAGTGAGTTTTGGGGTTAGGGTTAGGGTTAGAGTTAGGCTAAGAGTTAGGGTGAGGGTTAGGATGAGGATTAGGTTTACGAGTAGGGTTAGGGTGAGGGCTACGGTGAAGGTGAAGATTAGGGTTAGTTTTATGGTAATGTTTAGGGTTAGGGTTAGGGTGAGGGTTAGGATGATGGTTAGGGTTACGGTGAGGGTGAGATTAAGGTTTAGGGTGAGGGTTAGGGTTAGGATTGGGGTGAGGTGGGGGTGAGTGTTAGGGTTAGGGTGAGGTTTAGGTTTAGGCCTAGGATTAGTGTTATGGTGAGGATTAGGTTTATGGTTAGACTTTGGTTTAGTTGGAGGGGTAGGTGGAGGGTTAGGTTTAGGGTAAGTGTTAGGGTTAAGGTTAGGTTTAGGGTTAGGTTGAGGTTTAGGATTAGGGTTAGGGTTAGGGTTAGGGTGAGGGTGAGTGTGAGGTTTAGGGTTAGGGTTAGGCGTAGGCTTAGTGTTAGGCTGAGGGTGAGGGTGGTGGTGAGGATTAGGGTTAGGGTGATGGTTAGTGTTAGGGTTAGGGTGAGGGTTAGTATTAGGGTTAGTGTTAGAGTTAGGGTTAGGGTGAGTGTTAGAGTTAGAGTGAGGGTTAGGGTGGGATTGACGATAAGTGTAAAGTTCAGGGTTAGGCTGAGTTTGAGTGTAATGGTAAGGGTGAGGGTTAGGGTGAGGGTGAGGTTTAGGGTTAGTGTTAGATTTATGGTTAGGTTGAAGGTGAGGGTTAGGCTTAAGGTTAGGCTTAGGTTTAGGGTAAGGGTTAGGGTTAGTGTGAGCGTTAGTGTTAGGTTTAGGCTTAGGGTAAGGCTGAGGGTGAGGGTGAGGTTGAGGGTTAGGGTTAGGGTTAGATTTAGGGTTAGGTTGAAGGTGAGGTTTAGGCTTAGGGTTAGGCTTAGGTTTAGGGTAAGAGTTAGGGTTAGTGTGAGCGTTAGGGTTAGGGTTAGGCTTAGGGTAAGGCTGAGGGTGAGGGTGAGGTTGAGGGTTAGGGTTAGGGTGAGGGTTAGGGTTAGGGTTAGCGTTATTTTAGCTTTATGGTTAGGGTTAAGGTTATGGTGAGGGTGAGGGTTAGGGTTAGGGCTAGGATGAGGTTTAGGGATAGGGTTAGGGTTAGGGTTAGGGTCAGGGTGAGTTTTAGTGTTAGAGTTAGATTTAGGGTGAGGCTGAGGGTGAGGGTTAGGGTTAGGATTAATGTTAGGTTTAGGCTTAAGGTGAGGGTTAGGTTGAGGGTGAGGCTTGGGGTTAGGGTTAGGAGTAGGATTAGTGTTAGGCTGAGGTTGAGGGTGAGGGTGAGGGTTAGGTTGAGGTTTAGGGTTAGGTTTAGGGTGAGTGTGAGGGATAGGGTTAGGCTTGAAATAGAATGAGGGTGAGGGTGTGTGTTAGTGTTAGGGTTAGTGTTAGGGTGAGGTTTAGGGTTTGGGTTAGGGTTAGAGTTAGGGTTAGAATGAGGGTGAGGTTTAGGGTTAGAGTTAGGGTTAGGGCGAGGTTAAGGTTGAGGGTTAGGGTAAGGCTTAGTTTTAGTGTTAGGTTTAGGGTGATAGTTAGGGGGAGGGTTAGGGTTAGGGTTAGGGTTAGGGACAGGATCAGGGATAGAGTGAGGGTGAGTGTGTGTGTTAGGTTTAAGTTTAGGGTTAGGCTTAGGGTTAGGCTGAGGGTGACGTTGAGGGTGAGGGTTAGATTTTTGGAGGAGGGTTAGGATGAGGTTTAGGGTTAGGATTAGGGTTAGGGTAAGGGCAAGGGTGAGTGTGAGTGTGAGGTTTAAGCTTAGGGTTACTGTGAGTTTGAGGTTTAGGGTTAGAATTAGGTTTAGGGTGAGACTGAGGGTGAGGTTTAGGGTTAGGGTTATTGTTAGGTTTATGGTTAAGTTTAGGGTGAGGGTTAGGGTGAGTGTGAGGGATACGGTTAGGATTAGGGTTATGGTTAGGGTTAGTGTGAGGGTTAGTGTTAGGTATAGTGTTAGGCTTAGTTTTAGGCTGAGGTTCAGGGTGAGTTTGAGGGTTAGGGTTAGGGTTAGGGTTATGGGGAGGTTTAGGATGAGGTTTAGGGTTAGGATTAGGGTTAGGGTGAGGGCTAGGCTGAGGTTGAGATTTAGGGTTAGTGTTAGGGTGAGGTTTAGGGTTAGGGTTAGCGTTATGGTTATGGTGAGTGTGAGGTATAGAGTTAGAGTTAGGGTAAAGTTGAGGCTGAGGGTGAGGCTTAGGATTAGGGTTAGGATTAGGATTAAGGTAATGGTTAGGTTGAGTGTGATGGTTAGGGTTAGGGTTAGACTTAGGTTTATACTGAGGGTGAGGGTGAGGGTGAATGTTAGGATTAGGATTAGGGTTAGGTTGAGGGTGAGTGAGTGTGTTAGGTTTAGTTTTAGGTTTAGACTTAGGTTTAGGCTGAGGTTGAGGGTGAGTTTGAGGGTTAGGGTTAGGTTGAGGGTTAGGGTTAGGGTTATGGGGAGGGTTAGGATGAGGTTTAGGGTTAGGGTTAGGGTTAGGGTTAAGGTGAGTGTGAAATATAGGGTTAGAGTTAGGGTAAAGGTGAGGCTGAGCGTGAGGCTTAGGGTTAGGCTTAGGATTAGGATTTGGGTAAGGGTTAGGTTTGTTTTATGTTTAGGGTTAGGGTTAGGCTTAGGTTTACACTGACGGTGAGGGTGAGGGGGAAGGTTAGGGTTAGGATTAGGGTTAGGGTGAGGTTGAGTGTGTGTGTTAGGTTTAGTTTTAGGTTTAGGCTAATGTTTAGGCTAAGGGTGAGGTTCAGTTTGAGGGTTAGGGTTAGGGTGAGGTTTAGTGTAAGGGTTAGGGGGAGGGTTAGGATGAGGGTTAGGGATAGGATTAGGGTTAGGGTGAGAGTGAGGCTGAGAGTTAGGGTGAGTGTTAGGGTTAGGGTTAGGTTGAGAGTTACGGGGAGTGTAAGGGTTAGGGTTAGGGTTAGGATTAGGTTCAGGGTGAGGGTGCGTTTGTGTGTTAGGGTTAGGTTTAGGGTTAGGCTTAGGGTTAGGCTGAGGGTGAGGTTGAGGTTGAGGGTTATGGTTATGGTGAGGGTTATTTTTACACTTAGGGTGAGGGTTAGGATGAGGTTTAGGGTTAGGGTGAGGGTTAAGGTGAGGATGATGGTAAGGGTAAAGGTGAGGTTTAGGCTGAGGTTGAGGGTTAAAATAAGGGTGAGGGTTAGGGTTAGTTTTAGGGTTAGGGTGAGGGTAGATTGAGTTTTAGGGTTAGCGTTAGTGTGAGGTTTAGGGTTTGGGTTAGGGTTAGAGTTAGGTTTAGGATTAGGATGAGGTTGAGGGTTAGGGTTAGGGTTAGTGTTAGGGTGAGAGTTACTGGGAGGGTTAGGGTTAGAGTTAGGGTTAGGATTAGTGTCAAGTGATTGTGCGTGTATGTGTTAGGGTTAGGTTTATGGTTAGGCTTAGGTTTAGGCTGAGGGTGTGGTTGAGGGTGAGGGTTAGGGTTACGGTGAGGGTTAGAGTAAGGGTTAGGGGGAGGGTTAGGATGAGTGTTAGGGTTAGGATTAGATTTAGGGTGAGAGCTAGGGTGAGGGTGAGGTTTAGGTATAGGGTTAGGTTGAGGGTTATGGTTAGGGTGAGGGTTAAGATTAGGGTTAGGGTTATTGTTAGGGTTCGGTTTAAGGTTACGGTTATGGTGCGGGTGAGGGTGAGGGTTAGGGTTAGGGTTAGGGTGAGGTTTAGGGTGAGGGTGAGGTTCAGAGTTAGAGTTAGGGTTTGGGTGAGGGTTAGGTGGACGGTTAGGGTTAGGGTTAGTGTTAGTGTTAGGGTTAGGGTGAGAGTTAGGGGGAGGTTTAGGGTTAGGGTTAGGGTGAGGATTAGGATTAGTGTTAAGGTGAGGGTGAAGTTTTGGGTAAGGGATACGCTTAGGCTTAGGTTTAGGTTTAGGTTTGGGATAAGTGTCTGTGTTAGGGTTAGGTTTAGGTTTAGGCTTAGGGTTATGCTGAGGGTGAGGTTGAGGGTGAGTGTTAGGGTTAGGGTGAGGGTTAGGTTTAGGGTTAGGAGGATGGTTAGTATGAGGGTTAGGTTTAGGATTATGGTTAGGGTGAGTGGTAGGGTGAGGATGAAGTTTAGGGTTAAGGTTAGGGTGAGGGTTAGTGTTTGGTTTAGGGTGAGAATTAGGTTTCCGGTTAAGTTTAGGGTTACGGTGAGTGTCAGGAAAAGAGTTACTGTGAGGGTGAGGCTTAGGATTAGGTTGAGGCTTAGGGTTAGGATGAGGGTTAGGGTGAGGGTGATGATGAGGGTTAGGATTAGGTTTAGGGTGAGGGTTAGGATGAGGGTTAGGGTTTGGATTAGGGTTAGAATGAGGGCTAGGGTGAGGGTGACGATTATGGTAAGGTTTAGGCTTAGGCTTAGGGTTAGGCTGAGGGTGAGGTTGAGGTTGAGGGTTAGCGTTAGGGTGATGGTTAGGGTGAGGGTTACGATGAGGTTTAGAGGTTTAGGGTGAGGATGATAGTAAGGGTAAAGGTGAGGTTTAGGCTGAGGGTGAGGATTAAGATAATGGTGAGTGTTAGGTTTAGGTTTAGGGTTAGGGTTAGGGTTAGGATTAGGGTCAGGGTGAGAGTTAAATTGAGGTTTAGGATTAGGGTTAGTGTGAGGTTTAGGGTTAGGATGAGGGTTAGGGTTAGGGTTAGGGTTAGGGTTAGAGTTAGGGTGAGCATGAGGTTTTGGGGTGGAATTAGGGTTATGGTGAGGATTAGGGTGAGGGTTAGGTTTAGGGTAAGTGTTAGCATGGGGGTGATGGTTAGGGTAAACTTGAGGTTTAGGCTGAGGGTGAAGGTTACAGTGGGGTGAAGGTTAGGGTTAGAGTGACGGTTAGGGTTAGGGGAAGGGTTGGGTGAGGGTTAGCTTGAGGATTAGTGTTAGAGTTAGTGTGAGGTTTAGGGTGAGGATGAGGATTAGGGTTATTGTGAGGGCTAGGATGAAGGTGAGGGTTAGGTTTAGGTTTAGGGTGAGGTTTAGAGTCAGGGTGATGGTTAGGGTTAGTGTGAGGGTTAGTGTTAGAGTTAGTGTTAGGGTGAGGGTAAGTGTTAGGGTGAAGGTTAGGGTTAGGGTTAGGGTTAGGTTGAGGGTTAGGGTTAGGATTAGGGTTATTGGTAGGGTTAGGGTTTGGGTTACGGTTACGGTGAGGGTGAGGGTGAGGTTTAGGATTAGTGTTAGGATGAGGTTTAGGTTTAGGGTAAGGGTTAGAGTTAGGGTTAGTGTGAGAGTGAGGTTAAGGCTTAGAGTTAGGGTTAGCGTTATGTTGAATGTTTGGGTTAGATTTAGGCTTAGGCTTAGGCTTAGGCCAAGCATGAGGTTGAGGGTTAGGTTTAGGATAAGGGTGAGGGTTAGGGTTAGCGTTAGGGTGAGGGTTAGGATGAGGTTTAGGGTTAGGATTAGTGTTAGGGTGAGGGTTAGGGTGAGGGTTAAGTTTAGGGATATGGTTAGGTTTAGTGTTAGGGTTAGGTTAAGGGTGAATGTGAGGGTCAGGGTTATGGTTAGGCTTAGGGTTAGGGTGAGGGTTAGGGTTAGGGTTTTGGTTAGGGTTAGGGTTAGGTTGAGGGTGAGTGTGAGGGTCAGGGTTATGGTTAGGCTTAGAGTTAGGGTGAGGTTTAGGGTTAGGGTTTTGGTTAGGGTGAGGGTGAGGCTGAGGATTAGGGTTAGGTTTAGGGTTAGGTTTAGGGTTACAGTTAGGGTTAGGGTTAGGTTTAGGCTTAGGGTTAGGCTTAGGATTCAGCTGAGGGTGAGGGTGGGGTTGAGGATTAGTGTTAGGTTTAGGATTAAGGTTATTGTTAGTGTTATGGTTAAGGTTAAGTTGGAGCTGAGGGTGATTCTGAAGGTGAGGGTCATGGTTATGTTTATGGTTAGGGTTAGGGTTAGTGTTAGATTTAGTGTTAGGTTTAGAGTTATGGTGAGATTGAGGGTGAGGGTGAGGGTTAGGGTTAGGGTGAGATTTAGGTTGAGGTTTAGTGTTAGGGTTACGGGGAGGGTGAGTGTTAGGTTGAGGTTTAGGGATAAGGTTAGATTTAGTATTAGGGGTAGGGTGAGGGTGAGTGTGACAATTAGGGTGAGGGTGAGGCTTAGGCTTAGGGTTAGGCTGAGGGTGAGGGTGGAGGTGAGGATTAGGGTTAGGGTGATGGTTTGGGTTAGGGTTAGTGTTACTGTTAAGGTTAGGGTTAGAATTACGGTGAGGGTGAGGGTGCGGGTGAGGGGTAGGGTTAGGGTTAGGGTATGGTTTAGGGTTAGGGTTAGGGTTAGTGTGAGGTTGAGATTTAGGTTTAGATATAGGGTTAGGAGGAGGGTTAGGGATAGGGTTAGTGTTAGAGTTAGGCTGAGGGTGAGGGTTACTTTGAGGTTTAAGGTTAGGGTTAGTGTTGGGGTTAGTGTGAGGGTAAGTTTTAGGGTTAGGGTTAGTGTTAGGGTGAGGGTGAGTGTTTGGGTTAGGATGAGGGTTATGGTTAGGGGGAGGGTTAGGATTAGGGTTAGGGTTAGGGTTAGGGTTAGGTTTAGGGTTTTGGTTACGGTGAGGTGAGGGTGACTTTTAGGGGTAGGGTTAGGGTAAGGTTTAGTGTTTGGGTTAGGGTTAGAGTGATGGTTAGGATGATGGTGAGTTATACGGTTAGTGTTAGAGTTAGGGTGAGGTTTAGGTTTAGGGTTAGTGTTAGGGTTAGGGTTAGGGTGAGAGTTAGCGATAAGTTTAGGGTTAGGTTTAGTGTTCGATTACAGTGAGGGTCAGTTTTAGGATTAGGGTTAGGGTCAGTGTGAGGTTTAGGGTTAGAATTAGGGTTAGGGTGAGGTTGAGCGTGAGGGTTTGGGTTAGGTTTAGGGGTAGGATTAGGATTATGGTTCTGGTTAGGGTGAGTGTGAGGCTTATGGTTATGGTTAGGGTTAGCCTTAGGTTTAGGCTGAGGGTTTGCGTGAGGTTGAGGGTTAGGGTTATTCTGAGGGGTAGGGTTACGGTTAGGGTGAGGTTTAGTGTTAGGGTTAGGGTTAGAGTTATGGTTAGGGTGAGGGTGAGGTTTAGGGGTTAGTTAGTTTTAGGGTGAGGGTTAGGGTGAGTGTGAGGGTTATGGTGAGGGTTAGGGTAGGGGTGACGGTAAGGGCAAACATGAGGGTTAGGCTGAGGGTGAGGGTTACGGTAAGGTTGATGGTTAGGGTTAGGGTTAGTGTTAGGGTTAGGGTTAAGGTGAGGGTGAGGTTTAGGGTTAGGTTGAGGGCTAGGTTGAGGGTGAGTGTTAGGGTTAGGGTTAGGGTGAGCGCTAGGGTGAGGGTTAGGGTGAGGGTTAGGGTTAGGGATTGGGTTAGGTTTAGGATTAGGGTTAGTTTGAGGGTGAGTGTGAGGGTTAGGGTTAGGTTTAGGCTTAGAGTTAGGGTGAGTGTTAGGTTTAGGGTTTGGGTTAGGTTGAGGCTGAGGCTGAGGATTAGGGTTAGGTTTAGGGTTAGGTTTAGGCTTAGTGTTAGGCTGAGGCTGAGGGTGGGGGTTAGGATTAGACTTAGAGTTGGGTTAGGCTTAGGGTTAGGGTAATTTTTAGTGTTATAGTTAGGGTTAAGTTTGCAGTGAGGGTGAGGCTGAATGTGAGGGTTATGGCTAGAGTTAGGGTTAGGGTTAGGGTTAGTGTTATTCTTAGGGTTAGGGTTAGAGTTACGGTGAGTTTGAGGGTGAGGGTGAGGTTAGGATTAGGGTGAGGTTTAGGCTGAGGGTTTTGGTTAGGGTTAGGGTGAGGGTGATATTTAGGGTTAGAGTTAGGGTTAGGGGGATGTTTAGGGTGAGGTTTAGTGTTAGGGTTAGTGTTAGGGTTAGGGTGAGGTTGAGGGTTAGTTTGAGGTTTAGGGACAGGGTTAGGTTTAGGATTAGGGTTAGGGTGAGGGGAAGTGTGAGGAATTGGGTAAGGATTTGGCTTAGGCTTATGGTTAGGCTTAGGGTGAGGGTGGGGGTGAGGATTAGGGTTAGGGTGACTGTTCGGGTTATTGTTAGGGGAAGGGTTCGGGTGAGGGTTAGGGTTAGGTTTAGTGTTAGGGTTAGGGTAAGGATGAGGGTTAGGGTTTGGGATAGGGTTAGGGTTAGGGTAGGGGTGAGGTTTAGGGTTTAGGTTAGGGTTAGGGTTAGAGTTACGGTGAGGTTGAGGGTGCAGATGAGTGTGAGGTTTCAGGTTAGGTTTAGGGTTAGGCTTACGTTTAGGCATAGGGTTAGGCTAAGGGTGAGGTTGAGGTTTAGGGTTAGGGTGACTGTTAGAGTTAGGGTTATGTGGAGGGATAGGATGAGGGTTAATGTTTGGATTAGGGTTAGGGTGATGGCTAGTGTGAGGGTGAGGTTTAGGGTTAGGTTAGGGTGAGGTTTAGGGTTAGGGTTAGGGTTAGGATTAAGGTGATGTTAAGGTTTAGGGTTAGAGTTAGGGTTAAGGTGAGGCTGAGGGTGAGGGTTAGGGTTAGGGTTAGGATTAGGATTAGGGTAAGTGTTAGGGTGAGTGTGAGTGTTAGGGTTAGGGTTAGGATTAGGCATAGGGATACACTGAGGGTGAGGGTGAGGGTGAGGTTTAGGTTTAGGATGAGAGTTAGGGTTCAGGTTAAGTTTAGGGTTAGGTTGAGGGTTAGGATTAGGTTTACGTTGAGTGTGAGGGTTAGGTTAGGTTGAGGGTTAGGGTTAGGGTGAGGTTTAGGGCTAGGGTTAGGGTGAGGGTTAGGATGAGGGTTAGGGTTAGAGTTAGGGTGAGGGTTAGGATGAGGTTAAGGGTTAAAGTAAGGGTGAGGGGTAGGGTTAGGGTCAGGGTTAGGGTTATGTTTAGGGTTAGGATGATGGTTATGGTCAAGGTTAGGGTGAGTGTTAGGATTAGGATTAGGGTTAGGATTAGTGTTAGGGTGAGGGCCAGTGTGAGGGTGAGGGTTAGGGTTAGTTTTAGGGTGAGGTTTAGGGTTAGGGTTACATTTAGGTTGAGGGTTAGGATGAGGGTTAAGTTTACTGTAAGGGTGAGGGTTAGGGTTAGGGTGAGGGTTAGGGTTAGGTTTAGGGTTAGGGTGACGGTGAGGGTTAGGATTAGGGTTAGGGTTAGGGTTATTTTTAGGGTTACAGTTACGGTGAGGGTGAGGGTGAGGGTTAGGGTTAGGGTTAGGTTGAGGTTTTTTGTGTTAGGGTTAGGGTTAGAGTTAGGGTTAGGGTGAGGGTAGGGTTAGTGTTACTGTGACGGTTAGTGTTTGTGTTAGGGTATGGGTTACGGTGAGTGCTGTGGTTAGGGTGAGGGTTAGGATTAGGGTTAGGGTTATTGTTAGCGTTAGGTTTTGGGTTAAGGTAACGTTGAGAGTAAGGGTGAACATTAGGGTTTAGGGTTAGGGTCAGGTTTAGATTTTGGGTTAGGGTTAGAGTTAGGGTTATGGTGAGGGTGAGGTTTAGAGTTAGAGTTAGGGTTAGGGTGAGAGTTAGGTTGAGGGTGAGGTTTAGGATTAGGTTTATGGGAAGGTTTAGTGTGAGGGTTAGGGTTAGGGTTTGGGTAAGGTTGAGGTTTAGGTTTAGAGTTAGGTTAAGGGTGAGCCTGAGGTTGAGGGTTAGGGTTAGTGTTAGAGTTAGATTTAGGGTGAGGGTTAGGATTAGGGTGAGGGTGAGGGTGAGGGTTAGGCTTAGGTTTAGGATTCGGATTAGGGTAAGGGTTAGGGTCAGTGTGATCGTTAGGGTTATGGTTAGGCTTAGGCTTAGGGTTAAGCTGAGAGTGAGGGTGAGGGTGAGGGTTAGGTTTACGGTGAAAGTTAGGGTTAGGGTTAGGGTGAGAGTTAGGGTTCGATTATGTTTAGGGTTAGGGTGAGGGTTAGGGTTAGGATTAATGTTAGAGTGAGGGCTAGGGTGAGGGTGATGGTTAGGGTTAGTGTTAGGGTAAGGTTTAGGTTTAGGGTTAGGATTTGTGTTAGGGTTAGGATGAGGGTTAGGGTTACTGTTAGGGTGAGGGTTAGGGTTAGGTTGAGGGTTAGGGTTAAGATTATGTTTAGGGTGAGGGTGAGTGTTAGGTTTAGGGTTAGGGTTAGGGTTAGCTTTAGGGTTAGGATTAGTGTTATTGTTAGGTTTAGGGTTAGAGTTATGGTGAGGGTGAGGGTGAGGTTGAGGGTGAGGTTTAGGGTTAGAGTGATTTTTAGGGCTGGGGTTAGGATTAGGGTTAGGATGAGGGGGCGGTTTAGGGTTAGATTTAGGGTTGGTTGTAGGGTTAGGTCGAGTGTTAATGTTAGGGTTAGTGTTAGGGTTAAGTTTAGGGTGAGGGTTCAGTTGAGGATTAGTGTGAGGGTTAGTGTGAGGTTTAGGGTTTAGGATGAGGTTTAGGGTTAGGGTTAGGGTTAGGATTAATGTTAGTGTTAGGCTTAAGTTGAGGGTTAGGGTGAGGGTGAGGTTTAGGGTTAGGGTTAGGATTAGGATTAGGGTTAGGGTTAGGGTGAGGGATAGGATGAGGGTTAGGGTTAAGGATAGGCTTAGGCTTAGGTTTAGGCTGAGGGTGATGGTAAGGTTGAGGGTTAGCGTTAGGGTGACGTTAGGGTCAGGGTTAGGGTGAGAGTTAGAGCTCGGGTTATGTTTAGGGTTAGCGTGAGGGTTAGGGTAATGGTTACAGTGAGAGTGAGGGTTAGGGTTAGGTTGAGGGTTAGGGTTATGGTTAGTGTGAGGGTGAGGGTGAGAGTTAGGGTTAGGGTTAGTCTGAGGTTTAGGATATTAGGTTTAGGATTAGGGTTAGGGGGAGGGCTAGGTTGAAGGTGAGGTTTAGGGTTAAGGTTATGGGGAGGGTTAGGATGAGGGTTAGTGTTAGGATTAGGATTAGGGTAATGGCTAGGGTCTGGGTGAGGTTTAGGGTTAGGTTAGGGTGAGGTTTAGGGTTAGGTTTAGGGTTAGGGTTAGGGTGAGTTTGAGGTTTAGGGTTAGAGTTAGGGTTAAGGTGAGGCTGACGGTGAGGGGTAGGGTTAGGGTTAGGATTAGCATTAGGGTAAGGGTTAGGGTGAGTGTGAGTGTTAGGGTTAGGGTTAGGGTTAGGCTTAGGGTTACACTGAGGGTGAGGGTGAGGGTTAGGGTTATGGTGAGAGTTAGGGTTCAGGTTAAGTTTAGGGTTAAGTTGAGGGTTAGGGTTAGGTTTACATTGAGTGTTAGGGTTAGACTTAGCTTGAGGGTTAGGGTTAGGGTTAGGCTTAGGGTGAGGTTTAGGGTTAGGGTTAGGGTGAGGGTTAGGATGAGGACTAGGGTTAGGATTAGGGTTAGGTTGAGGGCTAGGTTGAGAGTGAGGGTTAGGGTTAGTGTTAGGGTGAGGTTTAGGTTTATGGTTAGAGTTAGAGTGAGGGTTAGGGTGAGGGTAAGGGTTACGGTAAGGGTGAGGGTTAGTGTTAGGGTGAGCGTTAGGGTTAGGTTTATGGTTAGGATGAGGGTGAGTGTTAGGATTAGGGTTAGGGTTACGGTTATTGTTAGGGTTATGGTTATGGTGAGGGTGAGGTTGAGGGTGAGGGTTAGGGTTACGTTGAGGTTTTTAATGTTAGCGTTAGGGTTAGAGTTAGGGTTAGAGTGAGGTTAGTGTTAGGGTTAGTGTGAGGGTTAGTTTTGGGGTTAGGTTATGGATTACGGTGAGGGTTATGGTTAGGGTGAGGGTTAGCATGAGGGTTAGGGTTACAGTAAGTGTGAGGGTTAGGTTAGGGTGAGGGTTAAGTTTCGGTTTAGGGTTAGGGTTATGGTGAGGGTTAGTTTTAGGTTTAGTGTTAGGGTTATTGTTAGAGTTACGGTTATGGTGAGGTTGAGGGTGAGGATTAGGGTTAGGGTTAGGTTGAGGTTTTTAGTGTTAGGGTTAACGTTAGAGTTATGGTTAGGGTGAGATTAGGGTTAGGGTTAGTGTGAGGGTTAGTGTTTGGGTTAGGTTATGGGTTACGGTGAGGGTTGTGGTTAGGGTGAGGGTTAGTATTAGGGTTATGGTTATTGTGAGGGTTAGGTTTAGGGTTACGGTTATAGTGAAGGTAAGGGTGAGGGTTAGGGTTTAGGGTTAAAGTGAGGTTTAGGGTTTGGGTAAGGGTTAGAGTTAGGGTTAGGGTGAGGGTAAGGTTTAGAGTTAGAGTTAGGGTTAGGGTGATGGTTAGGTTGAGGGTTAGGATTACGGTTAGTGTTAGGGTTAGGGTTAGGGTTAGGGTGAGGGTGAGGGTTAGGTTTAGGGTTATGGGGAGGGTTAGGATGAGGGTTAGGTTTAGGATTAGGGTTAGGGTGAGGGCTAGGTTGAGGGTGAGGTTTATGGTTACGGTTAGGGTGAGGTTTAGGTTTAGGGTTAGTGTTAGTGTTAGTGTTAGGGTTAGGGTTAGGCTTATGGCGAAGGGTAGGGTTAGGGTTAGGTTTAGGCTGAGGGTGCGTGTGGGGTTGAGGATTAGGGTTAGGGTTAGGTTTAGCGTTAGGGTTAGGTTTTTGTTAGGGTTAGGGTTAGAGTTACGGTGAGGTTGAGGTTGTGGGTTTGGGTTAGGGTTAGGGTGAGGTTTAGAGTAAGGGTTAGGGTTAGGTTTATGGTGAGGTTGAGCTTTAGGGTTAGAGTTAGGGTTAGCGAGAGGGTTAGGATGAGGTTTAGGTTTAGGGTTAGTGTTAGTTTTAGGGTGAGGGTGAGGGTTAGGTTGAGGTTTAGGGATAGGGATAGGTTTAGGATTAGGGTTAGGGTGAGCATGAGTGTGAGTGTTAGGGTAAAGGTTAGGCTTAGGCATAGGGATAGGCTGAGGGTGAGGGTGGGGTGAGGATTAGGGTTAGGGTGATGGTTAGGGTTAGGGGTAGTGTTATTTTTAGGGTTAGAATTAGAGTTATGGTGAGGGTTAGGGTACGGGTGAGGTTTAGGGTTATGGTTAGGGTGGGGTTTAGGGTTACGGTTAGGGTTAGGATGAGGGTGAGGGTGAGGTTTAGGTTTAGATATAAGGTTAGGGTGACGGTTAGGGTGAGGGTTAGGGTTAGGTTTAGTGTTAGGGTTAGGGTGAGGATGAGGGTTAGGGTTAGGGTTAGGTATTGGGTAAGGGTGTGGTTTAGGTTAGGGTTAGGGTTCGGGTTAGAGTAACGGTGAGGGTTAGAGTAACGGTGAGGGTTAGGGTGCAGAATGAGTGTGAGGGTTGTGGTTAGGTTTAGGGTTATGCTTAGGGTTAGGCTTAGGTTGGGCTAAGGGTGAGCTTGAGCTTTAGGGTTATTGTTTGGGTTAAGGTTAGGGTTATGGAGTGGGTTAGGATGAGGGTTAATGTTAGGATTAGGGTTAGGGTAATGGCTAGGGTGCGGGTGATGTTTAGGGTTAGGTTAAGTTGAGGTTTATGGTTAGGGTTAGGCTTAGGGTTAGGGTGAGTGTGAGGGTTATGGTTAGGGTTAGCGTTAGGCTTAGGGTTACATTGAGTGTGAGTGTGAGGGTGAGGGTTAGGGTGGGAGTTAGGGTTCAGGATAAGTTTCAAGTTAGGGTGAGGGTTAGGGTTAGGTTTACGTTGAGTGTGAGGGTTAGGGTTAGGTTGAGGGTAAGGGGTAGGTTTAGGGTTAGGGTGAGATTTAGGGTTAGAGTTAGGGTGAGTGTTAAGATGTGGGTTAGGTTTACGGTAAGGGTGAGGGTTAGGGTTAGGGTGAGTGTTAGGTTTAGGTTTAGGTTTAGGGTGAGGGTGAGGGTTAGGATTAGGGTTAGGGTTAGGGTTATTTTTAGGGTTACGATTATGTTGAAGGTGAGGGTGAGGGTTAGGTTGAGGTTTTTAGTGTTAGGGTTAGGGTTAGAGTTAGGGATAGGGTGAGGTTAGGGTTAGGGTTACTGTGAGGGTTAGTGTTTGGGTTAGGATATGGGTTACGGTGAGGTTTTTGGTTAGGGTGAGGGTTAGGATTAGGGTTAGGGTTATTGTTAGGGTTAGGTTTTGGGTTAAGGTAACGTTGAGAGTAAGGGTGAGCGTTAGGGTTTAGGGTTAGGGTCAGGTTTAGGTTTTGGGTTAGAGTTAGAGTTAGGGTTAGGGTGAGCGTGAGGTTTAGAGATAGGGTTAGGGTGAGGGTTATTTGGAGGGTTAGGGTTAGGGTTAGTGTTAGGGTTAGGGTGAAGTTTAGGGTGAGGGTTAAGATTAGGGTTATGGGGAGGGTTAGGATGAGGGTTAGTCTTAGGATTAGGGTTAGGGTGAGTGCTAGGTTGAGGGTGAGGTTTAGTGTTAGGGTTAGGGTCAAATTTAGGGTTAGGGTTAGAGTTAGGGTGAGGGTGAGGTTTAGGTTTAGAGTTAGGGTAAGGGTGGGCCTGAGTTTGAGGGTTAGGGTTAGGGTTAGTGTTTGAGTTAAAGTTAGGGTGAGGGTTACGATTAGGGTGAGTTTGAGCATGAAGGTTAGGCTTAGGCTTAGTGTTAGGATTCGGATTAGAGTAAGGGTTAGGTTGAGTGTGATGTTTATGGTTAGGGTTAGGCTTAGGATTAGGGTTAGACTGAGAGTGAGGGTGAGGGTGAGGGTTAGGTTTACGGTGAAGTTTAGGGTTAGTATTAGGATGAGAGTTAAGGTTTTATTATGTTTAGGGTTAGGGTGAGGGTTAGGGTTTGGATTAGTCTTAGAGTGAGGGCTAGGGTGAGGGTGAGGGTTAGGGTTAGTGATAGGGTAAGGTTTATCGTTAGGGTTAGGGTTTGGGTTAGGGTTAGGATGAGGGTTAGGGTTATGGTGAGAGTGAGGTTTAGGGTTAGGTTGAGGGTTAGGGTTAAGATTATAGTTAGGGTGAGGGTGAGTGTTAGGATTAGGGTTAGGGTAAGGGTTAGGTTTAGGGTTAGGATTTGTGTTATTGTTAGGGTTAGGGTTAGAGTTATGGTGAGGGTGAGGATGAGGGTGAGGTTTAGGGTTAGGGTGAGGTTTAGTGTTAAGTTTAGGATTAGGGTTAGTGTGAGGGGGAGGTTTAGGGTTACATTTAGGGTTAGTTGTAGGGTTAGGTCGAGCGTTAATGTTAGGGTTAGTGTTAGGGTTAATGTTAGGTTGAGGGTTAGGTTGAGGATTAGTGTGAGGGTTAGTGTGATTTTTAGGGTTTAGGCTGAGGTTTAGGGTTAGGGTGAGTGTTAGGTTTAATGTTAGGATTAGGCTTAAGTTGAGGGTTAGGTGAGGATGAGGTTTAGGTTTAGGGTTAGCATTAGGATTAGGGTTAGGGTTAGGGTGAGCGATACGATGAGGGTTAGTGTTAGGGATTGAGTTAGGCTTAGTGTTAGGCTGAGGGTGAGGGTGAGGGTCAGGGTGAGGATTAGGTTCAGGGTTAGGGTGAGAGTTAGGTTTCGGTTAAGTTTTGGGTTAGGGTTAGGGTTAGGGTAACTGTTATAGTGAGGGTGAGGGTTAGGGTTAGGTTGAGGTTTAGTGTTAGGTTTAGGGTTAGTGTGAGGGTGAGGGTGAGGGCGAGGGTTAGGGTTAGTGTTAGGGTGAGGGTTAGGATAAGGGTTAGGGTTAGGATTAGGGTTAGGGTGAGGGCTAGGGTGAGGTTGAGGTTTAGGGTTAGGGTTTGGGTGAGGTTTGGGGTTAGGTTTTGGGTTAGGGTAAGGCTTAGGGTGAGGGTTAGATTGATGATTAGGTTTAGGGTTAGGGTTTGTGTGAGGTATAGGGTGAGGATGAGGGTTAGGGTTAGGGTGAGACTGAGGGTTAGAATTAGGTTTAGGGTGAAGGCTAGGGTCAGGGTGAGGGTTAGAGTTAGGTTTAGCATTAGGGTGAGGTTTAGGATTAGGGTGAGGGTTAGGGTTAGTGGGAGATTTAGTTTTAGGTTAGGGTTAGTGTTAGGTTGAGGGTAAGTGTTAGGGTGAGGGTTAGTGTTAGGGTGAGGGCTATGGTTAGGGTGAGGGTTAGTGTTAGGGTGAGGGCTATGGTTAGGGTGAGGGTTAGTATTAGGTTTAGGGTTACTGTTATGGTTAGGGTTAGGGTTACCGTTAGTGTGAGGGTGAGGGTTAGGGTTAGGGTTAGGGTGAGGTTTAGTGTTAGGGTTAGGGTTAGAGTTAGGGTTAGGGTGAGGGTGAGGTTTAGGGTTAGAGTTAGGGTAAGGGTGAGGCTGAGGTTGAGGGTTAAGTTTAGGGTTAGTGTTAGAGTTAGGTTTTGGGTGAGGGTTGGGGTGAGGGTGAGAGTGAGGGTGAGGGTTAGGCTTAGGGTTAGGATTAGGATTAGTGTAATTGTTCGGGTGAGTGTGAGGGTTAGGGTTAGGGTTACCCTTAGGCTTAGGGTTAGTCTGAGAGTGAGGGTGAGTGTGAGGGTTAGGGTTAAGGTGAGGGTTAGGTTTAGGGTTAGGTTGAGATTTAGGGTTCGGTTATGTTTATGGTTAGGGTGAGGTTTAGGGTTAGGATTAGGGTTAGGGTGAGGGCTAGGGTGATGGTGAGGATTAGAGTTAGTGTTAGGGTAAGGTTTAGGGTTAGGGTTAGGGTTTCAGTTTGGGTTAGGTTGAGGGTTAGGGTAACAGTGAGGCTGAGGGTTAGGGTTAGGTTTAGGATTTGGGTTAGCGTGAGGGTGAGTTTTAGGGTTAGGTTTAGGGTTAGGGGGAGGTTTAGGTCGAGGGTTAGTGTTAGGTTCAGTGTTATGTTTAAGGTTAGGGTGATGGTTAGGTTGAGGTTTAGGGTTAGGCTTAGGCTTAGGGTTAGGCTGAGGGTGAGGTTGGGGGTGAGGATTAGGGTTAGGGTGATGGTTAGGGTTAGGGTTAGGGTAAGGGTTAGGATGAGGAAAAGGTTTAGGATTAGGTTTACGGTGAGGGCTATGGTGAGGGTGAGGGTTAGAGTAAGGGTTAGGCTTAGGCTTAGGTTTAGGTTGAGCGTGAGTGTGAGGGTTGGGGTTAGGATTAGGGTGAGGTTTAGTGTTAGGGTCACGGTTAGAGTTAGGGATAGGGTAAAAGTGAGGTTTAGGGTTAGAGTTAGGGTAAGGTTGAGGCTGAGGTTGACGGTTAGGTTTAGGGTTAGTCTTAGAGTTAGGGTTAGGGTGAGTGTTAGAGTGAGGGTGAGGGTGTGGGTGAGGTTTAGGCTTAGGTTTGGGATTAGGATTAGTGTAAGGTTTTGGGTGAGTGTGAGGGTTGCGTTAGGGTTAGGCTTAGGCTTAGGGTTTGGCTGAGAGTGAGGGTGAGGGTGAGGGTTAGGGTTAGGGTGAGGGTTAGGGTTAGGGTTAGGGTGAGAGTTAGGGTTCGGGTTAAGTTTAGGGTTACTGTGAGGGTTAGGGTAATGGTTACAGTGAGGGTGAGGGTTAGGTTTAGGTGGAGTGTTAGGGTTAGGTTTAGGGTTAGGGTGAGGGTGAGGATGAGTGTTATGGTTAGTGTTAGGGTGAGGGTTAGGATGAGGGTTAGGTCTAGCATTAGGTTTAGGGTAAGGGCTAGGGTGAGGGTGAGGTTTAGGGTTTGGGTTAGGTTGAGGTTTAGGGTTAGGTTTAGGGTTGGGGTTAGGATGAGGGTGCGGTTTAGGGTTAGAGTTAGGGTTAGGTTGAGGCTGAGGGTGAGGGTTAGGGTTAGGGTTAGTGTTAGAGTTAGGGTTACGGTGAGGGTTAGTGTGAGGGTGAGGGTTACGCTTAGTGTTAGGATTAGGATTCGAGTAAGGGTTAGGGTGAGTGTGAGGGTTAGGGTTAGGGCCAGGCTTAGGCTTAGGGTTAGGCTGAGCAAGAGGTTGAGGGTGAGTTTTAGGGTTAGGATGATGGTTAGGATTACGTTTAGGGTGAGGGTTAGGATGAGGTTTAGGGTTAGGGTGAGGGTTAGGGGAAGGGTGTTGGTAAGGGTAAAGTTGAGGTTTAGGATGAGGGTGAGGGTTAAGATAAGGGTGAGGGTTAGGGTTAGGGTTAGGGTTAGGTTTATTGTTAGGGTGAGGGTTAGATTGAGGATTAGGGTTAGGGTTAGGGTTAGTGTGAGGTTTAGGGTGAGGATGAGGTTTAGGGTTAGGGTTTGGGTTAGGTTTAGGGTTAGGGTTAGGTTTAGGGTTAGGGTTACGGTGAGGGTTAGGGTTACTGTTAGGTTTAGGGTTTGGCTTTTGTTTAGGCTGAGGGTGAGGTTGGGGGTGAGGATTAGGGTTAGTGTTAGGTTTAGGGTTATTGTTAGTGTTATGGTTAGGGTTAAGT
This sequence comes from Dipodomys merriami, assembly GCF_024711535.1. Taxonomy (NCBI): domain Eukaryota; kingdom Metazoa; phylum Chordata; class Mammalia; order Rodentia; family Heteromyidae; genus Dipodomys; species Dipodomys merriami. Next base: position 668,677 of record NW_027206047.1, on the reverse strand, counting down.
TTGCGGTGTGGGTGAGGCTGAGAGTGAGGTTTATGGTTAGGGTTAGGGTTAGAGTTAGTGTTATTGTTAGGTTTAGCGTTAGAGTTACTTTGAGGTTTTGGGTGAGGGTGAGGGTTAGGGTTAGGGTGAGGTTTAGGGTTAGGGTTAGGATTAGGGTGAGGGTGAGGTTTAGGGTTAGAGTTAGGGTTAGGGGGACAGTTAGGATGAGGTTCATGGTTAGGGTTAGGGTTAGGTTTAGGGTGAGGGGGAGGTTTAGGTTGAGGTTAGCTTTAGGATTTTGAGGTTAGGGTTAGCTTTAGGATTAGGGTTAGGCTGAGGGTGAGGGAGATTTTGAGGTTTAGGGTTAGGGCTAGGGTTAGGGTTATGGGGAGGGTTTGGATGAGTGTTAGGGTTAGGATTAGGGTTAGGGTTAGGGCTAGGGTGAGGGTGAGTTTTAGGGTTATGGTTAGGGTGAGGTTTAGCATTAGGTTTAGGGTTAGAGTTTTAGGGTTAGGGTTAGGGTGAGGTTTAGCGTTAGGTTTAGGGTTAGTGTTAGGGTGAGGTTGAGGTTTAGGGTTAGAGTTAGGGTCAGGGTGAAGCTGAGGGTGAGGGTTAGGGTTAGGGTTAGTGTTAGAGTTAGGGTTAGTGTGAGGGTTAGGGTGTGGGTGAGGGTTAGGCTTAGTGAAAGTATTAGGATTAGGGTAAGGGTTAGGGTGTGTGTGAGGGTTAGGTTTAGGATGAGGTTTAGGTTCAGGGTTAGGGTTAGAGTTAGGTTTAGGGTGAGGGTGAGGTTAAGGGTTAGAGTTAGGTTTAAGGTTAGGGTTAGGGTGAAGGTGAGGGTTCGGGTTAGGGTTAGGCTTAGCTTTAGGCTTAGGAGTAGGCTTTGGCTGAGCATGAGGGTGAGGGTTATGGTTAGGGTTAGGGTGAGGGTTAGGGTTAGGGTTATTGTGAAGGTTATGATGAGGTTTAGGGTTAGGATTAGGGTTAGGGTGAGGGGTAGGTTGAGACTGAATGTGAGTGCTGGGGTTAGGGATAGGTTTAGGTTTAAGATTAGGGTTAGGGTTAGGGTGAGTGTGAGGTTTAGGTTTAGGGTTAGGCTTAGGGTTAGGGTGAGGGTTAGGGTTAGGGTATGGGTTAGGGTGAGGGTGAGGCTGAGGATTAGGTTTAGGTTTAGGCTTAAGGTTAGGGTTAGGGTTAGATTTACAGTGAGGGCTATGGTTAGGGTTAGGGTTAGAGTTAGGGATAGGTTTAGGGTTAGGGTTAGGGTTAGGGTTAGAGTTACAATGAGGGTTATGATTATGGTTATGGTTAGGTTTAGGTTTAGGATTAGGTTGGGGGTTAGGGTTAGGGTTTGGTTTAAGTTGAGGGTGAGGCTGAGGATTAGGGTGAGGTTTAGGGTTAGGGTTTGGGTTAGGTTTAGGGTTAGGGTTAGGTTTAGGGTTAGGGTTAGGGTGAGGGTTAGGTTTAGGATTAGGGGTAGGGAGAGGTTGAGTGTGAGGGTTAGGTTTAGGGTTAGGTTTAGGATTAGGTTTAGGGTGAGGGTTAGGGTTAAGTTTTGGGGTAGGGTGATGGTGAGGCTGAGGATTAGGGTTAGGTTTAGTGTTAGTGTTAGGGTTAGCGTTAGAGTTACAGTGAGGGCTATGTTTAGGACTAGGCTTAGGGTTAGGGTTAGGTTTAGGGTTAGGGTTAGAGTTAGGGTTAGAGTTACAATGAGGGTTATGATTATGGTTATGGTTAGGTTTAGGTTTAGGGTTAGGTTGGGGGTTAGGGTTAGGGTTTGGTTTAAGTTGAGGGTGAGGCTGAGGATTAGGGTTAGGTTTAGGGTTAGGGTTTGGGTTAGGTTTAGGGTTAGGGTTAGGTTTAGGGTTAGGGTTAGGGTGAGGGTTAGGTTTAGGATTAGGTGTAGGGAGAGGGTGAGTGTGAGGGTTAGGTTTAGGGTTAGGTTTAGGATTAGGTTTAGGGTGAGGGTTAGGGTTAAGTTTTGGGTTAGGGTGATGGTGAGGCTGAGGATTAGGGTTAGGTTTAGTGTTAGTGTTAGGGTTAGGGTTAGAGTTACAGTGAGGGTTATGTTTAGGTTTAGGTTTAGGTTTAGGGTGAGGCTGAGGGTGAGTTTGGGTGTGTGTATTAGGGTTAGGGTTAGGGTTAGGGTTATTGTTTGTGGTATGATTAGCGTTAAGTTAGTGGTGAGGGTGAGGCTGAGGGTGAGGGTTATGGTTATGGTTAGGGTTAGGATTAGTGTTATTGTTAGGGTTAGGGTTAGAGTTACCGTGAGGTTGAGGATGGGGGTGTGGGTTACGGTTAGGGTGAGGTTTAGGGATGGGTTTAGCGTTAGGGTTAGGGTTAGGATGAGGGTCAGTGTGAGGCTTATGGTTAGAGTTAGCGTTAAGGGGAGAGTTAGGGTGAGGTTTAGGGTTAAGGTTAGTGTTAGGGTTAGGGTGAGGGTGAAGTTTAGGTTGAGGTTTCTGGATAGGGCTAGGTTTAGGATTAGGGTTAGGGTGAGGGTGAATGTGGGGGTGAGCATTAGGGTTAGGGTGATGGTTGGGGTTAGGGTTAGTGTTATTGTTAGGGTTAGGGTTAGAGTTACGGTGAGGGTGAGGGTGCAGGTGAGGTTTAAATTTAGGGTTAGGATGGGGTTTAGTGTTAGGGTTAGGGTTAGGATGAGGGTGAAGTTTAGGGTTAGATATATGGTTAGGCGGAGGGTAGGTGGAGGGTGAATGTGAAGGTTAGGGTTAGGGTTACGGTTAGGCTTAGGGTTAGGCTGAGGGTTAGGGTTAGTGTGAGGGTTAGGGTTAGGGTTAGGGTGAGAGTTAGGATTTGGGTTAAGTTTATGGTTAGGGTGAGGGATAGGGTTAGGGTTAGGGGGAGGGTGAGAGTTAGGCTTAAGTTTAGGGTTAGGGTTAGGGTTAGGGTTATTGTTAGTGTTATGGTTATGGTTAAGTTTGTGGTGAGGGTGAGGATGATGGTGAGGTTTATGGTTTTAGAGTTAGAGTTACTTTGAGGTTGAGGGTGAGGGTGAGGTTTAGGGTTAGAGTTAGGTTTAGGGGGACTGTTAGGGTGAGGTTAAGTGTTAGGGTTAGTGTTAGGTTTAGGGTGAGGTTGTGGTTTAGGTTGAGATTTAGGGATAGGTTTAGGTTTAGGATTAGGATTAGGTTTACTGTTAGGGTGAATGTGAGGGTTAGGGCGAAGGTTAGTGTTAGGCTGAGGGTGAGATTGATGGTGAGGTTTAGGTTTAGGGTGAGGGCTAGGGTTAGGGTTATGGGGAGGGTTTGGATGAGCTTTAAGGTTAGGATTAGGGTTAGGGTGACGGCTAGGGTGAGGGTGAGGTTTAGGGTTAGGTTTAGGGTGAGGGTTAGGGTTAGGATTAGGGTTAGGATTAGGGCTAGTGTGAGGGTTAGGGTGAGGGTTAGGGTTAGGGTTAGGGTGAGGTTGAGCGTGAGGCTTAGGGTGAGGATTAGGCTTAGGGTTAGGGTGAGGGTTCAGTTTAGGGATTGTGCTTGGGTGAGTGTGATGATGAGGATTAGGGTTAGGTTTAGGGTTAGGGTTATGTTTAGGTTTAAGTTTAGGTTTAGGGTTAGGGTTAGGGTGAGAGTGAGTGTAAGGGTTAGGTTGAGGGTTAAGCTTAGTCTTATAGTTAGGCTGAGGGTGAGGGTGGGGGTGAGTATTAGGGGTAGGGTGATTGTTCTGGTTAGGGTTAGTGTTATTGTTATGGTTAGGTTTAAAGTTACAGTGAGAGTGCAGGTGCGGGCGAGGGTTAGTGTTAGGGTGAGGTTTAGGTTTGGGTTAGGGTTAGAGTTAGGTTTAGGGTGAGGGTGAGGTTTAGGGTTAGAATTACGGTTCGGGTGAGGGTTAGGTTGAGGTTTAGGGTTAGTGTTAGTGTTAAGGTTAGGTTTACGGTGAGAGTTAGGGGGAGGGTTAGGGTTAGGATTAGAGTTAAGGTGAGGGTGAGGGTATGTGTTAGGGTTAGTTTAGGGTTAGGCTTAGGGTTAGGCTGAGGGTGAGGTTGAGAGTGAGGGTTAGGATTAGGTTGAGGGTTAGGGTTCGCGTTAAGTTTAGGGTTATGGTGAGGGTTAGGGTAAGGGTTATGTTGAGGGTGAGGGTTAGGATTAGGTTGACGGTTAGGTTTAGGTTTAGGGTGAGGGTGAGGATGAGTGTTAGGCTTATGGTGAGGGTTAAGATGAGGGTTAGATTTAGGATTAGGGTTAGGGTGAGGGCGATAGTGAGGGTGAGGTTTAGGGTTAGGGTTAGGGTTAGGGTTAGGATGAGTGTGAGGTTTAGGGTTAGAGTTAGGGTTAGGGTGAGGTTGAGGATGAGGGTTAGGTTTAGGGTTAGTGTTAGATTAAGGTTTAGGGTGAGGTTGAGGGTTAGGCTAAGTGTTAGGATTAGGATTAGGGTAATTGTTAGGGTTAGTCTGAGGGTTAGGGTTAGGCTTAGGTTTAGGCTTAGGTTTAGGCCGAGGGTGAGGGTGAGTGTGAAGTTTAGGGTTAGGTTGAGGTTTAGGGTTAGGGTTAGGGTGAGATTTAGGGTTCAGCTTAAGTTTAGGGTTAGGGTGAGGGTTACGGTTAGTCTTACAGTGAGCATGAGAGTTAGGGTTAGGTTGAGGGTTAGGATTAGGGTTAGGGTTATTGTGACGGTTAGGGTTAGAGTTAGGGTGAGGGTTAGGATGAGGATTAGGGTTAGGATTAGTGTTAGGGTGAGGATTAGGGTTAGGGTTAGGGTTAGGGTGAGGGTTAGGATGAGGGTTAGGGTTGTGGTGACATGTGGGTTAGGGTTAGGGTTTAGGTTAGGGTTAGAATTAGTGTTAGGGTGAGGGTAAGTGTTAGGATTAAGGTTAGGGTTAGGGTTAGGTTTAGGTTTAGGGTTAGGATTAGTGTTAATTTTAGTGTTAGAGTTACAGTTAGGGTGAGGCTGAGGGTGAGGTTGAGGGTTAGGTTTGGGGTGACGTTTATGGTTATGGTTAGGATTATTGTTATGTTGAGGGTGAGGTTTAGGGTTATATTTAGGGTTAGGGTGCAGGTTATGTGCAGGGTTAGGATTAGGGTTAGTGTGAGGGTTAAGGTTAGGGTGAGGGTTAGGTTGAGTTTTAGGGTTAGGTTTAGGTTTAGGGTTTGGATTTGGGTTAGGGTGAGGGTGAGTGTGAGGGTTACGGTTAGGTTTAGGCTTAGGCTGAGGGTGAGGGTGGGGTGAAGGATTAGGTTTAGGGTGATGTTTAGGATTAGGGTTAGTGTTGGATAGGGTGAGGGTGAGGATTAGGGTAAGGCTTAGGATTAGGCTTAGGGTTAGACTGAGTGTGAGGTTGAGTGTGAGGGTTAGGGTTAGGGTGATGTTTAGGTTTACGGTTACGGTGAGGGTTAGGATGAGTTTTAGGGTTACAGTAAGGGTTAGGGTGAGGATGACAGTAAGGATTAAGGTGAGGTTGAGACTGAGGGTGAGGGTTAAGATAAGGGTGAGGGTTAGTGTTAGGATTAGGGTGGGGTTTAGGGTTAGGGTTAAGGATAGATTTAGGTGGATGGGGAAGTTTAGGGTTAGATACAGGGTTAGGGGGAGGGTTAGGGGGAGGGTTAGGGTTAGGGTTTGTTTTAGGGTTAGGGTGAGGGTGAGGGTTAGTGTTAGGGTTAGGGTTAGGGTGAGGTTTAGGGTTAGGGTTAGGGTTTGGTTTAGAGTTATGGTGAGGGTGAGGGTGCGGGTGAGTGTAAGGGTTAAGGTTAGGTTTCAGGTAAGGCTTGTGGTTAGGCTTAGGGTTAAGCTGAGTGTGAGGGTGGGTTTGAGGGTTAGGGTTAGGTTGAGGTTTTTGGATAGGGTTATAGGGAGGGTTAGGATGAGGGTTAGGGTTAGGATTAGGGTTAGGGTTAGGGTTAGGGTGAAGGTGAGGTTTAGGTTTATGGTTAGGTTGAGGTTTAGGTTTAGGGGTAGGGTTAGGGTTAGGGTGAGCGTGGGGTTTAGGGTTATAGTTAGGGTTAAGGTGAGGCGGAGGTTGAGGGTTAGGGTTAGGGTTAGGATTAGCATTAGGGTAAGGGTAGGGTGAGTGTGAGGGTTAGGGTTAGGGTGAGGGTTAGGGTTAGGGTTAAGTTGAAAGTTAGGGTTCAGGTAAATTTTAGGGTTAGGGGGAGGGTTAGGGTTAGGGTTTGTTTTAGTGTTAGGGTGAGGGTGAGGGTTAGTGTTAGGGTTAGGGTTAGGGTGAGGTTTAGGGTTAGGGTTAGGGTTTGGTTTAGAGTTATGGTGAGGGTGAGGGTGCGGGTGAGTGTAAGGGTTAAGGTTAGGTTTCAGGTAAGGCTTGTGGTTAGGCTTAGGGTTAGGCTGATTGTGAGGGTGGGTTTGAGGGTTAGGGTTAGGTTGAGGTTTTTGGATAGGGTTATAGGGAGGGTTAGGATGAGGGTTAGGGTTAGGATTAGGGTTAGGGTTAGGGTTAGGGTGAAGGTGAGTTTTAGGGTTATGGTTAGGTTGAGGTTTAGGTTTAGGGGTAAGGTTAGGGTTAGGGTGAGCGTGGGGTTTAGGGTTAGAGTTAGGGTTAAGGTGAGGCGGAGGTTGAGGGTTAGGGTTAGGGTTAGGATTAGCATTAGGGTAAGGGTAGGGTGAGTGTGAGGGTTAGGGTTAGGGTGAGGGTTAGGGTTAAGTTGAAAGTTAGGGTTCAGGTAAAGTTTAGGGTTAGGGTGAGGGTTAGGGTTAGCTTTAAGTTGAGCGTGAGGATTAGGGTTAGGTTGAGGGTTAGGTTTATGGTTAGGGTTAGGGTGAGGTTTAGGGTGAGGGTGAGGGTTAGGATGAGAAGTACGGTTAGAATTAGGGTTAGGATGAGGGCTAGGTTGAGGGTGAGGGTTAGGTTTAGTGTTAAGGTGACTTTTAGTGTTAGGGTTAGGGTTAGGGTGAGGGTTAGGATGAGGGATAGGGTTAGAGTAAGTGTGAGGGTTAGGGTTAGGTTGAGGGTTAGGTTTAGGATTAGGTTTAGTGTGAGGTTGAGGATTAGGGTTAGGGTTAGTGTTATTGTTAGGGATCGGGTTAGGGTTACGATTATGGTGAGGTTGAGGTTTAGAATTAGGGTTAGGGTGAGGTTTTTAGTGTTACAGTTAGGGTTAGAGTTAGGGTTAGCATGAGGTTCGGGATATTGAGAGGTTTAGTGTTAGGGTTAAGTTTTGGGTTGTGGTGAGGGTTATGGTTAGGGTTAGGGTTAGGATTAGGGTTAGGGTTATTGTTATGGTTAGGTTTAGGGTTACGGTTAGGGTGACGGTAAGTGTGAGGTTTAGGCTTAGTGTTAGGGTTAGGCCTAAGGTTAGGGTTAGGGTTAGGATTACGGTTGGGGTTAGGGTGAGGTTTAGGTTTTGGTTTACTTTATAGTTAGGTTTAGGGTGAAGGTAGGATTTAGGGTAAGAGTTAGGATTAGGGTGAGGGTTAGAGTGGGGGTTAGGGTTAGGGTTCGGATTAGGCTGAGGGTTAAGGTGGGGGTCACGGTAAGGTTAAAGGTGAGGGTTAGGCCTAGGGTGAGGGTTACGGTAAGGGTCAGGGTTAGGGTTAGGGTGAGTGTTAGGCTGAGGATTAGGCTGAGGCTGAGTGTTAGACTGAGGATTAGTGTTAGGGTTAGTGTGAGATTTATGGTGAGGGTGAGGGTTAGGGTTAGGATGTGGTCTAGGGTGAGGGTGAGGATTAGGGTTAGTGTTAGGATTAGGCTGAAGGTGAGGTTGAGGGTAAGGGTTAGGGTTAGGGTTAGGGGGACGGTTCGGATGAGGATTAGGGTTAGGATTAGGGTTAGGGTAAGGGCTAGGGTAAGGGTAGGTTTAGAGTTAGGGTTAGGGTCAGGTTTAGGGTTAGGGTTAGGCTAAGGGTTATGGTGAGGGTGAGGTTTAGGGTTTGAGTTAGATTTAAGGTGAGGCTGAGGGTGAGGTTTAGGGTTAGGCTTAGTGTTAGGGTTAGGGTTAGGGTTAGGGTGAGGGTTAAGGTGAGATTGAGGGTTAAGGTTAGTGTTAGGGTTAGGCTTAGGATTAGGCTGAGTTTGAGGGTGAAGCTGAGTGTTAGGGTTAGGGTGAGGGTTAGGGTTAGGGTTATGGGGAGGGTTAGGATCAGGGTTAGGGTTAGGATTAGGGCTAGGGTGAGGGCTAAGGTGAGGGTGTGGTTTAGTGTTAGGTTTAGGTTGAGGTTTAGTGTTAGGGATAGAGGGAGGGTTAGGATGAGTGTTAGGTTTAGGATTAGGGTTAGCCTGAGGGCTAGGGTGAGGTTAATGGTTAGGGTAAGCGTTAGGCTTAGGCTTAGGTTTAGGCTGAGCATGTGGTTGAGGGTGAGGATTAGCTTTAGGGTTGGGTTGAGTTTTAGTGTTAGGGTTAGGGATAGAGTTCGGGTTAGGGTGAGGGTGAGGTTTAGGGGTAGAGTTAGGGTTAGGATGAGGGTTAGGTTTAGGGTGAGGGTTAGTGTGGGGGTCACGATAAGGGTAAATGTGAAGTTTAGGCTGAGGATGAGGGTTACGGTAAGGGTGAGGGTTAGGTTTAGGGTTAGGTTTAGGGTGAGGTTTAGGGTTAAGGTGATGGTTAGGGTTAGTGTTAGTGTGAGGTTTAGGGTTAGGGTTAGGGTTAGGATTAATTTTAGGTTTAGGCTTAATGTGAGGCTTAAGGTGAGGGTGAGAGTCAGGGTTAGGGTTTGATTGTGATTTGGGTTAGGATGAATGTGAGGGTTAGGGTTAGGGATAGGGATAGGCTTAGGTTTAGGCTGAGGATGAGGGTGAGTGTGAGGATTAGAGTTAGGGTGAGGGATAGGGTTAGGGTGAGAGTTAGGGTTTGGGTTAAGTTTAGGGTTAGGGTGAGTGTTAGGGTAGGGGTTACAGTGAGGGTGAGGGTTAGGTATAAGCTTAGGTTTAGGCTGAGGTTGAGGGTGAGTGTGAGGATTAGTGTTAGGGTGAGGGATAGGGTTAGGGTGAGAGTTAGGATTTGGGTTAAGTTTAGGGTTAGGGTGCGTGTTAGGGTAGGGGTAACAGTGAGGGTGAGGGTTAGGTTTAGGTTGAGGTTTAGGGTTAGGGTTAGCGTTAGGGTGAGGGTGAGGGTTAGGATTAGGGTTATTTTTAGGATGAGCTTTAGGATGAGTTTAGGGTTAGGATTAGGGTTAGGGTGAGGGCTAGCTTGAGGGTGAGTTTTAGGGTTAAGGTTAGGGTGAGGTTTTGGGTTAGGATTAGGGTTAGGGTTAGGGTGAGGGTGAGGTTTAGGGTTAGAGGTAGGGTTAGGGTGAGGCTGAGGGTGAGGGTAGTGTTAGGATTAGGGTTAGGTTTAGGGTTAGGATTACTGTAATTGTTAAGGTTAGAGTTAAGGTGAGGTTGAGGGTGAGGGTGAGGGTGAGGGGTAGGTTTATTGTTAGGGTGAGTTTTAGGGTTAGGGTTAGTGTTAGGGTGAAGGTTAGGATGAGGGTTAGGGTTAGAGTGAGGATTAGGGTAAGGATTAGGGTTAATGTGAGGTTGAGGGTTAGGATTAGGGTTAGGGTTAGGGTTATTGTTAGGGTTAGGGTTACGGTATCAATGAGGTTGAGGGTTAGAGTTAGAGTTAGGGTGAGGTTTTTAGTGTTAGTGTTAGTGTTAGAGACAGGGTTAGGGTGAGTGTGAGGTTTAGGGGTAGAGTTAGGGTTAGGGAGAAGGTTAAGGTGAGGGTTAGTGTTAGGGTGAGGGTTAAGGTGGGCGTGACGGTAAGGGTAAATTTGAGGGTTAGGCCTAGGGTGAGGGTTACAGTAGGGTGAGGGTTAGGTTTAAGGTGAGAGTTAGGGTTAGGGAGAGGGTGAGGGTGACGGTTAGATTGAGGATTTGTGTTAGGGTTTGTGTGAGTTTGAGCGTGAGGTTGAGGGTTAGGCTTAGGGTGAGGGCTAGGGTGAGGGTGAGGATTAGGTTTAGTGTTAGGGTGAGTTTAGGGTTAGGGTGAGGGTTATGGTTAGCGTTAGGGCTAGGTTTAGGTGTAGGTTTAGTGTTAGGGTTAGGGTTTGGGTTAGGGTAGGTTTAGGGTAAGGGTTTTTGTTAGGGTTATTATTAGGGTTAGGGTTAGGATGAGGTTTAAGTTTAGGTTTCTGTTTAGAGTTAGGGTTAGTGTGAGGGTGAGGTTTAGGGGTAGAGTTAGGGTGAGTGTTAGGGTTAGAGTTAGGGTGAGTGTTAGGGTTAGAATTAGGGTGAGCGTTAGGGTTAGGGTTAGGCTTAGGCTTTGGCTTAGACTTAGGCCCAGCATGTGGGTGAGTGTTAGGGTTAGGGTTAGGGTAAGGGTTAAGGTTAGGGTTAGGGTGAGGATTAGGATGAGGTTTCGGGTTAGGATTAGGGTTAGGCTGAGTGCTAGGGTGAGGGTTAGGCTTAGGGATAGGTTTAGGATTAGGATTAGGTTTAGGGTGAGGGTGAATGTGAGGGTTAGAATTAGGGTTAGGTTTAGGCTTACGGTTAGGGTGAAGGTAAGGGTTAGGGTTTTGTTAGGGTGAGGGTGAGGCTGAGGATTAGGGTTAGGTTGAGGGTTAGGTTTAGGTTTAGGGTTAGTGTTAGGGTTAGGGTTACAGTGATGGTTAGGGTTAGGGTTAGGGTTATTGTTAAGGTTAGGGTTAGGGTTACAGTTACAATGAGGGTGAGGGTGAGGATTAGCGTTAGCATTATGGTTAGATTTAGTGTTAGGGTTAGGGTTAGAGTTAGGGTTAGGGTGAGGGTGAGGTTTAGGGGTAGAGTCAGGGTTAGGGTGAGTGTTAGGTTGAGGGTTAGGTTTAGGGTGAGGGTTAGGGAGGGAGTGACGGTACGGGTAAACGTGAGGGTTAGGCTGAGGGTGTGGGTTATTTTAAGAGTGAGGGTTAGTGTTAGTGTGAGAGTTAGGGTTATGGGTAGTGTGAGGGTGAGGGTTAGATTGAGGATTATTGTTAGGGTTAGTGTGAGGTTTAGGGTGAGGATGGGTGTTAGGGTTAGGGTGAGGGCTAGGGTGAGGTTGAGTGCTAGCGTCAGGTGTAGGGTGAGGTTTAGAGTTAGGGTGATGGTTAGATTTAGTGTGAGAGTTAGTGTTAGGGTTAGGGTGAGTGTTCGGTTGAGGGTAAATGTTAGGGTGAGGCTTAAGGTAAGGGTGAGGGTTAGGGTTAGGGTTATTGTTAGGGTTAGCTTTAGGGTTATGGTTAAGTTGAGGGTGAGAGTGAAGTGTAGGTTTAGGGTTGAGGATGAGGTTTAGGTTTAGGGTTAGGTTTAGAGTTAGGGTTAGGGTGAGAGTGAGGTTTAGGGTTAGAGTTAGTGTTAGGGTTAGGGTTAGGGTCAGGGTGAGGGTTAGGGTTAGGGCTAGGCTTAGGCTTAGGCTTAGGCCGAGCATGAGGGTGAGGGTTAGGATGAGGTTTAGGGTTAGGATTAGGGTTAGGCTGAGGGCTAGGGTGAGGGTTAGGGTAAGGTATAGGGTTACATTTAGGATTAGGGTTAGGTTGAGGGTGAGGGTGAATGTGAGGGTTAGCGTTAGGATTAGTGTTATTGTTAGGGTTAGGGTTAGCGCTATGGAGAGGGTGAGGGTGCAGGTGAGGGTTAGGTTTAGGTTTAGGGTGGGGTTTAGGGTTAGGGTTAGGGTTAGGGTTAGTGTGAGGGTGAGGTTTAGGGTTAGATATAGGGTTAGGGGGAGGGTTAGGGTGAGGGTTAGGGTGAGGCTTAGTGATAGGGTTAGGGTGAGGGTGAGGGTTAGGTTAAGGTTTAGGGTTAGGGTTAGGGTTATTGTGAGGATTGGTGTTAATTTAGGGTTAGTGTTTGAGTGAGGTTAAATTTTATGGTGAGGGTTTGGGTTAGGGTGAGGGTTTTGCTTTTGGTGAGGTTTAGTGTTAGTTTTAGGGTTAGGGTTAGGGTGAGGCTGAGGCTTAGGGTTAAAGTTAGGGTTAGAGTGAGGCTGAGGGTGAGGGTGAGGGTTAGGGTTAGGGTTATTGTTAGGGTTAAGGTTAATGTGATGGTTAGGTTGACAGTTAGGTTTAGTGTTAGGGTTAAGATTAAGATTAGGCTTAGGGTTAGAATGAGTGTGAGGTTTAGGGTTAGGGTTAGAGTTAGGCTTAGGGTTAGGCTGAGGGTGAGGGTGAGGGTTAGGGTTAGGGTGAGGTTTAGGGTTAGGGTTAGGGTGAGAGTTAGGGTTCGGGTTAAGTTTAGGTTTAGGGTGAGGGTTAGGGTACGGGTTAAAGTGAGGGTGAGCGTTAGGTTTAGGTTGAGCTTTAGGGTTAGGTTAGGATTAGGGTGAGGGTGAGGGTGAGGGTTAGGGTTAGTGTTATGGTGAGGGTTAGGAGTAGGGTTAGGGTTAAGATTAGGGTGATGGAGAGGTTTAGGTTTAAGTTGAGTTTTAGGGTTAGGGTTAGGGTTAGGGTGAGGGTGAGGTTTAGGATTAGAGTTTGGGTTAGGTTGAGGCTGAGGGTGAGGGTTCGGGTTTTGGTTAGTGTTAGAGTTATGGTTAGGGTGAGGGTTAGGGTGAGACTGAAGTTTTGGCTTAGAGTTAGGATTAGGATTAGGGTAAGGGTTAGGGTGAGTGTGAGGGTTATGGTTAGGGTTAGGCTTCAGCTTAGGGTTAGGCTGAGGGTGAGGGTTAGGCTTAGGTTTAGGATTAGGATTAGATTAAGCGTTAGGGTAAGTGTGAGGGTTAGGTTTAGGGTTAGGCTTTGGCTTAGGGTTAGGCTGAGGTTGAGGGTGAGGTTGAGGGTTAGGGTTAGGGTGATGATTAGTGTTAGGTTTAGGGTGAGAGTATGGGTTCCGCTAAAGTTTAGGGTTAGGGTGAGGGTTAGGGTTAGGTTTAGTGTTAGGTTTAGGGATAGTGTGATGGTTAGGGTTAGGGTTAGGTTTAGGGTTAGGATGAGGATTAGGGTTAAGCTTAAGTTTAGGGTGAGGACTAGGGTGAGGTTGAGGGTTAGTGTTAGTGTTAGGGTTTGGTTTAGGGTTAGGGTTAGGGTTAGAGTGAGGGTTTGGATGAGGGTTAGGTTTACAGTGAGGTTGAGGATTAGGGTTAGGTGTAGGGTTAGGGTTAGGATTAGGGTTAGGGTGAGGGTGAGTGTTAGTATTAGGGTTAGGGTTAGGTTTAGGGTTAGGATTAGTGTTATTGTTAGGGTTAGGGTTAGATTTATGGTAACGGTGAGGGTGAGGGTGAGGGTGAAGTTTAGGGTTAGGGTTAGGGTGAGGTTTATGATTTGTGTTAGGATTATGGTTAGGGTGAGGGTGAGGTTTAGGGTTAGATTTAGGGTTAGGGTGAGGATTAGGGTTAGGATTAGGGTGAGAGTTTGGGTTCCGCTTAAGTTTAGGGTTAGGGTGAGTGTTAGGGTTATGTTGAGGGTTAGGTTTAGGGATAGTGTGATGGTTAGAGTTAGGGTTAGGGTTAGGTTTAGGATGAGGATTAGGGTTAGGTTTAAGGTTAGGGTGAGGACTAGGGTGAAGCTGAGGGTTAGGGTTAGGTTTAGGGTGAGGGTTTGGATGATGGTTAGTGTTACAGTTTCTGTGAGGATTAGGATTAGGTTGAGGGTTACTGTTAGGATTAGGGTTAGGTTGAGGGTGAGTGTTAGGATTAGGGTTAGGCTTAGGTTTAATGTTAGGATTAGTGTTATTGTTAGGGTTAGGGTTAGATTTATGGTAAGGTGAGGTGAGGGTGAGGGTGAAGGTTAGGGTTAGGGTTAGGGTGAGGTTTTTGGTTAGGGTTAGGATTAGGGTTAGGGTGAGGGTGAGGTTTAGGGTTAGATTTTGGGTTAGGGGGAGTGTTAGTTCGAGGGTTAGGGTTAGGGTTAGGGTTACGGTTAAGGGTAGGTTGATGGTTATGTTGAGGTTTTTTGTTAGGATTAGGGTTAGGGTTAGGATTAGGGTTAGGGTAAGGGTGAATGTGAGGGTTAGGGTTAGGGTTAGGCTTAGGCTTAGGCTTAGTGTTAGGCTGAGGGTGAGGGTGGGGATGAGGATTAGGGTTACGGTGAAGGTTAGGGTTAGGGTTAGGTTGAGGGTTAGAATGAGTTTTAGTGTTAGGATTAAGGTTAGGGTGAGGGCTCTGGTGAGGGTGAGGATTAGGCTTAAGGTTAGGCTGAGCTTGAGGTTGAGGGTGAGGGTTTCGGTTAGGGTGATGGTTAGGTTTACGGTTAGGGTGATGGTTAGTATGAGGTTTAGGGTTAGTGTGTGGGTTAGGGTGATTATGATGGTAAGGGTAAAGGAGAGGTTTTGGCTGAGGGTGAGTGTTAAGATAAGAGTGAGGGTTTGGGTTATTTTTAGGGTTAGGGTAAGGGTTAGTGTTAGGGTTAGGGTGAGGGTAAGATTGAGGATTCGGTTTAGGGTTAGTGTGAGGTTTAGGGTGAGGATGAGGGTTAGGGTTAGAGTGAGGGTGAGGGATAGAATTAGGGTTAGTGTGAGGGCTAGGGTTTGGATGAGGTTTAGGTTTCGGGTTAGGGTGAGGGCTAGGGTGAGGTTTAGGTTGAGGTTTAGTGTTAGGGATAGGGTTAGGTTTAGGATTAGGGTTAGGGTGAGGGTGAGTGTGAGGGTTTGAGTTAGGGTTAGGATTAGGCTTAGGGTTAGAGTGAGGATTAGTGTTAGGTTTTGGGTTAGGGGGAGGGTGAGGCTGAGGATTAGGGTTAGGTTTAGGGTTAGGGTTATGTTTAGGGTTAGGGTTAGGTTTAGGGTTAGGGTTAGGGTTAGGGTTATGGTGAGGGTTATGTTTAGGATAGGGTTAGGCTTCGTGTTAGGCTGAGGGTGAGGGTGGGGGTGAGGGTGGGGGTGAGGATTAGGGTTACGGTTAGGGTTTGGGTTAGGTTATTGGTAAGGCTAGGATTAAGTTTGCGGTGAGGGTGAGGCTGCGGGTGAGGGTTATGGTTAGGGTTAGGGTTAATATTATTGTTAGGGTTAGGGTTAAAATTACGGTGAGGTTGAGGGTAAGGGTGAGCGTTTGGGTGAAGGTGAGGTTTACGTTGAGGTTTAGGGTTAGGTTTAGGGTTAGGGTTACGATGAGGGTGAGATTTAGGGTTAGATATAGAGTTAGGGGTAAGTTTAGGGTGAGGGTTATGGTTATGGTTAGTGTTAGGCTTAGGGTAAGGGTGAGGTTTAGGTTGAGTTTAAGGGTAAGGGTTAGGGTTAGTGTTAGTGTGAGGGTTAGTGTTAGGGTTAGAGTTAGTGTTATGGTTAGCGTAATTGTTAGTTTGAGGGTTTGGGTTAGGTTGAGGGTTATGGTTAGGGTGAGGTTTGGTGTTAGGGTTAGGTTTAGGCTTAGGCTTAGGCTTAGGTTTAGGCCGAGCATGAGGTTGCAGGTGAGGGTTAGGATGAGGTTTAGGGTTAGGATTAGGTTTAGGGTTAGGGCTAGGGTGAGGGTTAGGTTGAGGGTTAGGTTTAGGTTTAGAGTTAGGTGTAGGATTAAGGGTAGCATGAGGTTGAGTGTGAGGGTTAGGGTTAGGGTTAGGTTTAGGCTCAAGGTTAGGGTGAGGGTTAAGATTAGGTTTTGGGTTATGTTGAGGTTGAGGCTGAGGATTAGGGTTTGGTTTAGGGTTAGATTTAGGGTTAGGTTTAGGGTTATTGTTAGGGTTAGGGTTAGAGTTACTGTGAGGTTGAGGGTGAGGGTGAGGGTTTAGGCTTTGGGTGAGGTTTAGGGTGAGGTTAAGGGTTAGGTTTAGGGTGAGGGTGAGGTTTAGGGTTAGTGTTAGGGTTAGGGGGAGGCATAGGGTTTGGTTTTGGGTTAAGATGAAGGTTAGAATGAGGGTTAGGTTTAGGATTGGGGTTAGGGTGAGGGTTAGGGTGAGGTTGAGGTTTAGTGTTAGGGTGTGGTTTAGGATTAGGTTTAGGTTTAGGGTCAGGGTGAGTTTGAGGTTTAGGGTTAGAGATAAGTTTAGGAGGAGGGTTAGGGTGAGGGTTAGGTTTAGGGTCAGTGTTAGGGTTAGGGTTAGGGTGAACGTTAGGGTGAGGGTTAGGGTTAGGGATAGTGTTAAGTTTAGGATTAGGGTTAGGGTGAGGGTGAGTGTGAGGGTTAGGGTTAGGGTTAGGTTTAGGCTTAGGGTTAGGCTGAGGTAGAGTGTAAGTGTGAGAGTTAGGGTGCGGGTTAGGGTTAGAGTTAGGTTTAGAGTTAGCCTTAAGGTGAGGTTTAGTGTTAGGGTTAGGGTTAGGGTAAGGGTTAGGTTTAGGGTTACGGTGAGGCTTAGGGTTAGGCTTAGGATTAGGCTTATGGTTAGGGGGTGGGGGTGAGGATTAGTGTTAAGGTTAGGGTTAGGGTTAGCTTATTGGTATTTTTATGGTTAGGGTAAAGTTTGCAGTGAGGTTGAGGTTGAGGGTGAGTGTTAGGTTTAGGGTGAGGTTTAGGGTTAGGTTTAAGGTTAGGTTTCGGGTGAGTTTGAGAGTTAGGGTTAGGCTTAGGTTTAGGGTGACGATTAATGTTAGTGTTTGGGTTAGGATGAGGCTGAGGATTAGGGTGAGGTTTAGGGTTAGGTTTAGGTTTAGTGTTAGGGTTAGGGTTAGGCTGAGGGTGACGGTGGGGGTGAGGATTAGGGTTAGGGTTTCGGTTTAAATTAGGGTTATTTTTAGTATTATGGTTTGGGTTTAGTTTGTGGTGAGGGCGAGCCTGAGGTTGAGGGTTATGGTTAGGGTTATGCTTAGTCTTAGTGTTAGGCTGAGGGTGAGTATGGGGGTGAGGAATAGGTTTTGGGTGATGGTTAGGGTTAGGGTTAGGTTGAAGGTGAGGATGAGGCTTAGCGTTAGGATTAGGTTTAGGGTGAGGGCTAGGGTGAGGGTGAGGGTTAGGGTTAGGCTTAGGCTTAGGCTTAGGCTTAGGGTTAGGCTTAGGGTGAGGGTGAGTTTGAGGGTTTGGGTTAGGGTGATGGATAGGGTTAGGGTTAGGTTGAGTGTTAGAATGAGGGTTAGGTTTAGGGTTAGGGTTAGCCTGAATATGACGGTAAGAATAAAGGTGAGGGTTAGGCTGAGGGTGAGTGTTCCCCTAAGTGTGAGGGTTAGGATTAGGTTGAGGTTTAGGGTAAGGATTAGGATGAGGGTTAGGGTGAGGGTGAGGGTTAGATTGAGGATCAGGGTTGGGGTTTGTATGAGGTTTAGGTTGAGGATGAGGGTTAGGGTTAGGGTGAGGGTTAGGGTTAGAATTAGGGTTAGGGTGAGGGCTAGGGTGAGGCTGAGGGTTAGTGTTAAGGTTTAGGTAAGGTTTAGGGTTCGGGTGAGAGTTAGGGTTACTGTGAGTGTTAGTGTTAGAGTTAGGGTTAGTGTTAGGGTGAGGGTAAGTTTTAGGGTGAGGGTTAGTGTTAGGGTGAGGGTTATGTTTAGGGTGAGGGTTAGTGTTAGGTTTAGGGTGATTGTTAAGTTTAGAGTTAGGGTTACGTTGAGGGTGAGGGTGAGGGTTAGGGTTAGGGTGAGGTTCAGGTTTAGGGTTAGGGTTAAAGTTACTGTGAGGGTGAGGGTGAGGTTCAGGGTTACAGTTAGGGTTCAAGTGAGGGTTAGGATGAGGGTTAGGGTTAGTTTTAGGTTTAGGGTTAGGGTGAGGTTTAGGGTTAGGGTCATGGTTAGGATTAGGGTTAGGGTGAGGGTTAGGGTTATGGTTAGGATGAGGTTTAAGATGAGGGTTAGTTTTAGGATTATGGTTATGGTGAGGGCTAGGGTAAGGGTGAGGTTTAGGGTTAGGTTTAGGTTGAGGTTTAGGGTTAGGTTTAGGGTGAGGTTTAGGGTTAGGGTTAAATTTAGGGTCAGTGTGAGTTTGAGGTTTAGTGTTAGAGATAGGGTTAGGGTGAGGGTTAGGGTGAGGGTTAGGGTTAGGGTTAGTGTTACGGGTAGGTTAGGATTCACATTAGGGTTACGGAGAGGGTGAGTGTGAGGGTTAGAGTTAGGTTTAGGGTGAGAATTAAGGTTCGGCTTTAGGGTTAGGTTGACGGTTAGGTTGAGGGTGTATGTAAGGTTAAATTTGAGGGATACTCTGAGGTTGAGGTTTTCGGTAAGGGGCAGGGTTAGGGTTAGGGTGAGGGATAGGGTAAGGGTAAGGGTTATAGTTAGGGTGAGGGTGAGGGTTAGATTGAGGATTAGGGTTAGGGTTAGTGTGAGGTTTAAGGTTTCAGTGAGGGGTAGGCTTAGTGTGACGGTTAGTGTTAGGGTGAGGGTAAGTGTTAGGTTGAGGTTGAGGGTTAGGGTGAGGGTTAGCATGAGAGTTCGGATTAGGGTGAGGGTTTCGATGAGCGTGATGGTAAGAGTAAAGTTGAGGGTAAGGCTAAGGGTGAGAGTTACGGTAAGGGTGAGGGTTAGGGTTAAGGTGAGTGTTAGGGAAAGGGTTAAGGTTAGGGTTAGATTGGGGATTAGGGTTAGGGTTAGTGTGAGGTTTAGGGTGAGGATGAGAGTTAGGGTGAGGGTTAGGGTTAGAATTAGGGTTAGGGTGAGGGCTAGCGTGAGGGTGAGGTTTAGGGTTAGGGTGAAGTTTATGGTGAGGTTTAGGGTGAGGGGTATGTTTAGGTTTAGGGTGAGGTTTAGGTTTAGTGTGAGGGTTACGGTTAGGGTGAGAGTGAGGGTGAGGGTAAGGGTTATGGTGAGGGTTAGGATGAGGGGGAGGGTTAGGGTTAGGTTTAGGGATAGGGTTAGGGATAGGCTGAGGTTGAGGGTGAGGGTGAGGGTGAGGTTTAGGTTTATGGTTATGGTTAGGGTGAGGTCTAGAGAGAGGGTGAGGGTTAGGGTGATGGTGAGGGTGAGGGTGAGGGTCTTGGTTAGGTAATCGTTAGGGTTAGGGTGAGGATTAGTTGAGGGTTAGGGTAAGGGTGAGCTTGAGGTTTAGGGTGTGGGTGAGCGTTAGGATTAGGTGAGGGTTCGTGTGATGGTGAGGGTTAGGGTGAGGTAGAAGGTTAGGTTTAGGGTTAGGTGAGGGTTAGTGTTAGGGTTTGGATTAGGGTGAGGGTTAGGATTAGGTTTAGGGTTAGGGTGAGGTTTAGAGTGAGGGTGAGGGTTAAGGTTAGGGTTAGGTTTGTGGTGTGGATAAGTGATAGTATGAGGTTTAGGGTGAGTGTTAGACTTAGCATTAGGGTTAGGGTGAGGGTTAGGGTGAGGATTAGGGTGAGTTTTAGGGTTAGGGTGAGGGTTAGGGTTAGGCTTAGCGTGAGGGTGACGGTCAGGATGACGGTTAGGTTTAGAGTTATGGTGAGGATTCGGTTAAGTGTGAGGTTTAGGGTGAGGATGAGGTTAAGTGTTAGGATGAGGGTTAGGGTGAGGGTGAGGGTTAGGGTTAAGGTTTGGGTTAGGGTAAGGGTTAGGGTTTGGGTTATGCTTAGGGTTAGGATGAGGATTAGGCTGAGGGTTAGTGTTATGATTAGGGTGAGGGTTAGGTTGAGGGTGAGGGTTAGGGTTGTTATAAGGGTTAAGGTCAGAATTAGGGTGACGGTGAGGTTTTTGGTGAGGGTTAGGTTGAGGGTTAGAGTTAGGGTTAAGGTGAGGGTTAGGGTAAGGGGTAGGATTACGGTTAGGGTGACGGTTAGGTTTATTGTGAGAGTTAGGGTTAGGGTTAGGGTTAGGATTAGTTTGAGAGTAAGAATTAGCTGACTGTTCGGGTGAGGGTGAGGTTTAGGGTTAGGAATAGTGATAGGATTAGTGTAAATCTGAGGGTGAGGGTGAGGTTTAGGGTTAAGGTTAGGGTGAGGGCTTGTGTGAGGGTTAGGGTAAGGTTGCAGGTTAGGGAGAGAGTGATGGTAAAGGTAAAGGTGAGGGTTAGGTTGAGGGTGAGGGTAAAGATAAGGGTGAGAGTTAGGGTTAGGGTGAGTGTTAGGTTAAGGGTTCGGGTTACGGTTAGGGTGAGGGTTAGATTGAGGATTAGGGTTAGGGTTAGTGTGAGGTTTAGGGTGAGGTTGAGTGTTAGGGTTAGGGTTAGGGTTAGGGTTAGAATTAGGGTTAGGGTGAGGACTAGGATGAGGGTGAGGTTTAGGTTAGGGTTAGGGTTACGGTTAGGGTGAAGTTTATCGTTACTGTGAGGGTTAGGGTTAGTGTGAGGGTTAGGGTTAGAGTTAAGTTTAGTGTTAGGGTGAGGGTAAGTGTTAAGGTGAGGGTTTGGGTTAGGGTGAGGGTTATGTTTCCGTTGAAGGTTAGGTTTAGGGTTAGGGTTATTGTTAGGGCTAGGATTAGGATTAGGTTTAGGGTGAGGGTGAGTTTGTGGGTTAGGGTTAGGTTTAGGTTTAGGCTTAAGGTTAGGCTGAGGGTGAGGTTGTGGCTGAGGTTTAGGGTTAGGTTGATGGTTAGGGTTTGGTTTAGGGTGAGTGTTAGGATGAGGGTTAGAGTTAGGATTAGGGTTTGGGTGAGGGCTAGGATGAAGCTGAGGTTTAGGGTTATGTTTAGCGTGAGGTTTAGGGTTAGGGTTAGGGTTAGGGTTAAAGTGAGGCTGAGGTTTAGGTTTAGAGTTAGGGTTAGGGTGAGGGTTAGGTTTAGGGTTAATGTTCCGTTTAGGTTTAGGGTGAGGGTTAGGTTTAGGGTGAGGGTTAGGGTTAGGGTTATTTTCAGGGTTAGTGTGAAGGTGATGGTTAGGGTGAGGGTTAGGGTTAGGATTAGGATCAGGCATAGGTTTAGGGTGAGTGTGAAGTTTAGGGTTAGGGTTAGAGTTAGGCGTAGGGTTAGGCTGAGGGTGAGGGTGAGGGTTAGGTTTAGGGTGAGGTTTAGGATTAGGGTTAGGGTGAGAGTTAGAGTGCCGGTTAAGTATAGGGTTAGGGTGAGGGTTAGGGTATGGCTTAAGGTGAGGTTGAGGGTTAGGGATAGGTTGAGCATTAGGGTTAGGTTAGGGTTTGGGTGAGGGTGAGGGTGAGGGTTAGTGTTAGTGTTAGGGTGAAATTGAGGGTGAGGGTTAGGGTTATTGTTAGGGTTAGGTTTAGGATGAGTGTTAGGGTTAGGATTAGGGTTAGGGTGATGGCTAGCATGAGGGTGAGGTTTAGGGATAAGGTTACGGTGAGGTTTAGGTTTAGGGTTAGGGTTAGGGTTAGGGTGAGGGTAAGCTTTAGGGTTAGAGTTAGGGTTAGGGTGAGGCTGAGGGTGAGGGTTGGGTTAGGGTTAGGGTTAGGTGGAGGGTGAGTGTTAGGATTAGGGTTAATTTTAGTGTTAGGGTTAGGGTTAGGGTTAGGTTTAGGCTTAGGGTTAGGCTTAGGCAGAGCATGAGGGGGAGGTTTAGTATTAGGGTAATAGTGAGGGTTAGGATGAGGTTTAGGGTTAGGATTAGGTTTAGGGTTAGGGTTAGGGATAGGATTAGGTTTAGGATTTGGGGTAGGGTGAGTGTGAGTGTGAGGGTTAGGCTAAGGATTAGGGTTAGACTTAGGGTTAGGGTGAGGGTTAGGGTTAAGGTTTGTGTTAGGATGAGGGTGAGGCTGAGAATTAGGGTTAGGTTTAGGGTTAGGTTTAAGGTTTGTTTTAGGTTTAGGGTTAGGGTTAGGTTTAGGGTTATGGTTAGAGTTACAGGGAGGGTTAGGGTTAGGGTTAGGCTGAGGGTGAGGTTGGGGGTGAGGATTAGGGTTAGGGTAAAGTTTAGGGTTAGTCTTATTGTTAGTGTTATGGTTAGGGTTAAGTTTTCAGTGCGGGTGAGGTTGAGGGTGAGGGTTATGTTTAGGGTTAGGGTTAGGGTTAGTGTTATTGTTATGGACAGGGTTAGAGTTAGGGTGAGTTAGAGGGTGAGGGTGAGGGTTAGGGTTAGGGTGAGTTCTAGGGTTAGGGTGAGGGTGAGGTTTAGTGTTAGAGTTAGGGTTTGGGGGTGGGTTTGGGGGAGGTTTAGGGTTAGGGTTAGTGTTAGGGTTAGGTTGAGGGTGAGGGTCAGGTTGAGGTTTAGGGATAGGTTTAGGTTTAAGATTAGGGTTAGGGTGAGCATGAGTGTGAGGATTAGGGTGAGGGTTAGGCTTAGGCTTAGGGTTAGGCTGATGGTGAGGGTGGGGGTGAGGATTAGGGTTAGGGTGATGGTTAGGGTTAGTCTTAGTGTTATTTTTAGAGTTAGCATTAGAGTTATGGTGAGGGTGTGGGTGCGGGTGAGGGTTAGTGTTAGGATTAGGATGGGGTTTAGGGTTAGGGTTAGGGTTAGGGTTAGGTGGAGGGGGAAGTTTAGGGTTAGATACAGGTTTAGGGAGAGGGTTAGGGTTAGGGTTTGTGTAAGGGTTAGGGTGAGGGTGAGGGTTAGGTTTAGGGTTAGGGTTAGGGTGAGGATTAGGGTTAGGGTTAGGGTTTGGTTTAGAGTAATGGTGAGTGTGTGCATGCGGGTGAGTGTGAGGGTTAAGGTTAGGTTTCAGGTAGGTCTTGTGGTTAGGCTTAGGGTTAGGCTGAGTGTGAGGGTGGGTTTGACTGTTAGGGTTAGGGTGAGGGTTTCGGATAGGGTTATAGGAAGGGTTAGGATGAGGGTTAGGGTTAGGATTAGGGTTAGGGCGAGGGCTAGGGTGAAGGTGAGGTTTAGGGTTATGGTTAGGGTGAGGTTTAGATTTAGGGTTAGGGTTAGGTTTAGGGTGAGAGTGGGGTTTAGGGTTAGAGTTAGGGTTAAGGTGAGGCAGATGTTGAGGTTTAGGGTTAGGGTTAGGATTAGGATTAGGGTAAGGGTAGGGTGAGTGTGAGGGTTAGGGTTAGGGTGAGGGTTAGGGTTAGGGTTAAGTTGAAAATTAGGGTTCAGGTAAAGTTTAGGGTTAGGGTGAGGGTTAAGGTTAGTTTTAAGTTGAGCGTGAGGATTAGGGTTAGGTTGAGGGTTAGGTTTAGGGTTAGGGTTAGGGTGAGGTTTAGGGTTAGGGTTAGGCTGAGTGTTAGGATGAGAAGTAGGGTTAGGATTAGGGTTAGGATGAGGGCTAGGTTGAGGGTGAGGGTTAGGTTTAGCGTTAGGGTGAATTTTAGTGTTAGGGTTAGGGTTAGGGTTAGGGTTAGGATGAGGGTTAGGGTTAGAGTAAGTGTGAGGGTTAGGGTTAGTTTGAGGGTTAGGTTTGGGATTAGGGTTAGTGTGAGGTTGAGGATTAGGATTAGGGTTAGGGTTAGGGTTATTGTTAGGGATCAGGTTAGGGTTACGATTATGGTGAGGTTGAGGTTTAGAGTTAGGGTTAGGGTGAGGTTTTTAGTGTTACGGTTATGGTTAGAGTTATGGTTAGCGTGAGATTCGGGTTACTGTGAGGGTTAGTTTCAGGGTTAAGTTTTGGGTTGCCGTGAGGGTTATGGTTAGGGTTAGGTTTAGGATTAGGGTTAGGGTTATTGTTATGGTTAGGTTTAGGGTTACGGTTAGGGTGACGGTAAGTGTGAGGTTTAGGCTTAGTGTTAGGGTTAGGCCTCGGGTTAGGGTTAGGGTTAGGATTACGGTTGGGGTTAGGGTGAGGTTTAGGTTTTGGTTTACTTTATATTTAGGTTTAGGGTGAGGGTGGGATTTAGGGTTAGAGTTAGGGTTAGGGTGGGGTTTAGAGTGGGGGTTAGGGTTAGGGTTCGGATTAGGCTGAGGGTTAAGGTGGGGGTCACGGTAAGGTTAAAGGTGAGGGTTAAGCCTTGGGTGAGGGTTACGGTAAGGGTCAGGGTTAGGGTTAGGGTGAGGGTTAGGCTGAGGGTTAGACTGAGGATTAGTGTTAGGGTTAGTGTGAGATTTATGGTGAGGGTGAGGGTTAGGGTTAGGGTGTGGGCTAGGGTGAGGGTGAGGATTAGGGTTAGTGTTAGGATTAGGCTGAGGCTGAGGTTGAGGGTAAGGGTTAGGGATAGGGTGAGTGTTAGGATTAGCTTTAGGGGGAGGGTTAGGATGAGGATTTGGGTTAGGAATAGGGTTAGGGTAAGGGCTAGGGTAAGGGTATGTTTAGAGTTAGGGTTAGGGTCAGGTTTAGGGTTAGGGTTAGGCTAAGGGTTATGGTGAGGGTGAGGTTTAGGGTTTGAGTTAGGGTTAGGTTGAGGTTGAGGGTGAGGGTTAGGATTAGGCTTTGTGTTAGGGTTAGGGTTAGGGTTAGGGTGAGGGTTAAGGTGAGATTGAGGGTTAAGGTTAGTGTTAGGGTTAGGCTTAGGATTAGGCTGAGTGTGAGGGTGAAGCTGAGTGTTGGGGTTAGGATGAGCGTTAGGGTTAGGGTTATGGGGAGTGTTAGGATCGGGGTTAGGGTTAGGATTAGGGCTAGGGTGAGGACTAGGGTGAGGGTGAGGTTTAGGGTTAGGTTTAGGTTGAGGTTTAGTGTTAGGGATAGAGGGAGGGTTAGGATGAGGGTTAGATTTAGGATTAGGGTTTGCCTGAGGGCTAGGGTAAGGTTGATGGTTAGGGTAAGCGTTAGGTTTAGGCTTAGGTTTAGGCTGAGCATGTGGTTGAGGGTGAGGATTAGATTTAGGGTTGGGTTGAGGTTTAGTGTTAGGGTTAAGGATAGAGTTCGGGTTAGGGTGAGGGTGAGGTTTAGGGGTAGAGTTAGGGTTAGGATGAGGGTTAGGTTTAGGGTGAGGGTTAGTGTGGGGGTCACGGTAAGGGTAAATGTGAAGTTTAGGCTGAGGGTGAGGGTTACGGTAAGGGTGAGGGTTAGGTTTAGGGTGAGGGTTAGGGTTAGGGTTTGGATTAGGCTGAGGCTTATATTGAGGATTATTTTTAGGGTTAGTGTGGGGTTTAGGGTGAGGATGAGGGTTAGGGTTAGGGTGAGGGTAGGGTTAGGTTTAGTGTGAGGTTTAGGGTTAAGGTGATGGTTAGGGTTAGTGTTAGTGGGAGGTTTAGGGTTAGGGTTAGGGTTAGGATTAATGTTAAGGTTAGGCTTAAGGTGAGGCTGAGGGTGAGGGTGAGATTCAGGGTTAGGGTTTGAGTGGGATTTGGGTTAGGATTAGTGTGAGGGTTAGGGTTAGGATAGGCTTAGGTTTAGGCTGAGGGTGAGGGTGAGTGTGAGGGTTAGAGTTAGGGTGAGGGATAGGGTTAGGGTGAGCGTTAGGGTTTGGGTTAAGTTTAGGGTTAGGTCTGAGTGTTAGGGTAGGGGTTACAGTGAGGGTGAGGGTTAGGTTTAGGTTGAGGGTTAGGGTTAGGGTTAGGGTTAGGGTGAGAGTGAGTGTTAAGGTTAGGGTTATTTTTAGGATGAGGTTTAGGATGAGTGTTAGGATTAGGATTAGGGTTAGGGTGAGGGCTAGCGTGAGGGTGAGTTTTAGGGTTAAGGTGAGGGTGAAGTTTAGGGTTAGGATTAGGGTTAGTGTTAGGGTGAGGGTGAGGTTTAGGGTTAGAGGTAGGGTTAGGGTGAGGCTGAGAGTGAGGGTTGGGTTAGGGTTAGGGTTAGGTTGACGGTGAGTGTTAGGATGAGGGTTAGGTTTAGGGTTAGGATTACTTTTATTGTTACGGTTAGGGTTAGAGTTAAGGTGAGGTTGAGGGTGAGGGTGAGGGGTAGGTTTATTGTTAGGGTGAGTTTTAGGGTTAGGGTTAGTGTTAGGGTGAGGGTTAGGATGAGGGTTAGGGTTACGATAAGTGTGAGGGTTAGGGTTAGGGTGAGGGTTAGGGTAAGGATTAGGGTTAATGTGAGGTTGAGGGTTAGGATTAAGATTAGTGTTAGGGTTATTGTTAGGGTTAGGGTTACGGTTACAATGAAGTTAAGGGTTAGAGTTAGAGTTAGGGTGAGGTTTTTAGTGTTAGTGTTAGGGTTAGAGACAGGGTTAGGGTGAGTGTGAGGTTTAGGGGTAGAGTTAGTGTTAGGGTAATGGTTAGGGTGAGGGTTAGGGTTAGGGTGAGGGTTAAGGTGGGCGTGACGGTAAGGGTAAAGTTGAGGGTTAGGCCTAGGGTGAGGGTTACAGTAGGGTGAGGCTTAGGTTTACGGTGAGGGTTAGGGTTGGGGTAAGGGTGAGGGTGACGGTTAGATTGAGGATTAGTGTTAGGGTTTGTGTGAGTTTGAGAGTGAGGATGAGGGTTAGGCTTAGGGTGAGGGCTAGGGTGAGGGTGAGGATTAGGTTTAGTGTTAGGGTGAGTTTAGGGTTAGGGTGAGGGTTATGGTTAGCGTTAGGGCTAGGTTTAGGTGTAGGTTTAGTGTTAGGGTTAGGGTTTGAGTTAGGGTAGGGTTAGGGTAAGGGTTTTTGTTAGGGTTATTATTAGGGTTAGGGTTAGGATTAGGTTTAAGTTTAGGTTTCGGTTTAGAGTTAGGGTTAGTGTGAGGGTGAGGTTTAGGGTTAGAATTAGGGTGAGTGTTAGGGTTATAGTTAGGGTGAGCGTTAGGGTTAGGGTTAGGCTTAGGCTTTGGCTTAGACTTAGGCCCAGCATGTGAGTGAGTGTTAGGGTTAGGGTTAGGTTTAGGGTTAAGGTTAGGGTTAAGGTGAGGATTAGGATGAGGTTTAGGGTTAGGATTAGGGTTAGGCTGAGGGCTAGGGTGAGGGTTAGGGTGAGGGTTAGGCTTAGGGATAGGGTTAGGTTTAGGAATAGGTTTAGGTGAGGGTGAATGTGAGGGTTAGAATTAGGGTTAGGTTTAGGCTTAGGGTTATGGTGAAGGTTAGGTTTAGGGTTTGGTTAGGGTGAGTGTGAGGCTGAGGATTAGGGTTAGGTTGAGGGTTAGGTTTAGGTTTAGTGTTAGTGTTAGTTTTAGGGTTAGGGTTACAGTGATGGTTATGGTTATGGTTAGGGTTATTGTTAAGGTTAGGGTTAAGGTTACAGTTACAATGAGGGTGAGGGTGAGGATTAGCGTTAGCATTATGGTTAGATTTAGTGTTAGGGTTAGGGTTAGAGTTAGGGTTAGGGTGAGGGTGAGGTTTAGGGGTAGAGTCAGGGTTAGGGTGAGTGTTAGGCTGAGGGTTAGGGTTAGGGTGAGGGTTAGGGTGGGGGTGACCGTACGGTAAATGTGATGGTTAGGCTGAGGGTGTGGGTTATTGTAAGAGTGAGGGTTAGTGTTAGCGTGAGTGTTAGGGTTAGGGGTAGTGTGAGGCTGAGGGTTAGATTGAGGAGTATTGTTAGGATTAGTGTGAAGTTTAGGGTGAGGATGCGTGTTAGCGTTAGGGTGAGGGCTAGGGTGAGGTTGAGGGCTAGGGTTAGGTTTAGGGTGAGGTTTAGAGTTAGGGTGATGGTTAGATTTAGTGTGAGGGTTAGTGTTAGGATTAGGGTGAGTGTTCGGTTCAGGGTAAATGTTAGGGTGAGGCTTAAGGTAAGGGTGAGGGTTAGGGTTAGGGTTATTGTTAGGGTTAGGTTTAGGGTTATGGTTAAGTTGAGGGTGAGGGTGAGATTTAGGTTTAGGGTTGAGGATGAGGTTTAGGTTTAGGGTCTGGTTTAGAGTTAGGGTAAGGGTGAGAGTGAGTTTTAGGGTTAGAATTAGTGTTAGTGTTAGGGTTAGGGTTAGGGTGAGGATTAGGGTTAGAGCTAGGCTTAGGCTTAGGCTTAGGCTTAGGCTTAGGCCGAGCATGAGGGTGAGGTTTAGGGTTAGGGTTAGAGTGAGGGTTAGGGTTAGGTTTAGGGTGAGGGTTAGGATGGGGTTTAGGGTTAGGATTAGGGTTAGGGTGAGGGCTAGGGTGAGGGTTAGGGTAAGGTTTAGGGTTACATTTAGGATTAGGGTTAGGTTGAGCGTGAGGGTGAGTGTGAGGGTTAGGGTTAGGGTTAGTTTTATTGTTAGGGTTAGGGTTAGCCCTACGGAGTGGGTGAGGGTGCGGGTAAGGATTAGGTTTAGGTTTAGGGTGGGGTTTAGGGTTAGGGTTAGGGTTAGGGTTAGTGTGAGGGTGAGGTTTAGTGTTAGATATATGGTTAAGGGGAGGGTTAGGGTGAGGGTTAGGGTGAGGCTTAGTGATAGGGTTAGGGTGAGGGTGAGGGTTAGGTTAAGGTTTAGGGTTAGGGTTAGGGTTAGGGTTAGTGTGAGGGTTAGTGTTAAGGTTAGGGTTAGTGTTTGGGTGAGGTTAAATGTTAGGGTGAGCGTTTGGGTTAGGTGAGCGTTATGCTTTTGGTGAGGTTTAGTGTTAGTTTTAGGGTTAGGGTTAGGGTGAGGCTGAGGCTTAGGGTTAAAGTTAGGATTAGAGTGAGGCTGAGGGTGAGGGTGAGGGTTAGGGTTAGGGTTATTGTTAGGGTTAAGGTTAATGTGATGGTTAGGTTGACGGTTAGGTTTAGTGTTAGGGTTAGGATTAGGATTAGGCTTAGGGTTAGAATGAGTGTGAGGTTTAGGGTTAGGGTTAGAGTTAGACTTAGGGTTTGGCTGAGGGTGAGGGTGAGGGTTAGGGTTAGGGTGAGGTTTAGGGTTAGGATTAGGGTGAGAGTTAGGGTTCGGGTTAAGTTTAGGTTTAGGGTGAGGGTTAGGGTACGGGTTAAGGTGAGGGTGAGTGTTAGGTTTAGGTTGAG
Organism: Dipodomys merriami; assembly: GCF_024711535.1. Classification (NCBI taxonomy): domain Eukaryota; kingdom Metazoa; phylum Chordata; class Mammalia; order Rodentia; family Heteromyidae; genus Dipodomys; species Dipodomys merriami. The sequence goes on along the minus strand of NW_027206047.1, from coordinate 640,604 downwards.
CTTTAGGGTTAGGTTAGGATTAGGGTGAGCGTGAGGGTCAGGGTTAGGGTTAGTGATAGGGTGTGTGTTAGAATGAGGGTTAGGGTTAGGATTAGGGTGAGGGTGAGGTTTAGGTTTAGGTTGAGGTTTAGGTTTAGGGTTAGGGTTAGGGTGAGGGTGAGGTTTAGGATTAGAGTTAGGGTTAGGGTGAGGCTGAGGGTGAGGGTTAGGTTTAGGGTTAGTGTTAGAGTTAGAGATAGGGTGAGGGTGAAGGTTATGCTTAGAGTTAGTATTAGGATTAGGGTAAGGATTAGGGTGAGTGTGAGGGTTAAGGTTAGGGTTAGGCTTCAGCTTAGGGTTAGGATGAGGGTGAGGGTTAGCTTTAGCCTGAGTGTTAGGGTTAGGTTTAGGCTGAGGGTTAGTCTGAGGGTGAGGGTTAGGCTTAGGGTTAGGATTAGGATTAGGTTAAGCGTTAGGCTTAGGTTTAGGGTTAGGCTTCAGTTTAGTGTTAGGCTGAGGGTTAGGGTGAGGGTGAGGGTTAAGTTTAGGTTGCTGATTAGTGTTAGGATTAGGGTGAGAGTTTGGGTTCCGCTTAAGTTTAGGGTTAGGGTGAGGGTTAGTGTCAGGTTTAGGGTTAGTTTTAGGGACAGTGTGATGGTTAAGGTTAGGGTTAGGTTTAGGGTTAGGATGAGGATTAGGTTTAAGCTTAAGTTTAGGGTGAGGACTAGGGTGAGGTTGAGGGTTAGTTTTAGTGTTAGGGTTTGGTTTAGGGTTAGGGTTAGGGTTAGAGTGAGGGTTTGGATGAGGGTTAGGTTTAGAGTGAGGTTGAGGACTAGGGTTAGGTGTAGGGTTAGGGTTAGGATTAGGGTTAGGGTGAGGGTGAGTGTTAGGATTAGGGTTAGGCTTAGGTTTAGGGTTAGGTTTAGGGTTAGGATTAGTGTTATTGTTAGGGTTAGGGTTAGATTTATGGTAACGGTGAGGGTGAGGGTGAGGGTGAAGTTTAGGGTTAGGGTTAGGGTTAGGTTTATGATTAGTGTTAGGATTATGGTTAGGGTGAGTGTGAGGTTTAGGGTTAGATTTAGGTTTAGGGTGAGGATTAGGGTTAGGATTAGGGTGAGAGTTTGGGTTCCGCTTAAGTTTAGGGTTAGGGTGAGGGTTAGGGTTAGGTTGAGGGTTAGGTTTAAGGATAGTGTGATGTTTAGAGTTAGGGTTAGGGTTAGGGTTAAGATGAAGATTAGGGTTAGGATTAAGGTTAGGGTGATGACTAGGGTGAAGTTGAGGGTTAGGGTTAGGGTTAGGGTGAGGGTTTGGATGAGGGTTAGGTTTACAGTGAGGGTGAGGATTAGGGTTAGGTTGAGGGTGTTAGGGTTAGGCTTAGGGTTAGGTTTAGGTTTAGGGTTAGGAATAGTGTTATTGTTAGGGTTAGGGTTAGATTTATGGTAAGGTGAGGGTGAGGGTGAGGGTGAAGGTTAGGGTTAGGGTTAGGGTGAGGTTTTTGTTTAGGGTTAGGATTAGGGTTAGGGTGAGGGTGAGGTTTAGGGTTAGATTTTGGGTTAGGGGGAGTGTTAGTTCGAGGGTTAGGGTTAGGGTTAAGGGTACGTTGATGGTTATGTTGAGGTTTTTTGTTAGGATTAGGGTTAGGGTTAGGATTAGGGTTAGGGTGAGGGTGAGTGTGAGGGTTAGGGTTAGGCTTAGGCTTAGGCTTAGGGTTAGGCTGAGGGTGAGGGTGGGGGTGAGGATTAAGGTTACGGTGATGGTTAGGGTTAGGGTTAGGTTGAGGGTTAGAATGAGGGTTAGTGTTAGGATTAAGATTAGGGTGAGGGCTCCGGTGAGGGTGAGGATTACGGTAAGGCTTAGGTTTAGGGTTAGGCTGAGCTTGAGTTTGAGGGTGAGGATTTCGGTTAGGGTGATGGTTAGGTTTACGGTTAGGGTGAGGGTTAGTATGAGGTTTAGGGTTAGGGTGTGGGTTAGGGTGATTATAATGTTAAGGGTAAAGGAGAGGTTTAGGCTGAGGATTAGTGTTAAGATAAGGGTGAGGGTTAGGGTTATTTTTAGGGTTAGGGTATGGGTTAGTGTTAGGGTTAGGGTGAGGGTAAGATTGAGGATTCGGTTTAGGGTTAGTGTGAGGTTTAGGGTGAGGATGAGGGTTAGGGTTAAGGTGAGGGTGAGGGATAGAATTAGGGTTAGTGTGAGGGCTAGGGTTTGGATGAGGTTTAGGTTTCGGGTTAGTGTGAGGGCTAGGGTGAGGGTTAGGTTGAGGTTTAGTGTTAGGGATAGGGTTAGGTTTAGGATTAGGGTCAGGGTGAGGGTGAGTGTGAGGGTTTGGGTTAGGGTTAGGATTAGGCTTAGGGTTAGGGTGAGGATTAGTGTTAGGGTTTGGGTTAGGGGGAGGGGGAGGCTGAGGATTAGGGTTAGGTTTAGGGTTAGGGTTATGTTTAGGGTTAGGGTTAGGTTTAGGGTTAGGGTTAGGGTTAGGGTTATGGTTAGGGTTAAGGTGAGGGTTATGTTTAGGATATGGTTAGGCTTAGTGTTAGGCTGAGGGTGAGGGTGGGGGTGACGATTAGGGTTACGGTTAGGGTTTGGGTTAGGTTATTGTTAGTGTTAGGGTTAGTGTTAAGTTTGCAGTGAGGGTGAGGCTGCGGGTGAGGGTTATGGTTAGGGTTAGGGTTAATGTTATTGTTAGGGTTAGGGTTAAAGTTACGGTGAGGTTGAGGGTAAGGGTGAGAGTTAGGGTTAAGGTGAGGTTTACGGTGAGGTTTAGGGTTAGGTTTAGGGTTAGGGTTAAGTTGAGGGTGAGATTTAGGGTTAGATATAGAGTTAGGGGTAAGGTTAGGGTGAGGGTTATGGTTAGGGTTAGTCTTAGGCTTAGGGTAAGGGTGAGGTTTAGGTTGAGTTTAAGGGTAAGGGTTAGGGTTAGTGTTAGTGTGAGGGTTAGTGTTAGGGTTTGGGTTAGTGTTATGGTTAGCGTAAGTGTTAGGGTGAGGGTTTTGGTTAAGGTGAGGGTTATGGTTAGGGTGAGGGTTAGGGTTAGGGTTAGGGTTATTATTAGGGTTAGGGTTAGGGTTACTGTTACAGTGAGGGAGAGAGTGAGGGTTAAGGTAAGCTTTCGGGTAAGTCTGAGGGTTAGGGTTAGGGTTAGGGTTAGGTTTAGGGTTAGGCTGAGGGTTAGGGTTAGGCTTAGCGTGAGGGTTAGATTGAGGATTAGGGTTAGGCTTAGTGTGAGGTTTAGGGTGAGGATGAGGGTCTGGGTTAGGGTGAGGGTGAGGGTTAGAATTTGGGTTAGGTTGAGGTCTAGGGTGAGGGTGAGGGTTAGGGTGAGGGTGAGGTTTAGGGTTAGATATAGGGTTAGGGGGAGGGTTAGGGGGAGGGTTAGGGTTAGGGTCAGTTTTAGGGTTAGGGTGAGGGTGAGGGTTAGGTTGAGGTTAAGGTTTAGGGTTACGGTTAGGGTTAGTGTGAGAGTTAGTGTTAGGGTTAGAGTTAGTGTTAGGGTGAGGATAAGTGTTTGGGTTAGGGTTATTGTTAGGGTTAGGTTAGGGTTACGGTTACATTGAGGGTGAGAGTGAGGTTTAGGGTTACGGTTAGGATAAGGTTTAGGGTTTGGGTTAGGGTTAGAATTAGGGTTAGTGTGAGAGTGAGGTTTAGGTTTAGAGTTAGGGTTAGTGCTAGTTTTAGGGTTAGGGTGAAGGTTATGGTTAGGCTTAGGCTTAGGTTTAGGCTTAGGCCGAGCATGAGGTTGAGGGTTAGGATGAGGTTTAGGGTTAGGATTAGGGTTAGGGTTAGGGCTAGGGTGAGGGTTAGGTTAAGGGTTAGGGTTAGGGATAGTTTTAGGTTTAGGCTTAAGATTAGGTTGAGGTTGAATGTGAGGATTAGGGTTAGATTTAGGATGAGGCTTAGGGTTAGGTTGAGGGTAAAGGTTAGGATTTGTGTTATGGTGAGGGTGAGGCTGAGGATTACGGTTTGGTTTGGGGTTAGGTTTAGGGTTAGGTTTAGGTTTAGGGTTAGGGTTGCGGTTATGGTGACGGTTAGGGTTAGGCTTAGGCTTAGGGTTAGGGTTAGAGTTATGCTTAGGGGGACTGATATGTTGCGGTTTAGGGTTAGGTTTAGTGTTAGGGTTAGGGTGATTGTGAGGGTTAGGTTGAGGTTTAGGGATAGGATTAGGTTTAGGGTTAGGGTTAGGGTGAGGGTGAGTGTGAGGGTTAGGTTGAGGCTTAGGCTTAGGCTTCGGGGTAGGCTGAGGGTGAGGGTGGGGGTGAGGATTAGGGTTAGGGTGATGGTTTTGTTTAGGGTTAGTGGTATTGTTAGGGTTAGGGTTAGGGTTAGAGTTACTGTGAGGTTGAGGGTGAGGGTGAGGGTTTAGGCTTTGGGTGAGGTTTAGGGTGAGGTTAAGGGTTAGGTTTAGGGTTAGGTTTAGGGTGAGGGTTAGGTTTAGGCTTAGGGTTAGGGATAGAGTTATGGTTAGGGGGACTGTTAGGTTGCGGTTTAGGGTTAGGTTTAGTGTTAGGGTTAGGGTGATTGTGAGGGTTAGGTTGAGGTTTAGGGATAGGATTAGGTTTAGAATTAGTGTTAGGGTGAGGGTGAGTGTGACGGTTAGGTTGAGGGCTAGTCTTAGGCTTCAGGTTAGGCTGAGGGTGAGGGTTGGGGTGAGGATTAGGGTTAGGGTGATGGTTTTGTTTAGGGTTAGTGGTATTGTTAGTGTTAGGGTTAGATTTCCGGTGAGGGTTAGGGTGCGGGTCAGGGTTAGGGTTAGGGTTAGGGTGGGGATTAGGGTTAGGGTTAGGGTAAGGATTTGGGTGAGGGTGAGGTTTAGGGTGAGACATAGTTTTAGGGGGAGTGTTAGGGTGAGGGTTAGGGTTAGGGTTAGTGTTAGGGTTAGGGTGAGGGTGCGGGTTAGGTTGAGGTTAAGGGTTAGGGTTAGGGTTAATTTGAGGGTTAGTGTTAGGGTCAGGGTTAGTGTTAGTGGGAGGGTAAGTGTTAGGGTGAGGTTTGGTTTGGGGTGAGGGTTATGGTTAGGGTGAGGGTTAGGATTAAGGTTAGGGTTATTGTTAGGGTTAGGTTTAGGGTTAGGCTTAGGGTTAGCCTGAGGGTGATGTTGAGGGTGAGGTTTATGGTTAGGGTGAGGGTTAGCCTTAGGTTTAGGGTGATGGTTAGGGTCAGTGTGAGGGTTAGTGTTAGGGTTAGGGTGAGTGTTAGGTTGAGGGTAAATGTTAGGGTGAGGCTTATGGTAAGTGTGACGGTTAGGGTTATGGTTAGAGTTATTGTTAGGGTTAAGTTTATGGTTATGGTTAATGTGAGGGTGAGGTTGAGTGTTAGGTTTAGTGTTAGGATGAGGTTTAGTTTTAGGGTTAGGGTTAGAGTTAGGGTTAGGGTGAGAGTGAGGTTTAAGGTTAGAGTTAGGGTTAATGTTAGGGTTAGTGTTTAGGTGAGGTTTAGGGTTAGGACTAGGCTTAGGCTTAGTCTTAGGCTTAGGCCCAGCTTGAGGGTGAGGAGGAGGTTTAGGTTAGACTTAGTGTTAGGATTAGGGTGAGGTTAAGGGTTAGGGTGAGGGTTAAGGTTAGGTTAGGGTGAGGGTTAAGATGAGGTTTAGGGTTTCAGTGAGAGTGAGGGTTAAGGTTAGGGCGAGGGTTAGGGTTAGGATTATGGTTAGGGTGAGGGTGATGGTTAGGATTAGAGTTTGGGTTATTGTAAATGTTATGGTTAGGGTTACATTTCCAGTGAGGGTGAGGCTGAGAGTGAAGATTAGGGTTAGGGTAAGGGTTAGTTTTTGGGTTAGGATTAGTGGTAATGTTAGGGTTAGGGTTAGACTTACCATTTGGGTGAGGGTGAGGGTGAGCGTTAGGGTTAGGGTTAGGGTGAGGGTTTGGGTAAGGGTTAGGGTTAGGGTTAGATTGGGGATTAGGTTTAGGCTTAGTGTGAGGTTTAGGGTGAGGATGAGGATTAGGGTGAGGGTTAGGTTTAGAATTAGGATTAGGTTGAGGGCTAGCGTGAGGGTGAGGGTTAGGGTTAGGGTTAAGTTTATGGTGAGGTTTAGGGTGAGGGATAGGTTTAGGTTTAGGGTGAGGGTTAGGATTAGTGTGAGGGTTACGGTTAGGGTGAGGCTAAGGGTTATGGTGAGGGTTAGGGTGAGGGTGAGGGTTAGGGTTTGGATTAGGGATAGGGTTAGGGATAGGTTGAGGTAGAGGGTGAGGGTGAGGGTGAGGTTTAGGGTTAGGGATAGGGTTTGGGTGATGGTGAGGGCTAGGTTGAAGGTGAGGTTGAGGGTGAGGTTCTTGGTTAGGTAATGGTTATGGTTATGGTGAGGATTAGTTGAGGTTTAGGGTAAGGGTGAGCTTGAGGTTTTGGGTGTGCGTGAGCATTAGGGTTAGGGTGAGGGTTCGGGTGAGGTAGAAGGTTAGGGTTACGGTTAAGTGAGTGTTAGTGTTAGTGTTAGGGTTAGGGAGAGGGTTAGGGTTAGGCTTAGCGTGAGGGTGATGGTGAGGGTGACGGTTAGGGTTAGAGATACGGTGAGGATTCGGTTAAGTGTGAGGTTTAGTGTGAGGATGAGGGTAAGTGTTAGGATGAGGGTTAGGGTGAGGGTTAGGGTGAGGGTTAGGGTTAGGGTTATGCATAGGGTTAGGGTGAGGGTTAGGCTGAGGGTTAGGGTTATGATTAGGGTGAGGGTTAGGGTGAGGGTTAAGGTGAGGGTGAGGGTGAGGGTTAGGGTTGTTATAAGGGTTAAGGTCAGATTTTGGGTGACAGTGAGGTTTTGGGTGAGGGTTAGGTTGAGGGTTAGAGTTAGGGTTAAGGTGAGGGTTAGGGTAAGGTGTAGGGTTACGGTTAGGGTGAGGGTTAGGTTTATTGTGAGAGTTAGGTTTAGGGTTAGGGTTAGGATTAGTGTGAGGGTAAGAATTAGTTGACTGTTAGGGTGAGGGTGAGGTTTAGGGTTAGGAATAGTGATAGGATTAGTGTAAAGCTGAGGGTGATGGTGAGGTTTAGGCTTAGTGTTAGGGTGAGCGCTTGGGTGAGCGTTAGGTTAAGGTTGAGGGTTAGAGTGAGAGTGATGATAAGGGTAAAGGTGAGGGTTAGGCTCAGTGTGAGGGTTAAGATAAGGGTGAGGGTTAGGGTTAAGGTGAGCATTAGGTTAAGTGTTCAGGATACGTTTAGGGTGAGGGTTAGATTGAGGATTAGGGTTAGGGTTAGTGTGAGGTTTAGGGTGAGGTTGAGGGTTAGGTTTAGGTTGAGGGTTAGGGTTAGAATTAGGGTTAGGGTGAGGGCTAGGGTGAGGGTGAGGTTTAGGTTAGGGTTAGGGTTAATGTTAGGGTGAGGTTTAGGTTTACTGTGAGAGTTGGGGTTAGTGTGAGGTTTTGTGTTAGGGTGAGGGGAAGTGTTAGGGTGGGGGTTTGGGTTAGGGTTAGGGTTATGTTTAGTTTGAGGGTTAGGTTTAGGGTTTGGGTGAGAGCTAGGGTGAAGGTGATGTTTAGGGTTATGTTTAGGGTGAGGTATAGGGTTAGGGTTAAGTTTAGGGTTAGGGTTAAGGTGAGGGTGAGGTTTAGGTTTAGAGTTAGGGTTAGAGTGAGGGTTACTGTTAGGGTTAGTGTTAGGTTTAGGGTTAGGGTGAGGGTTAGGTTTAGGGTGAGGGTTAGGGTTAGGGCTGGGATTAAGATAAGAGTTTTTGTGAGGGTGAGTGTGAGTTTGAGGGTTAGTGTTAGGGTTAGGTTTAGGGTTAGGCTTAGGTTTACGCTGAGGTTGAGGGTGAGGGTTAAGGTGAGGGTGAGGGTGAGGTTTAGGGTTAGAGTTAGGGTTAGTGTGAGGGTTAGCGATAGGGATGGTGTTAATGTTAGTGTTAGGGTGAGGGTTAGGGTGAGCGTTATGGTTAGGGATAGGATTAGATTTAGGATTAGGGTTAGCATGAGTGTGAGTGTGAGGGTTAGTGTTAGGGTTAGGTTTAGGGTTAGGCTTAGGGTTAGGCTGAGGGTTAGGGTGAGGGTGTAGGTTAGGGTGAGGGTTTGGTTTAGGGTTAAGGTGAGGGTTAGAATGAGGGTTAGGTTTATGATTGGGGTTAGAGTGAGGGCTAGAGTGAGGTTGAGGTTTAGTGTTAGGGTGTGGTTTAGGGTTAGGTTTAGGTTTAGGGTCAGGGTAAGTTTGAGGTTTAGGGTTAGAGATAGGTTTAGGAGGAGGGTTAGGGTGAGGGTTAGGTTTAGGGTTAGTGTTAGTGTTAGGATTAGGGTTAACGTTAGGGTGAGGTTTAGGGTTAGGGATAGTGTTAGGTTGAGGATTATGGTTAGTTTGAGGGTGAGTGTGAGGGTTAGAATTAGGGTTTGGTTTAGGCTTAGGGTTAGGCTGACGTAGAGTGTAAGTGTGAGAGTTAGGGTGCGGTTTAGGGTTAGGGTTAGGTTTAGAGTTAGCCTTAAGGTGAGGTTTAGTGTTAGGGTTAGGGTTAGGGTGAGGGTTAGGTTTAGGGTTATGGTGAGGCTTAGGGTTAGGTTTAGTATTAGGCTTATGGTTAGGCTGAAGGTGGGGGTAGGGGTGAGGATTAGGGTTAAGGTTAGGGTTAGGGTTAGGGTTATTTGTATTTTTATGATTAGGGTAAAGTTTGCAGTGAGGTTGAGGTTGAGGGTGAGTGTTAGGTTTAGGGTGAGGTTTAGGGTTAGGTTTATTGTTATGTTGAGGTTGAGTTTGAGAGTTAGGGTTAGGCTTAGAGTTAGGGTGACGATTCATGTTAGTGTTTGGGTTAGGGTGAGGCTGAGGATTAGGGTGAGGTTTAGGGTTAGGTTTAGGTTTAGGGTTAGGTTTAGGGTTAGGCTGAGGGTGAGGGTGGGCGTGAGGATTAAGGTTAGGGTTTCGGTTTAAATTAGGGTTATTGTTAGTGTTATGGTTTGGGTTTAGTTTGCGGTGAGGGTGAGCCTGAGGTTGAGGGTTATGGTTAGGGTTAGGCTTAGTCTTAGTGTTAGGCTGAGGGTGAATATGGTTGTGAGGAATAGGTTTTGGGTGATGTTTAGGGTTAGGGTTAGGTTGAGGGTGAGGATGAGGCTTAGCGTTAGGATTAGGTTTAGGGTGAGGGCTAGGGTGAGGGTGAGGTTTAGAATTAGGGATAGGCTTAGGCTTAGGCTTAAGGTTAGGCTTAGGGTGAGGGTGAGTTTGAGGGTTTGGGTTAGGATGATGGATAGGGTTAGGGTTAGGGTGAGTGTTAGGATGAGGGTTAGGGTTAGGGTGAGGGTTAGCCTGAATGTGACGGTAAGAATAAAGGTGAGTGTTAGGCTGAGGGTGACTGTTCCCCTAAGGGTGAGGGTTAGGATTAGGTTGAGTTTTAGGGTAAGGATTAGGATGAGGGTTAGGGTGAGGGTGAGGGTTAGATTGAGGATCAGGATTGGGGTTTGTGTGAGGTTTAGGTTGAGGATGAGGGTTAGGGTTAGGGTGAGGTTTAGGGTTAGAATTAGGGTTAGGGTGAGGGCTAGGGTGAGGCTGAGGGTTAGTGTTAGGGTTTAGGTGAGGTTTAGGGTTCGGGTGAGAGTTAGGGTTACTGTGAGGGTTAGTGTTTGAGTTAGGGTTAGTGTTAGGGTGAGGGTAAGTGTTAGGGTGAGGGTTAGGGTTAGGGTGAGGATTATGGTTAGGGTGAGGGTTAGTGTTAGGTTTAGGGTGATTTTTAAGTTTAGAGTTAGGGTTACGTTGAGGGTGAGGGTGAGTGTTAGGGTTAGGGTGAGGTTTAGGTTTAGGGTTAGGGTTAGAGTTACGGTGAGGTTGAGGGTGAGGTTTAGGGTTACAGTTAGGGTTCAAGTGAGGGTTAGGATGAGGGTTAGGGTTAGGGTTAGTTTTAGGATTAGGGTTAAGGTGAGGTTTAGAGTTAGGGTTATGGTTAGGATTAGGGTTAGGGTGAGGGTTAGGGTTAGGATGAGGGTTAAGATGAGGGTTAGTTTTAGGATTATGGTTATGGTGAGGGCTAGGGTGAGGGTGAGGTTTAGGGTTAGGTTTAGGGTGAGGTTTAGGGTTAGGGTTAAATTTAGGGTCAGTGTGAGTTTGACGTTTAGTGTTAGAGATAGGGTTAGGGTGACGGTTAGGGTGAGGGTTAGGGTTAGGGTTAGTGTTACGGGTAGGGTGAGGGTTAGGGTGAGGGGTAGGGTGGTGGTGTGTGTTAGGGTTAGGGTTAGGATGCGGATTAGGGTTAGGGAGAGGGTGAGTGTGAGGGTTAGAGTTAGGGTTAGGCTTAGGCTTAGGGTTAGGCTGAGGGTGAGGGTGAGGGTGAGTGTTAGGGTTAGGGTGAGTGTTAGGGTTAGGGTGAGGCTTAGGGTTAGAGTTAGGGTGATTATTAAGGTTCAGCTTTAGGGTTATGGTGAGGGTTAGGTTGAGGGTGTCCTTAAGGTTAAAGGTGGGGGTTAGTCTGAGGGTGAGGTTGTCGTTAAGGGGGAGGGTTAGGGTTAGGGTGAGGTATAGAGTAAGGGTAAGGGTTAGGGTTAGGGTGAGGGTGAGGGCAAGGGTAAGGTTTAGGGTTAGGGTGAGAGTGAGGATTAGATTGAGGACTAGGGTTAGGGTTAGTGTGAGGTTTAGGGTTTCGGTGAGGGGTAGGCTTAGTGTGAGGGTTAGTGTTAGGGTGAGCTTATGTGTTAGGTTGAGGTTGAGGGTTAGGGTGAGGGCTATGTTTATGGTGAGGCTTAGGATTAAGGTTAGTGTTATTGTTAGGGTTAGGGTTATGGTTACGGTGAGGGTGAGGGTGAGGGTGAGGTTTAATGCTAGGGTTAGTGTGAGATTTAGGGTTAGGGTTAGGGTTAGAGTTAGGGTTAGGGTGAAGGTCAGTTTTAGGGTTAGTGTTAGGGTTAGTGTGAGGTTTAGGTTGAGGGTTAGGGTTAGGGTTAGTGTTAGGGTTAGGGTTAGGGTGAGGGTAAGGTTGAGGGTAAGTGTTAGGGCTTGGGTTAGGTTTAGGTTTATGGTTAGGGTGAGGGTGAGTGTGAGGGTTAGGCTTACTGTTAGCCTTAGGGTTAGGCTGAGGGTGAGGGTTTAGGTGAGGATTAGGGTTAGGGTGCCGGTTAGGGTTAGGGTTAGGGTTAGAATTAGCCTTAAGGTGAGGTTTAGGGTTAGTGTTAGGTTTAGGGTTCTGGTGAGGGTGAGGGTTAAAGTTAGCTTGAGTGTCAGGATGAGAGGTAGGGTTTGGGTTAGGGTTAATGTGAAGTTTAGGGTTAGGGTTAGGGTTAGGGTTAGGTTGAGTTTTAGGTTGAGGGTTAGGGTTTTTGTTAGGGTTAGGGTTAGGACTAGGCTTAGGCTTAGGCTTAGGCTTAGGCCCAGCTTGAGGGTGAGGAGGAGGTTTAGGTCAGGCTTAGTGTTAGGATTAGGGTGAGGTAAAGGGTTAGGGTGAGTGTTAAGGTTAGGTTAGGTTGAGGGTTAAGATGAGGGTTAGGGTTTCAGTGAGAGTGAGGGTTTAGGTTAGGGCAAGGGTTAGGGTTAGGATTATGGTTATGATGAGTGTGATGGTTAGGATTAGGGTTAGGGTTATTGTAAATGTTATGGTTAGGGTTACATTTCCCATGAGGCTGAGGCTGAGAGTGAAGCTTTGGGTTAGAGTAAGGGTTAGTTTTAGGGTTAGGATTAGGGATAGGGTGACGGTGAGGTTTAGGGTTAGACTTAGTTTGAGGGGGAGGTTTAGGGTGAGGGTTAGGGTTAGGGTTAGTGTTACGGTTAGCTTTAGGTTTAGAGTGAGGGTAAGGTTGAGGTTTAGGGTTTGGGCTAGGTTTAGGGTTAGGATTAGGGTTAGGGTGAGACTGAGTGTGAGGGTTAGGGTTAGGATTAGGCTTAGTCTTAGGGTTTGGCTGAGGGTGAGGGTGGGTGTGAGGATTAGGCTTAGGGTGATGGATAACCTTAGGGTTAGGTGAGGGTTAGGATGAGGGTTAGGGTTAGGATTAGGGTTAGGGTGAGGGCTATGGTGAGGGGAGGGTTAAGGTTAGGGTTAGGCTTAGGCATAGGTTTAAGCTGAGGGTGATGGTGAGTGTGAGGGTTAGGGTTATGGTGATGGATAGGGTTAGGGTTAGGGTGAGGGTTAGGATGAGGGTTCGGGTTAGGGTGAGGGTTACGATGAGCGTGATGGTAAGAGTAAAGTTGAGGGTAAGGCTAAGGGTGAGAGTTACGGTAAGGGTGAGGGTTAGGGTTAGGGTGAAGGTTAGGGTTAGGATTAGGGTTAGGGTTAGATTGGGGATTAGGGTTAGGGTTAGTGTGAGGTTTAGGGTGAGGATGAGGGTTAGGGTGAAGGTTAGGGTTAGAATTAGGGTTAGGGTGAGGGCTAGCGTGAGGGTGAGGTTTAGGGATAGCATGAAGTTTATGGTGAGGTTTAGGGTGAGGGGTAGGTTTAGGTTTAGGGTGAGGTTTAGGTTTAGTGTGAGGGTTACGGTTAGGGTGAGAGTGAGGGTGAGGGTAAGGGTTATGGTGAGGGTTAGGATGAGGGATAGGGTTAGGGTTAGAATTAGGGATATGATTAGGGATAGGCTGAGGTTGAGGGTGAGGGTGAGGGTGAGGTTCAGGGTTATGGTTATGGTTAGGGTGAGGTCTAGGGTGAGGGTGAGGGTTAGGGTGAAGGTGAGGGTGAGGGTGAGAGTCTTGGTTAGGTAATGGTTAGGGTTAGGGTGAGGATTAGTTGAGGGTTAGGGTAAGGGTGAGCTTGAGGTTTAGGGTGTGGGTGAGCGTTAGGATTAGGTTGAGGGTTCGGGTGATGGTGAGGGTTAGGGTGAGGTAGAGGGTTAGGTTTAGGGTTAGGTGAGGGTTCATGTTAGGGTTTGGATTAGGGTGAGGATTAGGATTAGGTTTAGGTTTTGGGTGAGGTTTAGGGTGAGGGTGAGGGTTAAGGTTAGTGTTAGGTTTGTGGTGTGGATAAGTGATAGCATGAGGTTTAGGGTGAGTGTTAGACTTAGCATTAGGGTTAGGGTGAGGGTTAGGGTGAGGATTAGGGTGAGTTTTAGGGTTAGGGTGAGGGTTAGGGTTAGGCTTAGCGTGAGGGTGATGGTGAGGTTGACGGTTAGGTTTAGAGTTACATTGAGGATTCGGTTAAGTGTGAGGTTTAGGGTGAGGATGAGGTTAAGTGTTAGGATGAGGGTTAGGGTGAGGGTGAGGGTTAGGGTTAAGGTTCGGGTTAGGGTGAGGTTTAGGGTGAGGGTTAGGGTTATGATTAGAGTGAGGGTTAGGGTGAGGGTGAGGGTTAGGGTTGTTATAAGGGTTAGGGTCAGAATTAGCGTGACGTTGAGGTTTTGGGTCAGGTTATGTTGAGGGTTAGAGTTAGGGTTAAGGTGAGGGTTAGGGTAAGGGATAGAGTTACGGTTAGGGTGAGGGTTAGGTTTATTGTGAGACTTAGGGTTAGGGTTAGGGTTAGGATTAGTTTGAGAGTAAGAATTAGCTGACTGTTAGTGTGAGGGTGAGGTTTAGGGTTAGGAATAGTGATAGGATTAGTGTAAATCTGAGGGTGAGGGTGAGGTTTAGGGTTATGGTTAGGGTGAGGGCTTGGGTGAGGGTTAGGGTAAGGTTGAGGGTTAGGGTGAGAGTGATGGTAAGGGTAAAGGTGAGGGTTAGGCTGAGGGTGAGGGTTAAGATAAGGGTGAGGGTTAGGGTTAGGGTGAGGGTTAGGTTAAGGGTTTGGGTTACGGTTAGGGTGAGTGTTAGATTGAGGATTAGGGTTAGGGTTAGTGTGAGGTTTAGGGTGAGGTTGAGGGTTAGGGTTAGGGTTAGGTTTAGAGATAGAATTAGGGTTAGGGTGAGTTCTAGGATGAGGGTTAGGTTTAGGTTAGGGTTAGGGTTAAGGTTAGGGTGAAGTTTATGGTTACTGTGAGGGTTAGGATTAGTGTGAGTGTTAGGGTTAGAGTTAAGGTTAGTGCTAGGGTGAGGGTAAGTGTTAGGGTCAGGGTTTGGGTTAGGATGAGGGTTATGTTTCGGTTGAGGGTTAGGTTTAGGGTTAGGGTTATTGTTAGGGCTAGGATTAGGATTAGGGTTAGGGTGGGGGTGAGTGTGTGGGTTAGGGTTAGGTTTAGGTTTAGGCTTAAGGTTAGGCTGAGGGTGAGGTTGAGGCTGAGGATTAGGGTTAGGGTGATGGTTAGGGTTTGGGTTAGGGTGAGGGTTAGGATGAGGGTTAGAGTTAGGATTAGGTTTTGGGTGAGGGCTAGGGTGAAGGTGAGGTTTAGGGTTATATTTAGCGTGAGGTTTAGGGTTAGGGTTAGGGTTAGGGTTAAGGTGAGGCTGAGGTTTAGGTTTGAGTTAGGGTTAGGGTGAGGGTTAGGTTTAGGGTTAATGTTCCGTTTAGGTTTAGGGTGAGGGTTAGGGTTAGGGTGAGGGATAGGGTTAGGGCTGGGAGTAGAATTAGTGTTAGGGTGAGGGTGAGGGTGAGTGTAAGGGTTAGGGTTAGGGTTAGGGTGAGCCTTAGGTTTAGGCTGAGGTTGAGGGTGAGGCTTAAGTTGAGGGTGAGTGTGAGGTTTAGGGTTAGAGTTAGGGTTAGTGTGAGGTTTAGTGTAAGGATTGCTGTTAGGATTAGGGTTAGGATGAGGGTTAGGGTGAGGGTTATGTTTTGGGATCGGGTTAGATTTAGGATTAGGTTTAGCGTGAGTGTGAGTGTGAGGATTAGGGTTAGGGTTGGGCTGAGGGTGAGGGTGAGGGTTAGGGTTAGGGTGAGGGTTAGGGTTAGGTTTAGGGTGAGGGTTAGGATGAGGTTTAGGGTTAGGATTATGGTTACGGTGAGGGCTAGGGTGAGGGTTAAGGTTAGGTTTAGGTTTAGGTTTAGGATTTGGGTTCGGGTTAGTTTAGGGTTAGGGTTAGGGTGCAGGCTAGGGTGAGGGTGAGGGTTAGGGTTAGGGTTAGTCTTAGACTTAGGGTTAGGCTGAGGGTGGGGTGAGGAATAGGGTTTGGGTGATGGTTAGGGTTAGGGTTGTGGTGAGGTTTAGGATGAAGGTTCGGGTTAGGATTAGGTTTAGGGTGAGGGCTAGGGTGAATGTGAGGTTTATGGTTAGGCTTAGGCTTAGGGTTAGGCTGAGGATAAGGGTGGGGGTGAGGAATAGGTTTTGGGTGATGGTTAAGGTTAGGGTTAGGGTGAGGATTAGGATGAGGGTTGGGGTTAGGATAAGTTTTACGGTAATGGGGTTGGGTGAGGGTGAGGTTTAGGGTTAGGGTTCGGCTTAGGCATAGGTTTAAGCTGAGGGTGAGGGTGAGTGTGATTGATAGGGTTAGGGTGATGGATAGGGTTAGGGTTAGGGTGAGTGTTAGGATGAGTGTAAGTTTTAGGGTGAGGCTTAGGGTGAGCATGACGGTAACAGTAAAGGTGAGGTTTAGGCTGAGGGTGAGTGTTCCATTAAGGGTGAGGGTAAGGATTAATGTGAGGGTTAGCATAAGGGATAGGATGAGGTTTAGGGTGAGTGTGAGGGTTAGGGTGAGGGTGAGGGTTAGGGTGAGGGTGAGGGTTAGATTGAGGATTAGGGTTAGGGTTAGTGTGAGGTTTACAGTGAGGATGAGGGTTAGGGTTAGGGTGAGGGTTATGGTTAGAAGTAGGGTGAGAGTGAGGGTTAGGGTTTGGGTGAGGGTTAGGGTTAGGGTTAGGGTTAGGGTGAGGTTTAGGATTAGGGTGAGAGTTAGGGTTACTGTGAGGGTTAGTGTTAGAGTTAGGGTTAGGGTAATGGTTAGGGTAAGTGTTAGGGTGAGAGTTAGGGTTAGGGTGAGTGTTATGTTTAGGGTGAGGTTTAGGGTTAGGTTTAGGGTTATTGTTATGTTTAGGGTTAGGGTTACAGTGAGGATGAGGGTGAGGGTTAGGGTTAGGGTGATGTTTAGTGTTAGGGTTAGGGTTTTAGTTAGTGTTAGGGTTAGGGTGAGTTTTAGGGTTAGAGTTAGGGTTAGGGTGAGGGTTAGGATGAGGATTAGGGTTATTATTAGTGTTAGGGTGAGGGCTTGGGTGACGGTGAGGGTTAGGGTTAGTGTTAGGGTGAGTTTTAGGGTTAGGGTTAGGGTTAGGGTGAGCTTTTGGATGAGGTTTAGGGTTACAGTGAGGGTGAGGGTTAGGGTTACACTTAGGGTTAGGGTTAGTTTTAGGGTTAGGATTAGTGTTAATGTTAGGGTTAGGGTTAGACTTAGGGTTTGGGTGAGGGTGAGGGTGAGGGTGAGGGTTAGGGTTTCGGTGAGGTTTAGAGTTAGGGTTAGTATTAGGGATAAGGTGAGGGAGAGGTTTAGGGTTAGAGTTAGGTTGGGGGGGAGGGTAAGGGTGAGTGTTTAGGTTAGGGTTAGTGTTAGGGTTAGCATTAGGTTTAGGGTGAGGGTAAGGTTGATGTTTAGGGTTAGGTTTAGGTTTTGGGTTAGGATTAGGGTTAGAGTGAGGGTGAGTGTGAGGGTTAGGGTTAGGATTAGGCTTAGGCTTAGGGTTAGGCTGAGGGTGAGGGTGTGTGAGGATTAGGCTTAGGGTTATGGTTAACCTTAGGGTTAGTGTGAGGGTTAGGATGAGGGTTAGGGTTAGGATTAGGGTTAGGGTGAGGGTGAGGGTTAAGGTTAGGGTTAGTTTTGTGCTGTGGATAAGTGATAGCATGAGGGTTAGGGTGAGTTTTAGACTTGCATTAGAGTTAGGGTGATTTTTAGGGTGAGGATTAGGGTGGGTTTTAGGATTAGGGTGAGGGTTAGGGTTAGGCTTAGTATGGGGGTGACGGTGAGGGTGACTGTTAGGGTTAGAGTTACGGTGAGGATTCGATTAAGTGTGAGGTTTAGGGCGAGTATGAGGTTAAGTGTTAGGATGAGGGTTAGGGTGAGGGTGAGGGTTAGGGTTAAGGTTTGGGTTAGCGTGAGGGTTAGGGTGAGGGTTAGGGTAAGGGTTATGCTTAGGGTTAGGATGAGGGTTAGGCTGATGGTTAGGGTGAGGGTTAGGTTCAGGGTGAGGGTTAGGGTTCAGGTGAGGTTTAGGGTTGTTATTAGGGTTAGGTCAGATTTAGGGTGATGTTGAGGTTTTGGGTTCGGGTTAGGGTGAGGGTTAGAGTTAGGGTTAAGATGAGGTTTAGGGTAAGGTGTAGGGTTTCGGTTAGGTTAAGGTTTAGGTTTAGTGTGAGAGTTAGGGTTAGGGTTAGGGTTAGGATTAGTGTGAGGTTAAGAATTAGCTGACTGTTAGTGTGAAGGCGAGGTTTAGGGTTAGGAATAGTGATAGGATTAGTGTAAAGCTGAGGGTGAGGGTAGGTTTAGGGTTAGGGTTAGGGTTAGGGATTGGGTGAGCATTAGGGTAAGGTTGAGGGTTAGGGTGAGAGTGATGGTAAGGGTAAAGGTGAGGTTTAGGCTGAGGGTGAGTGTTAAAATAAGGGTGAGGGTTAGGGTTAGGGTGAGGGTTAGGGTTATGGTTAGGGTGAGGGTTAGATTGAGGATTAGGGTTAGGGTTAGTGTGAGGTTTACGGTGAGGTTGAGGGTTAGGGTTAGGGTTAGAATTAGGGTTAGGGTGAGGGCTATGATGAGGTTGAGGTTTAGGTTAGGGTTAGGGTTAAGGTTAGGATGAGGTTTAGGTTACTGTGAGGATTAGGGTTAGTGTGAACTTTGGGGTGATGCTTACGGCTTGTGTTAGGGTCAGGGTAAGTGTTAGGGTGAGGGTTTGGGTTAGGGTGAGGGTTATATTTAAGGTGAGGGTTAGCTTTAGGGTTAGGGTTATTGTTAGGTTTAGGGTTAGGATTAGGGTTAGGGTGAGGGTGAGTGTGTGAGTTAGGGTTAGGTGTAGTTTTAGGCTTAATGTTAGGCTGCGGGTGAGGGTAAGGTTGAGGCTGAGTGTTAGGGTTAGGGTGATGGTTAGGTTTAGGGTTAGGGTTAGGGTTCGGATGAGTGTTAGAGTTAGGATTAGGGTTTGAGTGAGGGCTAGGGTGAAGGTGAGGTTTAGGGTTATGTTTAGGGTGAGGTTTAGGGTTAGGGTTAGGGTTAGGGTTGGGGTTAAGTTGAGGGTGAGGTTTAGGTTTAGATTTAGGGTTAGGGTGAGCGTTAGCGTTAGGGTTAGTTTTAGGTTTAGGGTTATTGTGAGGGTTAGGGTTAGGTTGACGTTTAGGGTTAGGGCTGGGATTAGGATTAGTGTTAGGGTGAGGGTGAGTGTGAGTGTGAGGATTCAGGTTAGGGTCGGGCTTAGGTTTAGGCTGAGGTTGAGGGTAAGGATTAAAGTGAGGGTGAGGGTGAGGTTTAGGGTTAGAGTTAGGGTTAGTGTGAAGGTTAGTGTTAGGATTGCTGTTAGGGTTAGGGTTAGGGTGAGGGTTAGGTTGAGGGTTATGGTTAGGGTTCGGGTTAGATTTTGGATTAGGGTTAGCTTGAGTGTGAGTGTGAGGGTTAGTGTTAGGGTTAGGTTTAGGGTTAGGCTGAGTGTGAGGGTGAGGGTTAGGGTTAGGTTGAGGTTTAGGGTTAGGGTTAGGGTGAGGGTTAGGATGAGGTATAGGGTTAGGATTAGGGTTAGGGTTAGGGTTAAGGTGAGGGTTAATGTTAGGGTTAGGGTGATGGTTAGGGTTATTGTTAGTGTTATGGTTAGGGTTAAGTTTGTGGTGAAGGTAAGGCTGAGGGTGGGTATTAGGGTTAGGATTAGGATTAGGGTTAGTGTTCGGGTTAGGATTAGTGTTATTGTTAAGGTTAGGGTTAGAGATATGGTGAGGGTTAGGGTGAGGGGGAGAGTGAGGGTGAGGGTTAGGGTTACGGTTAGTGAGAGGTTTAGGGTTAGGGTTAGGGTAGGGTGAGGGTTAGGGTTAGTGTGAGGTTTAGTGTTTGGGTTAGGGTTAGTGTTAGGGTAAGGTAAGTGTTAGGGTGAGGGTAAGGGTTAGGGTGAGGGTTAGGGTTAGAATGAGGGTTAGGGTTAGGGTTAGGGTTATTGTTAGTGTAAGGTGTTTGGGTGAGGATCAGGGTTAGGGTGAGGTTTAGGGTTAGAATGAGCGTTAGGGTTAGGATTAGTGTTATTTTTAGGGTTAGGGTTAGGATTATGGTTAGGGTGAGGACTAGGGTGAAGGTGAGGTTTAGGGTTAGGGTTAGGCTTATGCTTAGGTTTAGACTGAGGCTGATTGTGAGGTTGAGGGTTACGGTTAGCGTGATGGTTAGGGTTATGTTTAGGATGAGGGTTAGAATTAGGGTTAGGATTAGGGTGAGGGTTAGGGTGAGTGTGACAGTAAGGGTAAAAGTGAGGGTTAAGGTTAGGGTGAGAGTTAGGGTGAGGATTAGGGTTAGGGTTAGGGTGAGGGTGAGGTTAAATTGAGTGTCAGTGTTAGGGTTAGTGTGAGGTTTAGGGTGAGCATGAGGGTTAGGGTTAGTGATAGGGCTATGGTGAGGGTGAGGGTTAGGTTTAGGGTTATTTTGAAGTTTAGGGTTAAGGTGATGGTTAGGGTTAGTGTGACGGTTAGTGTTAGTATTAGGGTTAGTTTTAGGGTGAGGGTTAGCATTAGGGTGAGGTTTATGTTTAGGGTTAGTGTTAGCGTTAGGGTTAGGGTTATTGTTAGGGTTAGGGTTACTGTTACGGTGAGGGTGAGGGTTTGGGTTAGGGTTAGGGTGAGGTTTAGGTTTAGGTTCAGTGTTAGAGTTAGGGTTAGGGTGAGGGTGAGGTTTACGTTTAGGGTTAGGATTAGTGGGAGTGTTAGGGTGAGGGTTAGTGTTTGGATTAGGGTTAAGGTGAGGGTGAGTGTGTGGGTTAGGGTTAGGCTTAGGTTTAGGGTTAGGCTGAGGCTGAGTGTGAGGGTGAGGGTGAGTGTTAGGGTTAGCTTCAAGGTTAGGGTTAGGGTTAGGTTGAGGGTTAGGGTTATGGTTAGAGTCAGGGTTAGGATGAGGTTTAGGGTTAGGATTAGGGTTAGTATGAGGGCAAGGGTGAGGGTGAGGGTTAGGGTTACCATTATGGCGAGGTTTAGGATTAGGGTTAGGTTTAGGGTTAGGGTGAGGGTTAGGTTAGGGTTACGGTGAGAGTGAGGGTTAGTGTTAGGGTGAGGCTGAGGGTTAGGATTAGTGTTATGGTTAGGGTTATTGTTAGTGTTATCATGAAGATTAAGTTTACATTGAGGTTGAGGCTGAGAGTGAGGTTTAGGGTTAGGTTAGGGTAAGGTTTAGGGTTAGGATTAGTGTTAGTGTTAGGGTGAGGGCTTGGTTTAGGTTGAGGTTTACTGTCAAGGTGAGGATTAGGGTTAGGGTTAAGGTTCGGGTTAGTGTTATTGTTAGGGGTAAGGTTAGAGTTACTGTGAGGATGAGGGTGAGGGTGAGTGTGAAAGTTAGGGTTAGGGTTAGCCTTAGTCTTAGGTTTAGTCCTAGCGTGAGGGTGAGGTTAAGGGTTAGGATTAGGGTGACTGTTAGGGTTTTAGGGTTAGGGTGAAGGTTAGGGTGAGGTTTAAGTTTAGGATTAGGGCTAAGGTGAGGGCTAGGGTGAGGGTTTGGGTTAGGGTTAGTGTTACGGTGAGGGTGACGGTGAGGGTTAGGGTTAGGTTTAGTGTCATTGTTAGGGTTATGGTTAGAGATACAGTGAGGGTGAGGGTAAGGGTTAGGGTTAGGGTGAGGTTTAGGGTTAGGATTAGGGTGAGGGTGAAGTTGAGGGTGAGGGTTAGGGTTAGAATTAGGGTTAGGTTGAGTGTTAGGGTTAGTGTTAGGGTTAGGGTTAGGGTGAGGGTTAGGATGAGTGTTAGGGTTAGGGTTAGGATTAGGATTAGGGTTAATGTTAGGGTGAGTGATTGTGTTAGGCTTAGGGATAGGGTTAGGCTTAGCCTTAACCTGAGGGTGAGGGTTAGGGTGAGGGTGAGGATCAGTGTTAGGATTAGGGTTAGGGTTATTGTTAGTGTTATGGTTAAGGTTAAGTTTACGGTTAGGGTGAGGCTGACGTTGAGGTTTTGGGTTAGGCTTCGGGTGAGGTTTAGGGTTAGGGTTAGGGTTAGGGTGATGGATAGGGTTAGTGTTATTGTTAGAGTTAGGGTTAGAGTTACAGTGAGGGTGAGGGTGAGGGTTAGATTTAGGTTTAGGGTGAGGGTTAGGGTGAGGTTGAAGTTTAGGGTTAGAGTTAGAGTTATGGGGAGGGTTAGGGGGAGGGATAGGTTGAGGTTTAGGGTTAGTGTTAGGGTTGGGTTTAGGATTAGGGTTATGGTGAGGCTGAGTGTGAGGGTGAGGGTTAGGATTAGGCTTAGGCTTAGGGTTAGGCTGAGGGTGAGGGTGGGGTTGAGGATTAGGTTAAGGGTGATGGTTAGGGTTAGGGTTAGTTTTAGGGTTAGGATTAGGGTTAAGATGATGTCTAGGGTGAGGGTGAGGGTTAGGGTTAGGGTTAGGCTTAGGGTTACGGTCAGGGTGAGTGTTAGGATGAGGGTTAGGCTTAGGGTGAGGGTTAGGGTGAGGGTGCAGGTAAGGCTTAAGGTGAGAGTTAGGCTGAGAGTGAGGATTAAATTAAGGGTGAGGGTAAGGTTTCGGGTGAGGGTTAGGGTTAAGGTGAGGGTGAGGTTTATATTGAGGATTAGTTTTAGGGTTACTGTGAGGTTTAGGATGAGGATGAGGGTTAGGGTTAGGGTGAGGGCTAGGGTGAGGGTGAGGGTGAGGGTTAGTGTGAGTGCTACTGTTAGGGTTAGGTTTAGTGTTAGGGTGAATTTAAGTGTTAGGGTGAGGGTTAGGTTTAGAGTGAGTGTTATGTTTAGAATGAGGGTTAGGGTTAGGGTTAGGGTTACTATTAGGGTTAGGATTAGGTTTACTGTTAAGTTGAGTGTGAGGTTTAGGGTTAGGTTGAGGGTTAGGTTTATGTTTAGTGTTAGGGTTAGAGTTAGGGTTAGGGTGAGGGTGAGGTTTAGGGTTAGAGTTAGCTTTTGTGTTAGGGTTAGGGTTAGGTTGAGTGTTAGTGTGAGGGTTAGGTTTAGGCTTATGCTTAGGCTTAGGGTTAGGCTTAGGCCGAGCATGAGGGTGAGGGTTAGGGTTAAGGTGAGGGTTAGGGTTAGGGTTAGGGTGAGGGTTAGGATGAGGTTTAGGGTTAGGATTAGGGTTAGGGTGAGGGCTAGGTTGAGGGTTACTGTGAGGGTTAGGGTTAGGTTTAGGATTAGGTGTAGGTTGAGGGTGAGTGTCAGGGTTAGGGTTAGGGTTAGGCTTAGGGTTAGGGTGAGGGTTAGGGTTAGGATTTGGTTTATTGTTAGGGTTAGGGTTAGGTTTACGGTTACGGTGAGGGGTAGGGTGATGATAAGGTTTAGGGTTAGGGTTAGTGTGAGATTTAAGGTTACAGTTAGGGTTAGATTTAGGGTTAGGTTGAAGTTGAGGTTGAGGGTTACAGTTAGGGTTAGGATGAGGGTTATGGTGAGGGTTCGGGTTAGTGTTAAGGTTAGGGTTAGGGTGAGGGTTAGGGTGAGGGTTAGGGTTAGTGATAGGGTTAGGATTAGGTTTAGGGTTTAGATGAGGGTGAGTGTGAGGGCTAGGGTTAGTGTTAGGTTTAGGCTTAGGTTTAGGCTGAGGGTGAGCCTGAAGGTGAGGGATAGGTTTAGGGTGCGGGTTATGGTTAGGGTTAGGGTTAGAGTTAGGCTATAGGTGAGGTTTAGGGTTAGGGTTAGGGTTAAGTTTCTAGTAATGGTGAGGGTTAGAGTTAGCATTAGGGTAAGGGTGAGGGGTAGGGTTAGGTTTAGGGTGAGTGTTAGCGTTAATGTGAGGTTTAGGGTTAGGGTTAGGGTTAGTTTGAGAGTTAGGTTGAGGGTTAGGGTTTGGGTTAGGGTTAGGGTGAGTATGAAGTTTAGGGTGAAGTTTAGGTTAGGCTTAGTGTTAGGATTAGGGTGAGGTTAAGGGTTAGGGTGAGGGTTAGTCTTAGGGTTAGGGTGAGGGTTAAGATGAGCTTTAGGGTTTCAGTGAGGGTGAGGGTTAATGTTAGGGTGAAGGTTAGGTTTAGGATTATGGTTAGGGTGATGGTGATGTTTAAGATTAGGGTTAGGGTTATTGTAAGTGTTATTTTTAGGGTTACATTTGCAGTGAGGGTGAAGGTTAGGGTTAGGTTTAGGGTTAGTTTTAGGGTTAGGATTAGTGTTAATGTTAGGATTAGGTTTAGACTTATTGTTTGGGTGAGGGTGGGGGTGAGGATGAGGGTTAGCGTTAGGGATAAGGTGAGGTTTAGGGTTAGGGTTAGGTTTAGGGATAGGGTCAGGGTGAGGTTTAAGGTTAGACTTAGGTTGAGGGGGAGGGTTAGGGTGAGGGTTAGGGTTAGGGTTCGGGATAGGATTAGGGTTAGGGTGAGGGTGAGTGTGAGGGTTAGGTTTAGGATTAGGCTTAGGCTTAGGGTTAGGCTGAGGGTGAGGGTGGGTTTGAGTATTAGGCTTAGGGTGATGGTGAGCCTTAGGGTTAGGGTGAGGGTTAGGATGAGGTTTATGGTTAGGATTAGTGTTAGGGTAAGGGCTAGGGTGAGGGTGAGGGTTAGGGTTATGGTTAGGTTTAGGCTGAGGGTAATGGTGAGGGTGAACTTTAGGGTTATGGTGATGGATAGGGTTAGTGAAAGGGTGAGGGTTAGGATGTGGGTTCGGGTTAGGGTGAGGGTTAGTAGGAGTGTGACGGTAAGAGTAAAAGTGAGGGTTACAGTAAGGTGAGGGTTAGGGTAAGGGTTAGGGTTAGGGTTAGATTGAGGATTAGGGTTAGGGGTAATGTGAGGTTTAGGGTGAGGATGAGGGTTGGGGTGAGGTTTATGGTTAGAATTAGGGTTAGGGTTAGTTCTAGGGTTAGGGTGATGGTTAGGGTTAAGGTTAAGTTTAGGGTGAGGTTTACGGTGAGGGGTAGGGTTAGGTTTAGCGTGAGGGTTAGGTTTAGTTTGAGGGTTATGGTTAGGGTGAGTGTGAGGGTGAGGTTAAGTTTTATGGAGAGGGTTAGGGTGAGGGTGAGCGTTAGGGTTAGTGTTAGGGTGAGGGTGAGGGTTAGGATTAGGTTTAGGTTTAGGGTGAGGTTTAGGGTGAGGGTGAGGGTTAAAGTTAGGGTTAGGTTTGTGGTGTGGGTAAGTGATAGCATGAGGGTTAGGGTTAGTGTTAGAGTAAGCATTAGGTTTAGGGTGAGGGTTAGGTTTAGGGTTAGGGTGAGGGTGCGGGTGAGAGTGAGGGTTAAGGTGAGGATTAGGATGAGTTTTAGGGTTAGGGTGAGAGTTAAGGTTACGTTAGCTTGAGGGTGAGGGTGAGGGTTAGTGTTAGGTTGTGGGTTAGGGTTAGGGGTGGGATTAGGATTAGGGTTAGGTTGAGGGTGAGTGAGTTAGGGTTTGGCTTAGGTTTAGGCTTAGGGTGAGGTTGAGGGTTAGGGTTAGGGTGAGGTTAAGGTTTATGATTTGGATTAGGGTTAGGGTGCAGGCTAGGGTGAGGGTGAGAGTTAGGGTTAGGGTTAGGCTTAGGCTTAGGATTAGGCTGAGGGTGAGTGTGGGTGTGAGAAATAGGTTTTGGGTGATGTTTAGCATTAGGGTTAGGGTGAGGGTTAGGATGCGGGTTAGGGTTAGGATTTGGTTTAGGTTTAGGGCTAGGGTGAGGGTGAGGGTTAGGGTTAAAGATAGGGTTAGATTTAGGATTAAGGGTAGGATGAGGGTGAGTGTGAGGGTTAGGGTTAGAGTTAGGCCTAGGCTTAGCTTTAGGCTGAGGGTGAAGGTGAGGGTTAGGGTTAAGGTGAGGGTTAGGGTTAGGGTTAGGGTGAGGGTTAGGATGTGGTATAGGGTTAGGATTCAGGTTAGGGTGAGGTCTAGGGTGAGGGTTAGGTTTTGTTTTAGAGTGAGTGTTAGGGTTAGGGTTACGGTGAGTGTGAGGGTTAGGGTTAGGTTGAGGGTTTGGGTTAGCGTTAGGTTGAGGTTTAGCGTTAGGTTTAGGATGAGGGTTAGGATGAGGCTTATGGTTTGGATTAGGGTTAGGGTGCGGGCTAGGGTGAGTATGAGGGTTAGGGTTAGGGTTAGGCTTAGGCTTAGGGTTAGGCTGAGGGTGAGGGTGGAGGTGAGAAATAGGTTTTGGGTGGTGGTTAGGGTTAGGTTAAGGGTGAGGGTTAAGATGAGGGTTAGAGTTAGGATGAGTTTTAGGGTTAGGGCTAGGGTGAGGTTGAGGGTTAGGGTTAGGCTTAGGCTTAGGCTTAGGGTTAGGCTGATGTTTAGGGTACGGGTGAGGGTTAATGTTTGGGTGATGGATAGGGTTAGGGTTAGGGTGAGTGTTAGGATGAGGTTTAGGGTTAGGGTGAGGGTTAGGATGAGCGTGACGGTATGAGTAAATGTGAGGGTTAGGCTGAGGGTGAGTGTTCCCCTAAGGGTGATGGTTAGGATTAGGGTGAAGGTTAGGATAAGGGTTAGGTTGAGGGGTAGGGTAAGGGTGAGGGTTAGGATGAGGTTTAGGGTTAGGATTAGGGTGAGTTTTAGAGTTATGGTGAGGGTTAGTGTTAGGGTGAGTGTTAGGGTGAGGGTTAGCGTTAGTGTTATCCTTAGGGTTAGGGTGAGGGTTAGGCTTAGGATTAGGGTGAGGGTTAGGGTGAGGGTTAGGGTGAGGGTGAAGGTTAGGGTTCTGGTGAGGGTTATTATTAGGGTTAGGGTCAGGTTTAGGGTGACGGTGAGGTTTAGGGTGAGGGTTGGGGTGAGGGTTAGGGTTAGGGTTAAGGTGAGTGTTAGGATAAGGGGTAGGGTTAGGGTTAGTGTGAGGGTTAGATTGAGGATTAGGTTTAGGGTTAATATGAGGTTTAGGGTGAGGATGAGGTTTAGGGTTAGGTTGAGTATTAGGGTTAGAATTAGGGTTAGGGTGAGGGCTAGGGTGAGGTTTAGGGTTAGGGTTAGGGTTAGGGTAGGGTTTAAGGTTAGGGTGAGGGTGAGGTTAAGGTTTAGGGTGAGGGTTAGTGTGGGGGTGAGGGTTAGGGTTAGGGTTAGGGTTAGGGTGAGGGTAAGGTTGAGGGTTAAGGTGAGTGTTAGGGTGACGGTGAGGGTGAGGGTTAGGGTTGGGGTTAGGGTTAGAGTGAAGGTTAGGTTGAGGGTTAGTGTTAGGTTTAGGGTGAGGATTTGGGATAGTGTGAGGGTTAGGGTATGAGTGAGGGTAAGGGTCAGGTGAGGTTTAGGGTTAGGGTGAGGGTTAGCATTAGGGTTAGGGTCAGGTTTAATGTTAGGTTGGAAGTCTGGGTTAGGGTGAGTGTTAGGGTGAGTGTTAGGGTTAAGGTAAGTGATACGGTTAGGGTTAGGGTGAGGGTTATGTTTAGGGTGATGTGTAGAATGAGGTTGAGGGTTAGGGTGAGGGTGACAATGAAGGTTAAGGTATGGATGCGGGTTAGTGTTAGGATAAGGGTTAATGTTACGTTGAGGGTTAGGCTGACGGTGAGGGTAATGGTTAGGTTTATGGTGAGGGTTAGGGTTAGAGTTAGGGTGAGGGGTAGGGTGAGAGGTAGAGTTAGAGTTAAGGTTATGGTTAGTGTGAGGGTTAGGGATAGGGTGAGGATAAGGTAAGCGTGAGGGTTGAAGTGAGGGTGAGGTTTACGGTTACTGTTAGGGTGAGGGTTAGGCTTAGGGTTATGTTTATTTTGAGGGTGAGTGTTTGAGTTAGGATGAGTGTTCTTGAGAGTGTGAGAGTTAGGGTTTGGGTGAGGGTTAGGGTTAGGGTGAGTGTTAGGGTGATGGTGAGGGTGAGGGTTAGGGTTGGGGTGAGGGTTAGGGTTGTGGTTAGGGTTAGAGTGAGAAGTAGGGTGAGGTGTAGGGTTAGGGTTATGGTGAGAGTTAGGTTTACTGTGAGGGTTAGGGTTAGGGTGAGGTTTAGGGTTACTATGAGTGTTCAAGTTAGGATTAGGCTTAGTGTTAGGGTGAGGGTAAGGGTTAGGTTGAGCGTTAGGGTTAGGGTTAATGTGAGGGTTAGGGTTAGGGTTAGGCTTAGGCATAGGTTTAGGCTGAGGGTGATGGTGAGGATGAATGTTAGTGTTATGGTGATAGATATGGTTAGGTTTAGGGTGAGGGTTAGAATGAGGGTTCGTGTTAGGGTGAGGGTTAGTATGAGCCTGAGGGTTACAGTAATGGTGAGGGTTAGGTTTAGGTTGAGGGTTAGTGTAAGGGTTAGGGTTAGGGTTAGATTGAGAATTAGGTTTAGGGGTAGTGTGAGGTTTAGGGTGACGATGAGGGTTAGGGTGAGGTTTAGGGTTAGAATTAGGGTTAGGGTGAGGGCTAGCATGAGGCTGAGCGTTAGGGTTAGGGTTAAGTTTAGTTTGAGGGTTAGGGTGAGGGGTAGTGTTAGGTTTAGGGTGAGGGTTAGGTTTAGGGTGAGGGTTACGGTTAGGGTGAGGGTGAGGGTGAGGGTAAGGGTTATTGTGAGGGTTAGGGTGAGGGTGAGGTTTAGGGTGAGATTGAGCATTAGGATTAGGTTTAGGGTTAGGGTGAAGTTTAGGGTGAGGTTGAGGGTTAAGGTTAGGGTTAGGTTTATGGTGTCGGTAAGTGATAGCCTGAGGGTTAGGGTGAGTGTTACAGTTAGCATTAGGGTTAGGGTGAGGGTTAGGTTTAGGTTTACGGTGAGGTTGCAGGTGAGAGTGAGGTTTAAGGTCAGGATTAGGGTGTGATTTAGGGTTAGGGTGAGGGTTAGGGTTAGGGTTAGTGTGAGGGTGGCGGTGAGGGTGACGATTAGGGTTAGAGTTACGGTGAGGTTTCGGTTAAGTTTGAGGTTTAGGGTGAGGATAAGGTTAAGGGTTAGGGTGAGGTGTTATTGCTAGGGTCAGGGTTAGGGTTACGGTTACTGTGAGGGTGAGTGTGGGGGTTAGGGCTAGGGTGACGTTTAGTGTTAGGGTTATGGTTAGAGTTAGGGTTAGTGTGAGGATGAGGTTTAGGGGTAGAGTTATGTTTAGGGTGGGGGTTAGTGTGAGGGTTAGGTTTAGGGTAAGGTATAGGGTGGGGGTGACGGTAAGGATAAAGGTGAGAGTTAGGCCGAGGGTGAGGGTTATGGTAAGGGTGAGGGTTAGGGTTATGTTGAGGGTTAGGGAAAGTGTTATGGTGAGGGTGAGGGTTAGATTGACTATTAGTGTTACGGTTAGTGTGAGGTTTAGGGTGAGGATGAGGTTTAGGGTTAGGGTGAGGGCGAGGTTGAGGGTGAGGGTTAGGGTTAGTGTTAGGGTGTGGTTTAGGGTTAGGGTGATGGTTAGGGTTAGTGTGAGGTTCAGTGTTAGGGTTAGGGTTAGTGTTAGGTTGGAAGTTAGGGTTAGGGTGAGGGTTAGGGTGAGTGTTAGGGTTAAGGTAAGTGATAGGTTTAGGGTTAGGGTGAGGGTTCTGTTTAGGGTGATGTGTAGAATGAGGGTGAGGCTTAGGGTGAGGGTGACAGTGAAGGTTAAGGTATTGATGAGGGTTAGTGTTAGGGTGAGGGTTAATGCTACGGTGAGTGTTAGGGTGAGGGTGAGGGTAAGGGTTAGGTTTATGGTGAGGGTGAGGGTTAGAGGTATGGTGAGGGTTAGGGAAAGAGTTAAGGTTAGGGTTAGTGTGAGGGTTAGGGTTAGGGTGAGGAGAAGGTAAGCGTGAGGGTTGGAGTGAGGGTGAGGTTTAGGTTTACTGTTAGTGTGAGGGTTAGGGATATGGTTAGGGTGAGGGTTAGGCTTAGGGTTATGTTTATTTTGAGGGTGAGTGTTTGAGTTAGGATGAGTGTTCTTGAGAGTGTGAGAGTTAGGGTTTAGATGAGGGTTAGGGTTAGGGTGAGTGTTAGGGTGATGGTGAGGGTGAGGGTTAGGGTTGGGGTTAGGGTCAGAGTGAGGGGTAGGGTGAGGTGTAGGGTTAGGGTTAGCGTGAGTGTTACGTTTACTTTGAGGGTTAGGGTTAGGGTGAGGTTTAGGGTTACTGTGAGGGTTCCAGTTAGGATTAGGCTTAGTGTTAGGGTGAGGGTAAGGGTTAGGTTGAGGGTTAGGGTTAGAGTGAGGGTTAGGGTTAATGTGAGGGTTAGGGTTAGGGTGAGGGTTAGGGTTAGGCTGATTTTTAGGGTGAGGTTGAAGGTTAGTGTGAGTGTGAGTGTGAAGGTTCAGATGAGTGTTTGGGTTAGGTTTAGGTTGAGTTTGAGGGTGAGGTTGAGGCTTAGGGTTAGTTTTAGGGTAAGGCTGAGTGTGAGGGTTAGGGATAGGCTTAGGTTTAGGCTGAGGGTGAGGGTGAGGGTTAGGGTTAGTGTTAGGTTTAGGGTTAGTGTTAGGGTTATGTTGAGGCTTAGGGTTAGGTTAGAGGTTACGGTTAGGGTGAGGGTTAGGATTAGGGATAGGTTTAGGTTGAGGATGAGGGTGAAGGTTAGGGTTAGGATTAGGGTTAGGGTGAGCCTGAGGGTGAGGGTGAGGTTGAGGTTTAGGGTTAGGGTGAGGGTTAGGCTAAGGGTTAAGGTGAGCGTTAGTTTTGGGTGATGTTTAGTTAGAGGGTGAGGGTTAGGGTGAGGTTGAGGGTGAGGTTTCGGTTGAGGGTTTGGGTTAGGGTTAAGGTGAGGGTGAAGGTGAGGGTGAGGGTTAGGTTTAGGGTTACGGTTAGGCTTAGGGTGAGGGTGATTGTGAGGTTTAGGGTTAGGGTTATGGTTAGGCTTAGGTTTAAGCTGAGGTTGAGGTGAGTTTGAGGGTTAGGGTTAGGGTGACTGTGAGCATTAGGGTTAAGTTTAGGGATAGGATGAGGGTTAGATGAGGGTGAGGGTTAGGGTTAGGGTGAGTGTTAGGCTTAGGTTTAGGGTGAGGGTGAGGGTGGGGGTGAGTATCAGGCTTAGGGTGATGGTTAGCATTAGGGTTAGGGTGAGGGTTAGGATGAGGGTTAGCGGTAGGATTAGGGTTTGGGTGAGGGCTAGGGTGACAGTGAGTGTTAGGGTTAGGTTTAGGCTTAGGCATAGGTTTAGGCTGAGGGTGATGGTGAGGGTGAGGGTTAGTGTTATGGTGATGGATATGGTTAGGTTTAGGGTGAGGGTTAGGATGAGGGTTCGTGTTAGGGTGAGGGTTAGTATGAGCCTGAGGGTTACAGTAAGGGTGATGGTTAGGTTTAGGTTGAAGGTTAGTGTAAGGGTGAGGGTAAATGTTAGGGTGAGGTTTAGCGTTAGGGTGAGGGTTATGGTTAGGGTGAGGTTTAGGGTTAGGGTTAGGGTTATTGTTAGGGTTAGGGTTAGGTTTATATTTATGGTGATGTTGAGGGTGAGGGTGAGGTTTAGGGTTAGGGTTAGGGTGAGATTTAGGGTTAGGGTTAGGGTTAGATTTAGGGTTAGGGTGAAGTTGAGGTTTAGGGTTAGAATTAGGGTTAGGGTGAGGGTTAGGGTGAGTGTTAGGGTTAGGGTTAGTGTTCGGGTTAGGCTTAGGGTGAGGGTTAGGGTGAGGGTTAGGTGTACGGATAGGTTAAGTTTAGGATTAGGGTTAAGGTGAGGGTGAGTGTGAGGGTTAGGGTTAGTGTTAAGGTTAGGCTTAGGATTAAGCTGAGGGTGAGGGTGAAGGTGAGGGTTAGGGTTAGGGTGCGGGTTAGGGTTAGGTTTAGGGTTAGAGTTAGCCTTAAGGTGAGGTTTATGGTTAGGTTTAGGGTTCTGGTAATGGTGAGGGATAGAGTTAGCGTCAGGGTTAGGGTGAGGGTTTGGGTTATGGTTAGGGTGAGTGTTAGGGTTAATGTGAGGTTTAGGGTTAGGGTTAGGGTTAGGGTGAGGGTTAGGTTGAGGGTTGGGGTTTGGGTTAGGATTAGGCTGAGGGTGAGGATTAGGGTGAGATTTAGGTTAGGCTTAGTGTTAGGATTAAGGTGAGGTTAAGGGTTAGGGTGAGGGTTAGGCTTAGGTTTAAGTTGAGAGTTAAGATGAGGGTTAGGGTTTCAGTGAGGGTGAGGGTTAATGTTAGCGTGATGGTTAGGGTTAGGATTAGGGTTAGGGAGTGGGTGATGGTTAGGATTACGGTTAGGGTTGTTGTAAGTGTTATGGTTACTGTTACATTTCCAGTGAGGGTGAGGCTGAGGGTGAAGTTTAGGGTTAGGGTTAGAGTTAGTTTTAGGGTTAGGATTAGTGTTAATGTTAGGGTTAGGGTTTGACTTTCGTTTTGGGTGAGGGTGAGGGTGAGGGTTAATTTTAGGGTTAGGGTGAGGTTTAGGCTTAGGGTTAGGATTAGGGATAGGGTCAGGTTGAGGTTTAGGGATAGAGTTAGGTTGAGGGGGAGGGTTAGGGTGAGGGTCAGGGTTAGGGTTAGTGTTAGGGTTAGCATTAGGTATAGGGTGAGGGTTAGGTTGAGGTTTAGGGTTAGGTTTGGGATTAGGTTAGGGTGAGGGTGAGTGTGAGGTTTAGGGTTAGGATTAGGCTTAGGCTTAGGGTTAGGCTGAGGGTGAGGGTGGATATGAGTATTAGGCTTTTTGTGATGTTTATCCTTAGGGTTAGTGTGAGGGTTAGCATGAGGGTTAGGGATAGGATTAGGGTTAGGGTGAGGGCTAGGGTGAGGGTGAGGGTTAGGGTTAGGGTTAGCTTTAGGCATAGGTTTAGGCTGAGGGTAATGGTGAGGTTGAGGGTTAGGGTTATGGTGATGGATATTGTTATTGTTAGGGGGAGGTTTAGGATGAGGGTTCGGGTTAGGGTGAGGGTTAGTATGAGCGTGATTGTAAGAGTAAAGTTGAGGGTTAGGCTGAACGTGAGGGTTACAGTAAGGGTGAGGGTTAGGGTTAGGGTGAGGGTTAGGGTAAGTGTTAAGGTTAGGGTTAGATTGAGGATTAGGGTTAGGGTTAGTGTGAGGTTTAGGGTGAGGATGAGAGTTAGGGTTAGGGTGAGGGCTAGCATGAGGGTGGGGGTTAGGGTTAGGGCTAAGTTTAGGGTGAGGGTTAGGGTGAGTTGTATTGTTAGGTTTAGGGTGAGGGTTAGGTTTAGTGTGAGGGTTATGGTTAGGGTGAGGGTGAGGGTGAGGGTAAGGGTTATGGTGAGGGTTAGGTTGGGGGTGGGGGTTAGGGTTATGATTAGGTTTAGGGATAGGGTGAGGTTTAGGGTGAGGGTGAGTGTTCAGGTTAGGGTTAGGTTTGTGGTTTGGGTGATAGCATGAGGGTTAAGGTGAGTGTTAGAGTTAGCATTAGGGTTAGGGTGAGGGTTAAGCTTAGGGTTTGCGTGAGGGTGAGGGTGAGAGTTTGGTTTAAGGTGAGGATTAGGGTGAGTTTTAGGGTTAGGGTGAGGGTTAGGGTTAGGGTTAGCGTGAGGGTGACGATGAGGGTGACGGTTAAGGTTAGAGGTATGGTGAGGCTTCGATTAAGTGTGAAGTTTAGGGTGAGGATGAGGTTAAGGGTTAGTGTGAGGGTTAGGCTGTGTGTGAGGGTTAGGGTTAGGGTTTGGTTTAGGGTGAGGGTTAGTGTGAGGGTTAGGGTTAGGGTTACGCTTAGGGTTAGTTTGAGGGTTAGGCTGAGGGTTAGGATTAGGATTAGGGTGAGGGTTAGGTTGAGGGTTAGGGTGAGGGTGAGGGTTAGTATTAGGGTGAGGGTTACTGTTATTATTAGGGTTAGGGTTAGGTTTAGGGTGACCGTGAGGTTTAGGGTGAGGGTTAGAATTAGGGTTAATGTGAGTGTTAGGATAAGTGGTAGCATTATGGATAGGTTTAGGGTTAGGATTAATGTGAGGTTAAGAATTAGGATGAGGGTGAGGTTTAGGGTTAGGAATAGTGATAGGGTTAATGTTACGCTGAGGGTGAGGGTGAGGGTGAGAGTTGGGTTTAGGGTTGGGTGAGGGCTATGGTGAGGGTTAGGGTTTGGGTGAGGGTTAGTGTGAGGGTGATTGTAAGGATAAAAGTGAGGGTTAGGCTGAGGGTGAAATTTAAGTTAAGGGTGAGGGATAGGGTTAGGGTGAGGGTTAGGTTAAGGGTTAGGGATAGGGTGAGGGTTAGATTGAGTATTAGGTTAGGGTTAGTGTGAGGTTTGGTGTGAGGATGAGGGTTATGATTAGGTTGAGGGTTAGGTTTAGAATTAAGGTTACAGTGAAGGCTAGGGTGAGGGTGAAGTTTAGTTTTAGGCTTAGGGTGAGGTTTAGGGTTAAGATGAGAGTTAGGGTTAGTGTGAGGGTTAGTGTTAGAGTTAGGGTTAGTTTTAGGGTGAGGGGAAGTGTTAGGGTGAGGGTTAGTGTTAGGGATAGGTTATGCTTAGGGTTAAGGTTAGGGTGAGGGTGTTTGTGTGGGTTAGGGTTTGGTTTAGGTTTAGGGTTAGGGTTATGCTGAGGGTGAGGTTGAGCTTGAGGATTAGGGTTAGGGTGATGGTTAGGATTAGGGTTAGGGTGAGGGTTAGGATGAGGGTTAGGATGAAGGTGAGGTTTAGGGTTAGGTTTAGGGTGAGGTTTAGGGTTAGGGTTAGGGTTAGGTTGAGGTTGAGGTTTAGGTTTAGAGTTAGGGTTAGGGTGATGGTTAGTGTTAGGGTTAGTGTTAGGTTTAGGGTTAGGGTGAGTGTTAGGGTTAGAGTTAGGGTTAGGGTTATGGTGAGGGTGAGGTTTATGGTTATGGTGAGGCTTAGGGTTAGTATGAGGGTTAGTGTTAGGGTGAGGGTAAGTGTTAGGGTGAGGGTTAGGATTAGGTTTAGGGTTAGGGTGAGTTTTAAGGTTAGGGATAGGTTTGTGGTGTGGGTAAGTGATAGCATGAGGGTTAGGGTGAGGGTTAGAGTTAGCATTAGGGCTAGGGTGAGGGTGAGGGTGAGGATGCAGGTGAGAGTGAGGGTTAGGGTGAGGATTAGGGTGAGGTTTAGGGTTAGGGTGAAGGTTCGGGTTAGGGTGAGTGTTAGGATTAGGGTTATCCTTAGGGTTAGGGTGAGGGTTAGGCTGAGGTTTAGGCTGAGGGTTAGGCTTAGGATTAGGGTGAGGGTTAGGGTGAGGGTGAAGGTTAGAGTTCTGGTGAGGTTTAGGATTATTATTAGGGTTAGAGTCAGCTTTAGGGTGACGGGGAGGTTTAGGCTGAGGGTTGGGTGAGGTTTAGGGTTAGGGTTAAGGTGAGTGTTAGGATAAGGGGTAGGGTTAAGATTATGGTGAGGGTTAGGTTTAGTGTGAGAGTTAGATTTAGGGTTAGGGTTAGGATTAGTGTGAGGGTAAGAATTAGGGTGATGGTTAGGGTGAGGGTGAGGTTTAGGGTTAGGAATAGTGATAGGGTTAGTGTTAGGCTGAGGGTGAGGGTGAAGGTGAGGGTGAGGGTTAGGGTTAGGTTTAGGGTGAGGGCTAGGGTGAGGGTTAGGGATAGGGTGAGTGTTAGGGTGAGGGTGATGGTATGGGTAAAGGTGAGGGTTAGGCTGAGGGTGAGGTTTAATATAAGCGTGAGTTTTAGTGTTAGGGTGAGGGTTAGGGTAAGGGTTCGGGTTCGGGTTAGGGTGAGGGTTAGACTGATTATTAAGGTTAGGGTTAATGTGAGGATGAGGCTTAGGGTTAGGGTGAGGGTGAGGGTTACTATTAGGGTTAGGGTGAGGGCTAGGGTGAGGGTGAGGGTTAGAGATAGGGTAAGGGTTAGGGCTAGGTTTAGGATTAGGGTGAGGGTTAGGGTTAGAATTAGGGTTAGTGTGAGGGCTAGGGTGAGTTTTAGGGTTAGGTTTAGGGTTAGGGTGAGGTTTAGGTTTAGGGTGAGTGTGAGGTTAAGGTTTAGGATGAGGGTTAGGGTGAGGGTTAGGCTTAGGGTTTGGGTTAGGGTGAGGATAAGGTTGAGGATTAGGCTGAGTGTTAGGGTGACGGTGAGGGTGAGGGTGAGGGTTGGGGTTAGGGTTAGAGTGAGTGTTAGGGTGAGGGGTAGAGTTAGGGTTAGGGTGTGGATTAGGGTTACAGTGAGGGATAGGTTTAGAGTGAGGATAAAGGTTAGGGTGAGGGTTAGGGATAGGGTGAGGGTTAGCGTTAGGGTTAGGGTGAGGGTTAATGTTAGGTTGGAGGTTAGGGTTAGGTTGAGGGTTAGGGTGAGTGTCAGGTTTCATGTGAGTGATATGGTTAGGGTTAGAGTGAGTGTTATGGTTAGGGTGATGTGTAGAATGAGGGTTAGGGTTAGGGTGAGATTTAAGGTAAGGGTAAGGTTTAGGGTGAGCATGAGGGTAAGGGTTAGGATTAGGGTGAGGGTTAGTGTTAGGGTTACGGTTAGAGTTAGGGAGAGGGATAGGGTGAGGAGTAGGGTTAAAGTTAAGTTTAGGGTTAGTGTGAGGGTTAGGGTTAGGGTGAGGATTAGGTAAGGGTGAGGGTTGGGGTGAGGGTGAGTGTTAGAGTGAGGATGAGGGTTCTGGAGAGTGTGAGGGTTAGGGTTTGGGTGATGGTTAGGGTTAGTGTGAGTGTTAGGGTGACGGTGAGGGTGAGTGTTAGGGTTGGGATTAGAGTTACAATGAGGGGTAGGGTGAGGGGTAGGGTTAGGTTTAGGGTGAGAGTTAGGGTTACTGTGAGGGTTAGCGTTAAGGTGAGGTTTAGGGTTACTGTGAGGGTTCAAGTTAGGGTTAGGCTTAGTGTTAGGGTGAGGGTAAGGGTTAGGTTGAGGTTTAGGTTTAGGGTGAAGGTTAGGGTTAATGTGAGGGTTAGGTTTAGGGTGAAGGTTTGGGTGATGGTTAAGGTTAGGGTGATGTTTAGGGTGAGGGTGTGGATTAGGTTGAGGGTTAAGGTGAAGTTTGGGTTGAGTGTTTGGGTTAGGGTTAGGATGGGGTTGAGGGTGAGCGTGAGGCTTAGGGTTAGTTTTAGGGTAAGGTTGAGTGTGAGGGTTAGGGATAAAGTTAGTCTTAGGCTGAGGGTGAGGGTGAGGCTGAGGTTTAGGGTTAGGGTTAGGTTTAGCGTTAGGGTTATGGTGAAGGTTAGGGTTAGGTTGGAGGTTACGGTTAGGGTGAGGGTTAGGGTTAGGGATAGGTTTAGTTTGAGGGTGAGGATGAGGTTTAGGGTTAGGATTAGGGTTAAGGTGAGCCTGAGGTTGAGAGTTAAGTTGAGGGTTAGTGTTACGGTAGGGTTAGGCTAAGGGTTAGAGTGAGGTTTAGGTTTAGGGTGATGTTTAGGTTGAGGGTGAGGGTTAGGGTGAGGTTGAGGGTGAGGTTTCGGTTGAGGGTTTGGGTTAGGGTGGTGAGGGTGAAGGTGAGCGTGAGGGTTAGGTTTAGAGTTAGGGTTAGGCTTAGGGTGAGGGTGACTGTGAGGATTAGGGTTAGGGTTATTTTTAGGCTTAGGTTAAAGCTGAGGGTGAGTGTGAGGGTTAGGGTTAGGGTGAGTGTGAGCGTTAGGGTTAGGGTTAGGGATAGGCTGAGGGTTAGATGAGGGTGAGGCTTAGGGTTAGGGCGAATGTTAGGCTTAGGGTTAGTGTGAGTGTTAGGGATAGTTTGATGGTTAGGGTGAGGTTTAGAGTTAGGGTGAGGGTGAGGGTGAGCGTGACTGTTCGGGTGCAGGTGAGGTTTAGGGTTAGGTTTAGGGTTAGGGTGAGGGTTTGTGTTAGGGTTAGGATGATGGTTAGGATGAGGGGTAGGGTTAGGGTTAGGGTGAGGTTCAGGGTTAGATTAAGGGTTACCGTTAGGGTTAGGTTAGGGGGAGGTTTAAGTTGAGGGTTAGGGTTAGGTTTAGGGTTAAGGTGAGGGTTAGGGTGAGGGAAAGTTTTAGGGTGAGGGTTAGGGTGAGTGTGAGGTTAGGGTTAGGTTATGGAGTGGTTTAGGGTTAGATTTAGGATGAAGTTGAGGGTGAGAGTGTGGGTTGGGGATTAGTTTTAGGGTTAGGGTTAGTGTTATTGTTAGGGTTAGGGTTACGATTACAGTGAGGTTGCTGGTGAGGTGAGGTTTAGCGTTAGGGTTAGCGTTAGGGTGAGGGTTAGGGTGAGGGTAAGTGTTGGGGTGTGGGTTAGGATTAGGGTGAGGTTAAGGGTTAGGGTTAGGGTTAGGTTGAGGGTTAGGGTTAGCATTAGGGTTAGGTTGAGGACTAGGGTGAGGGATAGGGTTAGGTTAGGGTGAGGGTTAGGGTTAGGGTGAGGATTAGGGTGAGGGTAAGAATAATGGTAAGGGTGAGGGTTAGGGTGAGTTTGAGGGTTACGGTAAGAGTGAAGGCTATGATGAGGGTGAGGTTTAGGGTGAGGGTTAGGATTAGGGTGAGGGTGAGATTGAGGGTTAGGGTGAGGGTAAGGGTTAGGGTTAGGGTGAGGGTAAGATAAGGTTGAGGGTTAGGGTTAGGTTTAGGGTGAGGGTTAGAGTGAGTGTGAGGATTAGGGTTAGGGTTAGTGTTAGGGTGAGGGTAAGTGTTAGGGTTTTGTATAGGTTTACGGTGAGGGTGAAGGATAGGTATAGGGTGAGGGTTAGGGTTAGGGTTAGGGTGAGGGTTAGTATAAAGGTTAGGGTTAGGGTTATTTTTAGGTTTATGTTTAGGTTTATGATTACATTGACGGTGAGGATTATGGTTAGGGTGAGGTTTAGGATTAGGGTTAGTTTTAGGGTTAGGGTTAGCATGAGGTTTAGGGTAAGTGGTAGGGTGAGGGTTAGGGTTAGTTTGAGGGTTAAGGTTAGAGATAGGGTGAGGGTTAGGATGAGGTTTAGGGTGAGGGTAAGGTTTAGGGTGAGGGTTAGAGTGAGTGTGAGGTTTAGGGTTAGAGTTAGTGTTAGGGTGAGGGTAAGTGTTAGGGTTAGGTTTAGGTTTACGGTGAGGGTGAGGGTTAGGTTTAGGGTGAGGGTTAGGGTTAGGTTAGGGTTAAGGTGAGGGTGAGGGTTAGGATAAAGTTTAGGGTTAGGGTTATTTTTAGAGTTATGTTTATATTTATGGTTATGTTGAGGGTGAGGGTTAAGATTATGGTGAGGTTTAGGATTAGGGTTAGGTTTAGGGTTTGGGTTAGGATGAGGTTTAGGATGAGTGGTAGGGTTAAGGTTAGGGGGAGGGTTAGGGTTAGGGTTAGGGTGAGGGTTAGGATTAGTGTTAGAGTTAGGGTTAGGGTAAGGATGAGGGTTTCGGTTTAGGGTTAGGATTAGGGTTAGTTTGAGGATTTCGGTGAGGGTTATGATTAGGTTTAGGGTAAGGGTTAGCGTAAGGGTGAGGGTTATGGTTAGGATTAGTGTTAGAGTTAGTGTTAAGGTTAGGGTGAGGGTTATGGTGAGGGTAAGGTTTAGGGTTAGGTTTAGGTTTATCATGTGGGTGAGTGACAGTGTGAGGGTTAGGGTGAGTGTTAGAGTTAGCATTAGGGTTAGGGTGAAGGTTATGGTGAGGGTTAGGTTTAGTGTGAGTGTTAGGTTTAGGGTTAGGTTTAGGATTAGTGTGAAGGTAAGAATTAGGGTGATGGTTAGGGTGAGGGTGAGGTTTAGTGTTAGGATTTGGGTTATCGTTAGTGTTACGCTGAGGGTGATGGTGATGGTGAGGGTGAGTTTTAGGGTTATGGTTAGGGTGAGTGCTAGGATGAGGGTTAGGGTTAGGGTGAGGTATAGGGTTAGGGTGAGGGTAAGGGTTAGAGTTAGGGTTAGGGTTAGGGTTAGTTTGAGGATGGTATGAGGGTGAGGTTTAGGGTGAGGGTTAGGGTTAGGGTTAAAATTAGGGTGAGGTTTAGGGTTATTGGTAGTGTTACGGTTATGGTTAGTATTAGGGTTAATGTGTGGGTTAGGGTTAGGGTGAGGATAAAGTAAGGGTTAGGGTGAGGGTGAGGGTGAGGTTTATGGTTACTGTTTAAGTGAGGGTTAGGGTTTGGTTTAGTGTTAAGGTAAGGTTGAGGGTGAGGGTTAGGGTTAGGCTTATGGTTAAGGAGAGGGTGAGGGTGAGTGTGAAGTTTAAAGTTAGGTTTAGGGTTAGGGTGAATGTTAGGGTTAGAGTGGAGGTTAGGATTAGGGTTAGGGTGAGGGTTAGGTTTTGGGTTAGGCTGAGGGTTAAGGTTAAGATTAGGGTGAGATTTAGGGTGAGGGTGAGGGGCAAGGGGAGGGTTAGGTTTAGAGTGAGACTTAGGGTTAGGATTAGGGTTAGGGTCAGGGTTAGGGTGACTGTGAGGTTTAGGGTGAAGTTTAGAGTGAGGGTTATGTTTAGGGTTAAGGTGAGGGTTAGAGTAAGGGGTAGGGTTACGGTTAGGGTGAGGTTTAGGTTTAGTGTGAGAGTAAAGGTTAGGGTTAGGGTTAGGATTAGTGTGAGGGAAAGAATTAGGGTGATGGTTAGGGTGAGGGTGAGGTTTAGGTTTAGGAATAGGGATAGGGTTAGTGTTACACGGAGCGTGAGGATGAGGGTGAGGGTGAGCGTTAGGTTTAGGGTTAGGGTGAGGGCTAGGGTGAGGGTTATTAACGGTTAGCGTGAGGGCTAGGGTTAGGGTGAGGGTAAGGCTTAGGTTTAGTTTGTGGGTGGTGTGAGGGTGAGGTTTAGGGTGAGGCTTTGGGTTAGGGTGAGGGCTAGGTTGAGGGTGAACTTTAGGGTTATGATGAGGGTTAGCGTTAGGTTTAGGGTGAGGGTTAGGTTTAGTGTGAGGTTTACGGTTAAGGTTAGGTTGAGGCTGCGGGTAAGGGTTATGGTGAGGGTTCGGGTGAGGGTAAAGGTTAGGGTTATGATTAGAGATAGTGTTAGGTTTAGGCTGAGGGTGAGAGTGAGGGTGTGGGTGAGGTTTAGGGTTAGGGTTAGGGTTAGGGTGAGGGTGAGGGCTAGGGTGAGGGTCAGGGTTAGGGTGAAAGTGAGGTTGAGGGTGAGGCTGAGCGTTAGGGTGAGGGTGAGGGTTTGGTTTAGGGTTAGGGTTAGGGTGAGGTTGAGGTTTAAGATTAGGTTTAGGGTTATTGTTAGTGTTAGAGTGAGGGTTACAGTTCAGTTTAGGGTGAGGGTGAAAGTTAGGGTTAAGGTTAGGGTTAGGGTGAGGTTGAGGGTGAGGGTTAGGGTTAGTGTTAAGATGAAGTTTATGGTGAGTGGTAGGGTTAGAGTTCAGGTGAGGGTTATGGTTAGTGTGACGGTTAGAATGAGGGTTAGGGTTAGGGTTAAGGTGAGGGTTAGGTTGAGCGTTAGGGTTTTGGTTAGGGTTAAGGTGAGGGTGAGGGTTAGGGTGAGTTTTAGGGTAAGGGTGAGGGTTAGGGTTAGGGTGGAGTTTAGGATTAAGGTTAGGGTTATGGTTAGGTTGAGAGTTAGGTTTAGGGTTAGGGTTAGGTTTACACTGAGGGTGAGGGTTAGGGTTATGGTGAGGGTTTGGTTTAGGGTAAGGGTTAAGGTGAGGATGAGTTTTAGGATTAGGATTAGGGTTAGGGTTAGGGTGAGGGTGAGGGTTAGGGTTAGGGTTAGGGTTACAGTGAGGGTGAGGGTTAGGTTTAGGGTGAGGTTTAGGGTTAGGGTTAGGGTTAAGGTGTGGGTTTGTGTTAGGATTAGAGTTAGGGTCAGGGTTATTGTTAGGGTTAGGGTTAGTGTTAGGGTTAGGTTTAGGGCAAGGGTGAGGGTTACTGTTAGGTTTAGGTATAGTGTTACGGTTAGGATTAGCGTGAGGGTGAGTGTGTCGGTTAGGGTTAGGGTTAATGTGAGGGTGAGGGTTAGTGTGAGGGTTAGGGTTAGGGTGAGGGTGAGGGTGAAGTTGAGGGTGAGTGTTAGGGTTAGTATGAGGTTTAGGGTTAGGGTTAAGGTTAGGCTTAGGTTGAGGGTTTGGCTTAGGTTTAGGGTTAGGATGAGGGTTAGGCTGAGGGGTATGGTTATGTTTAGGGTGAGGATTAGGTTTAGTGTGAAGGTTAGGCTTAGGGTTAGGGTGAGGTTAAGGATTAGGGTGAGTGTTAGGGTGAGGGTTAACGTTAAGTTTAGGTTTAGGGTGAGGCTGAGGGTTAGGGTTAGGGTTACTGTGATGGTGAGGGTTAGGTTTAGGGTGAGGGTTAGGGTTAGGGTTAGGCTTAGGCATATGGTTAGGATTAGGGTGATGCTGAGGGTGGGGCTTTAGGTTATGGTGATGGATAGGGTTAGGGTTAGGGTGAGGGTTAGGATGAGGGTTCGGGTTAG
>NW_027206046.1:12240000-12375231 GCF_024711535.1 Dipodomys merriami | reverse complement strand
AGTTTATAGATTTGGGAAATTGTTTAAATAGACATTCCTATAGCAAGATTATATATTATATATGAATATAATATAGATGTATAATATAATCAAGATTATATATTCATGCATATGTATATATGTGTTATACTATTATTTTACCTGTAATTTTTTATATCAATGAATCTAGTAACTAAGAGTTAGTCTCATTTTTTTTTTCCAAACACTAAGATTTTTCAACACTATCTGTTAAACAAGACTTTTCCCCTTTGGGAATATGGGATGTTTCTTATATTAGATATAAATATTTTTACTCACTAGAATCCAGTTCATGAATTTTAATTTTGTTCACTGATATGTTACTTAATACATCTATTATTTCCTTATTGCAGCTTTATAAAACTCTGGTAACATCTGACCAG
Source organism: Dipodomys merriami (assembly GCF_024711535.1). Lineage (NCBI taxonomy): Eukaryota > Metazoa > Chordata > Mammalia > Rodentia > Heteromyidae > Dipodomys > Dipodomys merriami. The sequence goes on along the minus strand of NW_027206046.1, from coordinate 12,374,830 downwards.
AGATAAAAGAACATTCTCTTCCTTTGCAAAAATAAAAACAAAAAAAACCTTTTCCTTGATTCTTTCTGATAAAACCAGTATGTTTCATCTGAATAAACTTTAAAATAAAGGCTTAAGTTTTCTTGCAAGTTACATTTCAGATTTTTCTTGGTCTATGCTAAACTATTAATCATTCAAAAAGAGTTGATATTTCATAAAACCAAACAAATACATTTTTCCAGGAGAAGTATAAATCTTTCCCAGGGTTCAGTGTTTCAAAAGTTTCTGTATCCACGGAGTCATAGCTTTGTTTTTTATATAGTTCCATGACACAGCTTGATGGATTTGTTTTGAACATTGCATCTCTTACTGATGGGATAAGTTTTTAAATTATTGTTGGCCAAAAAGGAAAGCTGTTGACTTTTTTTTAAAACTACCATTCACAGGCTGGAAGCCTGTGACATGTTTTATGGTTATATTATATATCACTGACAATCTCAAGAAGCAATACATGAAAAAGTAATCTAGAAGTATTGATGTTGATCTCATACAGACACACAGAGATACATGCCATCTAAAGGTAAAGTGGTTGCTATTTGAGCAGGAAGAAACTCAAATCAGTATTTTTGTGTATATTGTGTGCCATGAAATGGAACTTGGCTAAAGGCTGTCCTTCAGCTTTGTGCTCAAAGGCTAGTGCTCATACCATTTGATCCACAGCTCCACTTCCGGGTTTTCAATGGTTAATTGGAGGTAAGAGTCTCATACACACTCTGGAGCTGGCTTCAAACCATGATCATCGGATCTCAGCCTCCTGAATAACTAGGATTATAGGTGTGAGCCACCAGAGCCTGGCTAGAAATCAATTTTTTTAATACCCCTCATTTTACAGAACAATAAAAATCAGACAGGCATACTAAAAAGCACAGGGGAGCCAAGTGCTTTCTGTAAGTTTGTACAGCCACTACTATTTGTAGCTCCAAGACCAGAAACTAGATTTAGAATATTACAAAGAGTTCTTCCATTCACCACTATGTATAAGAAAGTAAAAGAAGAAATACCAATCATGGATCTAGCATTCATTTTTTAAAAAGTAAAAGAAATTTAATAACAACAACAAAAAAAAACACTCTCCAATCTTTCAAGTGATAGAAAATATTAGTGCACTTCAAAGCAAGCATATATACAGAAGACACTTCATAAGAGCATGTGAGTTGGTCTGCATGCAGACCGTCATTGCACACCACGTTTATTATTTGTTTAGGACATAAAAGGAGAGCTATAAAAACTGACCATAGCTCTTCAAGCAAAGCAGGATTTACTGCAGACTTGATCATTGACTTCAAGCATGAGAGGCCCTCGGAATCAAACACGAGCCAGGGGACACAGTTTCTTTTTTTTATACATATAATATTTTTTGGGGGGGGGGTCGGTTGTGGGGCCTGAACTCTAGGCCTGGGCACTGTCCCTCAGCTCTTCAGCTCAAGGCTAGCACTCTACCACTTGAGCCACAGCGCCACTTCCGGCTTTTTTCTTTTTGCTTATGTGGTGCTGGGGAATCGAACCCAGGGCCTCATGCATGCAAGGCAAGCGCTCCACCACTGAGCCACCTTCCCAGCCCCAGAACACAGTTTCAATAGAAGCCCATTCTGAGCACAGCTTCCCAAAGCAATCTGTGGCACTGTGGCCACATTCCACCATGTCCAGACCACTTCCCACAACCACAGTAAAAATTAGTTGAGGATTTAAAGCTGGTGATTGTTTGTATTGTTAAAACACTGATAATGAGAGTATTTTAACGACCACACTCCATCTTGGCTCTCACGTTGTTGGGGACTGTCTAGGTCACTCTTGGTAAAGTTAGCATAGAGAATGTCTCAGGTCTAGACATGAGAGCCATGTTCTAAGTCTTACTGAACACACACAGACATGTATGTACCAATGTATGAATGTATGTATTATGTACATAGAGAGAGACATAGAGGAGAAACAAAGCCACGCCATTGTATCTCTAGTTTTATCTGGGTGCTTGTCCCTTAGCTTTTTTGCTCAAGGCTGGCGCTCTACCACTTGAGTCCCAGCTCTACTTCTGGCTTTTGGGTAGGGGATAAGAACCGAATGGAAGTTCTTGCCCTGGTTTAGCTTGGAGGCATGATCCTCAGATCTCAGCCTCCTGAGTAACTAGGATTACAGGCGTGAGCCACTTGGCACCCAATAATTTTCTCCATTTTAAGTGGGGAAACTGAGGCCCAAGAGGGTGAGGTCTCTTGCTCAATTTATGGAGCTAGTAAGCATTATATATATATATATATATATATATATATATAGAGAGAGAGAGAGAGAGAGAGAGAGAGAGAGAGAGAGAGAGAGAGAGAGAGAGAGAGAGAGAGAGAGAGAGAGAGATGACCTTGACCTTGAATCCAGGTATGGAGAGCCAGACTAGAGGAAGGAGAGGTTCTATCTATCTCTGACGATCTCTCTAATCTTGTTCTTTTTTTTAAATCTCATATCAACTCAATTCTAATTGATTGGCTTGCCTGAGATTATAGTGTCATCCATGTATTTTAATAAAGAAAACAACCACACAACCACATTCCTGAAAAACCAAATCAAGAAAAGCAAATGTACTTATTGTCATTTGAAAATGTCAAAGTTCCACAGTATTCAAAGGCTAAGTGGCCCCACTTGCAACAGATGTAGCAGCCCACACTCCGAAGGAGACCTCAAATGCACTGCTCTGATTTTAGGACAAACAAAAGTGATTACGGGAAACAAAGGCTTTTGATGACAAGGGATTCATTAAAGTGTCAACTCTCATCTTACCTCACGTACAATGAAATGGGCACCACTGTGTTAAGAATAATAATATATGACCAGAAAGTCAAGAATCCTGAGAATATGGAGTTCTTCTCTCCTTCGTTCAAAAAGAGGAAAGCTCTGAATTGGCCCCCGACTTCATTCTCCCAGAATGAATTTCCTATTGCAAGAATAATTCCCAAGCATACCAGAAACCCAAAAATCTGAAATGAGAAGAGAAGTTTGGTCAAGGTTAAGTTGAACCTTAAACTAGTCTCATAGTCTGATCACTTCTAAGTCACCCTCCCCCCCCAAAAAAAATGCTATTTGAGAGTCAAGTTATGCAAACCTCTTCTTACCTTATTGATATGGATAAAATTTAACATTTTCATATCAGGAACATGACTAAATATTTGACATAAATTTTTCTTATTCTCTCATTGGCTCTCTAGGGTATGTGTGTGTAAGAGAGGGGGGGGAGGAGGGAGGGGAGAGGGGGGAGGAAGGGAGGGAGGGAGGAAGGAAGGAAGGAAGGTAGGAAGGAAGGAAGGAAGGAAGGAAGGAAGGGAGAGAGGGAGGGAGGGAGGAAGAAATAGAAAATGACACTGTGGAAAATAAACTATGCAACCTGTGGGTACGGATGGAAGAACTAGCAATGAAGGGAGGGGTAATGTTGATCTAAAAGCAACGTACTCTTTACCTGACTTAAATAACCATAATCCCTCTGTACATAACGTTTATAATAACAATTCTAAAGAGTGTTTAAGTGGTCTCATTGAGGAAGCCCATGTGCCCCAATTTGCCCTGCGTGGCCTCAGTTCACATGTGGTCCAGGCCAACGCTGCTAATATACACTCAAATGTATCTTGTTTGAGTGATACATTATATGGTCACCGGAGACATAAAAACAAAAGCTAGAAAATGTCAGTAATAAAGATGAATCTCAGACTTGTCAAGACTCTTCCCTACAGAAATGGCTAGTCAACAATAAATATCATTAAATTAAAACAATTAAATTGCCTCATGACATCTATACTTTCTTTCTTTCTTTCTTTCTTTTTTTTTTGTCGGTCCTGGGGCTTGAGCTCAGGGCCTGGGCACTGTCCCTGAGCTTTTTAGCTCCAGGCTAGTGCTCTACCACTTTAACCCACAGCACCACTTTTGGTTTTCTGGTTTTTAATTGGAGATAGGAGTTTCATGGACTTTCCTGGCCAGGCTGGTTTAAAACCATAACCCAGCTTCCTGAGTAGCTAGGATTACAGTTGTGAGCCATCAGCACGGGACTATACTTTCCTTTTGAGATTTTTTTTTTAAGTAGCAAGCAGCACAAAAAAAATAGCAACCTTTTACACTATAGAAAAACAAACATTTGGAATCATAGTATTTAGAGAGACAGAAGATCATTAGTAGGAAGTTCAAACCCCAGACTTAAAAACAAACTCAGAAGCCATAGTTGGCAAGATGTCCTGGGGACTTTTTTTTTTGCTAGTCCTGGGCCTTGAACTCAGGGCCTGCATGCTGTCTCTGAGCCTTTTTTTGCTCAAAGCTACCACCTTGAGCCACAACGCCACTTATGGTTTTCTGGTGCTTAACTGAAGAGACTCATAGACTTTCCTGCCCAGGCTGGCTTTGAACTGTGATCCTCAGATCTGTTTCCTGAATATCTAGGATTATAGGCATGGGCCACTGGTGTCCAGCCTGGGGACTTTTCCTATGAAATGTCACACCATGTTAGGGGCTGGACCAACATTGTTGAGGGAGGAGTTGACCTAGAGACTGACAATTTATTCCCTCCTATTCTCTTTTTTCCTCCAAGAAAGAACCAGAGTTCCATGTTCCTACGCTTGCTTTCTTCTTTCTCTTCCTAATAAAATAAGGGCATGAGAAGATAGAGTTGGGGGAATCTTAAAGTATATTAGAAAACCATATAGGAGAAAAATGGTAGAATTATGGATGTCCAATATGCTACCGACTTGGTTCCTGTATCACACCAGCCACGTTCCTGTTAATGGTTGATTCTACATACTCATTGAACAGAACCGAAGAATTAAAACTAGCAATGCTTGGCATTCAATGCCCAACTTCAAGCATTCAAAAGCTGGGGTGAGTCGTTGCTTTACACCCCAAAATATCACCTTGTGATATCTACCTACCACCATGGTTAAGCAAGCCCTGGAAGTAAGGCAGGATATTTTACACTGGGAAGTGTAGGAGGTCACAGGCTGCCAATGAGCTGGTCACCTTACCACTGGGAAGGAATTCATTATCATCTAGAAAACAGAAGGGAGCTCAAATCAGCTCCCAGGGCGAATATTTAAATGCATACTCTACAAGCAGAGGGTAGACTTCCAAAAGAGAAGTCCCAGAGAAGCAGATGAAATCATGTTCTGACAACAATGACCAGCACCACTGCCTAATTTTGCTATGGCAACTTACCCATAATACTAGAGTATTCATCAGCCTATCGATGCTTGTCCTCTTAAACTTTGTCTTACCACTGTTCTGCATTAATTTAGTGTCAGGACCTGCAAGAAGAAAAAAGAAGACAACTAGAAGTGGCGCTGTGGCTCAAGTGGTAGAGCGCTAGCCTTGACACAGAAGCTCAGGGACAGTGCCCAGGCCCTGAGTTCAAGTCCCAGGACTGGCAAAAAATAAATAAATAAAAAAGAAGACAACTTTGGAATAATCAGATGATATATTCTTATTCCTGTCACTAATCTCTACTCATACCAATGTTTCTGAAAAGGAAAACCCATGTTCTTCAATAAAGAACAGTGGACATCAAGTTGTGGATAATTCTTAATTTGCAACTTGACAACAAACCTAAATATTGCACTGTAGTCTAAGTTCAGATAGAACATGGGGCTAAAAGGTTTCAGAAATGCTTTGTTGCAAAACTCTGAACATTAACAAGCTAATTTGGAGCACATACAGCTAACAAAGTCAAAGGATGGGAGGGAGGGAGGGAGGGAGGGAGGGGGAGGGAAGGAGGGAAGTAGGGCAGGAGGGAAGGAAGACTAGAAGGGAGGAAGGGAGGGAGGAGGGAAGGAAGGGAAGGGAGGGAGGGAGGGAGGCAGGGAGACAGGCAGGCAAGAAATTATATCCCACTCATGGAAGAATGGATACATCCTTGAAAATTTTGACTTAAAAGACAAATAGAAGCAAAGATTAGAGTCTCAGAGCGATTCACCGCTGGTCTTAGAGACTGTATCCCAGTGTCCTGTTCTCAGTCACTCATGTATAAAGGAAAGGCCACCCACATTCTCTCTGAATTGTTTATTAAAGGCATATGAACATTGAGGGTGAGAAGTATTTCTTTTGTAGCCAAGATCACAAAGACCAAATAAAGTTTGCTAAAAAGTGAAATAGAAACTAGTTGAACACTTTTTTTTAATGTACTTTTTCTTAGACATGCAGACATATACAAACGAATGATAGAATCTACTTTATGGGTTGTAAGCACTTAAATATATCCAGAGATATTTAGACTCATGACTCTTCTTCTCTTCATAGTCAAAGAGCTTGAAAGAAATCCCTATATTCATTCACCTAGTGCCAGCGGCTCACAGCTACAAACTTAGATAACTCAAGAGGCTGAGACCTGAGGATCGTGGTTCAAAGCTAGCCCAGGCAGACAAGCCCACTCTTATCTCCACTAAAAGTGGCACTGTGGCTCAAGTGGTAGAGTGCTAGCCTTGAGCACAGAGAGACTCAGAGACAGAGCCCAGGCCCTGAGTTCAAGCCCAGGACTGGCAAAAAAGAAAAGAAAAAAGAAAGAAATGTCAGGTTTGTCAAGCCAACTCTGATTCTTGGCAATAGGAATAAGCAGAGTTACACTACAAAGAGAAGGGTGAAGAATTCATCTGGGATTCTGGTTTTCATGATATCTGGGTATTCAATTCTTCAATGAAATGTCCATTGGATTCTGGAATGGAGAAAACTGACCATGATCATGACAACCCCTGCTCACCTATATTCTAGTTAAGTGTTCTGTGAACTTCTGTGCCCAGACTAAAGGCAGTGCAGACATTCTCGTCTTTACAATGGACTCCTGAGACTGAGAATGCAGGATACCATCACCAAAGAAGACAGATTCCCCCTTGTCCCTGGCTCAGCCCAGGGAGCAGGCAGCAAATACTGGGCTGAGGATGAAGTGCGAGAGAAAAACAGGAAAGGGAAGAAATAACATTTGTCAAGTACCCGCTTAAACATGGCACATCTCAAGCTCTGACAATGGACTCATTAGTATCTCCAGGCGACAACTTACGAAGCTTGAGAAACCGAAAAGTCATATTCCTGAAGCTGGTAAGCAAATCGGAGCCCAGATCTGCTACTCTGTGAACTTCCTTTCCACTGCCTTGGAGGAGACTTGGTTTTTGGATTTTTGGAGGTGGGGACAGTACTAGGATGTGAACTCAACACCTGAGTACCGTCCCTTGGCTTTTTGGCTCAAGGCTGGTGCTCTACCACTTGAATTACAGCTTCATTTCCAGCTTTTTTGGGGTAATTACTTGGCTGTAAGAGTCTCACAGACCTTCCTGCCCAAGTGGGAGCTTCCAGTGAACAGCAATCCTCAGATCTCAGCCTCCTGAGTAGCTAGGATTACAGGCATGAGCCACGAGTGCACAATTTCCTATTCTTTTTGTGTAAGAGCATTTTCCCCATAGAGACAGTTGTATGAAGGGGAACTTAGCCCCTGTCAGTGGCTCAGCACAGCGGTCTCACCATAAGATGGTGCAGCTGGTCTACAGTCCTGAATTAGTCATTCTAAGTAAGATCAAGTGCACATCAACTTGCTCATCCTTATGACAAGATTCCTCCATTTCTACAATGAGAAGCAAAGTAAGAGGGGATTTCCCATCAGAAAACCTTCAACCAGGGCACCAATGGCTCACACCTAGAATCCTAGCTACTCAACAGGCTGAGATCTGAGGATCACGGTTCAAAGCCAACCCAGGCAGGAAAGTCCAAGAGACTCTCTTCTCCAATGAACCACCAGAAAACCAGAAGGGGAGCTGTGGCTCAAAATGGTAGAGTGCTAGCCTTGAGTGAAAAAGTTCACAGACAGCACCCAGGCCCTGAGTGCAAAACCCACAACCAATAACAACAATAACAACAAACCTTTGAGAAACTTCCCTGTCATGATAGAAGAAAAGAAGTCTGAACATATGCCAAGCTCTCAATTTCTCTGCAAGAGCAATGCAAAGAAGGGAATAAACAACCACAGGTTTATTTCCCTGCTTAAGGACTAAAAGCATCTGATGAAAGACTCAATCGTGAAGTCAGACTCATCCCCAGATCAAAGTACTATATGCCTCATTTCTAGGGATTTCCCAAGTCCTTAAAATGGCAATGCTCCAAACACAAGAGCCACAGTAACGCCACACACGGCTCAGAGTATCTGGCAACAACTGGCCAGACTTTTCTAACTCTGGAACACTTTCGAGCCCTTAATGAGCAAATTTTGTTGTTGTTGAGGAAAGTCAGTTAAACAAAACAAAACATTCCCACGTTGATTGCACATAGAATCACCAGACCCAAAACGCATCTTAATTTTGTGTCACAATAAACAGGATTTTTAAAAAAAAATCAAAAGCTGGCAAATGAAGCCATGAGTACAAATTTGAGTGGCTTTGGGAAATGGAGCTACTGTAAGCTTCCCTAAGGAGGAGTGCCATCCTGGAAATCCATAGAAATAAAGTGGAACATGCACAGATGGCAAGCAAAAAGCCAGGCTCCGGTGGCTCACGCCTGTCATCCTAGCTACTCAGGAGGCTGAGATCTGAGGACCGTGGTTCAAAGCCTGCCCAGGCAGGAAAGTCTATGAGACTCTTATCTCCAATTAATGACCAAAAAGCCAGAAGTGAAGCTGTGGCTCAAATGGTAGAGTACCAGCCTTGAATTGAAAAAGCTCAGGGACAGTGCCTAGGCCCAGAGTTCAAGGCCAAGATTGGTGCCATTGGCAATGGGGGTGGAGGGGAGGGTGATAAGTCAAGCAATAAGAACAGAAGGCCCCCCCCTCTCTTTCTTCCCCCTTCCCAGGCTCCTCAGTCCTGTTTATGAACAAGAGAAACAGCTATAGGCCATAAACAAAAATGACAGCGGAGCCCCTAAGACGACTTTCCCAAAGGAACTGCTTGATCGGCCATATCAGCCGTATTTGCATTCATCCATCTGTTTAAAGCGGGCTGGCCAAATACATAGAATAACAGGGGTGATTGAGATGGAGTTAGAGAGAGAGAGAAATTAAACAGTGGCTATGTCCAAATCCCAGCAACCTTAAGGATAACTTCTAAGACATCAGTGGCTCCCATACACAGGGGCCTCTGGGCTATTTTCAGGGTGATGACATCCTTTCCTGGGGTCACACACTCTGAGGTCCTCCCCAGAGCAGTGTCTTGCCTGGAATGAAGAGCCACGGGTCCGTCTCCACGTGGCAAACGGATGGACTGAGGGGTGAGTGGGGGCAGCGATCTGGTTGTAGAGGGCTGTGAGCCGTACCTGCAAAAACGACCATTCCAAAACACCAGCTGGTGTTCCTCAGGGCGCAGCCTCTCAGGATGAGCTTCTGGTTGGTGAGCGCATGCTTGCTCCCCTTCCAGGTGAGGACTCCCGAGAATCTGTCTAATTTGTTGTTGGGCGCCTCACAGACAACAATCCCTAGGAAACAGAAAAGAAGAAAGTTTTCGGTCCTCTCTTGACAAGCCCACGGTACCATCCTGCTACAGTGTATTTATGTATTTATAATGCATAATATGCAGTGTCTTTTTCTTCCCTCTTAGATGTCACAGTATTTGGTGCACAGGACTATGCTTGGAAAATAAATGGAGAAACTACAAAGTTAAAATGAGAGGTGGGGGGGGAGTATACTGGGGCTTGACCTCCAGGCCTAGATACAGTCCCTGCGGGATTTTTTGGTTTTTGTTTTTTGCTGAAGACTAGTGCTCTACCATTTGAGCCACAGCCCCACTTCTGGCTTTTGGGTGGTTTAACTGGAGATAAGCGTCTCACAGACGTTGCTGCTTAGGCTGACTTTGAACTGTGGTGTGCAGATGCCGCCTCTTGAGTAGCTAGGATTATAGGCAGTCACCAGTGCCCAGCTCATCTGAATGTTTTTGTTTGGTTGGTTTTTGTCGGTCTTGGAGCTTGAACTCTGGGCCTGGGTGCTGTCCCTGAGCTCTTCAGCCCAAGGCGAGCGCTCTACTACTTGAGCCACAGCGCCACTTCCAATTTTCTGGTGGCTTATTGGGGGTAAGAGTCTCACAGCTTTTCCTGCCTGGGCTGGCTTTGAACCGCAGTTCTCAGATCTCAGCCTCCTGAGTAGCGAGGCTTACAGGTGTGAGCCACCAGCGCCTGGCTCATCGAACATTTTACAACACCATTTTCTACACTGCCCAAATAAGACTAGATGATAAGAGCCAAGAGATTTTTTTTTTAAGGAGTTTTTTTTTCTTTTTTCCTTTTTAACTCTGTTAAAACTTGTCTGGCAAGTTGCAAGGCCCTCAGTTTGGAGCTCAGCATCTCAAAATAATAAAAAATAATTTTAAAATATATAAAAATCACTTATTTTTGCTTCTAGCTTCTAGCCAATGAGGATAGAAAATCTAAAGCAAAAAAGAAAAAAGAAAAAGAAAATCTAAAGCAGTGAGTACCCAGAAGTGACTCTTTTTTCACTTAAAGCGAACTGTCAGATGACATGACAAAAGTCAACCAAGCATATAATCAGGATTTCAGGATTCCTACTATCTTTCATGCTGAGAAACCTGAGCCTTGTTTCCTTCCTATGGTCTTGAGAAAGCGTGGGATTCCTTCCAGCAGTTAGTTTCTTATGCTGATTAGATTCTGGGTTCTGAGGACTCTCCAAAGGCACCAGACAACCTGCCCAAGACGGCATGAAGATGTTTCCAGTTTTTAAAATTCCAGAGCCCATTCCAAACCAATGAAATCAATTGCTTCCGTTATTTCAGTAAGACAACAAGCACTCAGGGTTTGGAGCTTTCCACATAGAAGACAAACAAACAAACAGCCAGAAATAATCTTTTATAGATCCTGTCATGAGGTGTAACTGTTAGATTAGTATACATTTGCATCTCCAACAAGTGGGGTTAAATGTTTAGAAGTAAGGAATACAAGGACGTAAATGAACAGAACCAAGAGAGGAAAAGAGAGAAGGAAGAGAGGGAAGTAATGAAAATAAAGACAGGTAAATACCATCTGGGTTCAAGTCAAAGTCAGAAGTAGATTAGTAACTGAAAGGTTTTCTTTCTTAAAACAATAAAAAATACTGTGTGTGTGAGCATCTGTGCACACGCATGCATGCATGCACACACACGTGTGCACTGGTCCTGGAACTTGAACTCAGGGCCTGGGTGCTGTCCCTGAGCTTTTCTGCTCCAAGCTGGCTCTCTACCATTTGAGTCATAGACATACTTCCAGCTTTTTGCTGGTTAATTGCAGATAAGAATCTCATCAACTTTCCAGCCTGGACTGGCTTCAAATCTCAATCCTCAGATCTCAGTCTCCTTTGTAGTTAGGATTACAGATGTGAGCCACCAGCGCCCAGCAACAAGGTCATTAGTTTTGTTTTTTTAATAATACGACATGTGGCTGAATTGTTTTTAGCCCTTCATTCTAACCGCTATTTATTTAAAAAGGAAAACAATATTGATTAACACTGGCTCAAACTGTTGAGAAAAACTACATTGTGCATAAGGAGCCATTTTTCTAAATCCTCAGAACTCATTTTCCCTCCGGCCACGGGACCAATCACCTGCATTACTCAAATTTTGAAGAACCTTGCTTTGAGTGAACAATCCCTAGCAAAACATACATAAAATCATACGATGAGAGAAACCCTTTAAGCGTTATCCAGAATCTTAACCCATGACTACATTTCTCACACTTCAGACTTGGCTACTCTTGAAAATAAAAATGTGTTTGGGGCAAAGAAACACATGAAGTGTCAGCCCTTGCCAGTAGGAATATAAAAAACAGGTTCATTGGATGGTTTTCCCTGTTGTTAGCAAAGGCTGACATGGAGGCAGTCAACTTTGAACTCCCCCCCCCCCCCCCCCCCGCCTCCAAGGCTCACATGGAAGGTGTGGTTCTAGACAGGAATGATGAAGCCAAGGGGTTCCGCTTGGCTGGTTGGAGGCAAGAGCCCACTGGAGACTTTCTCAAACACTGTGGGCCCAGGAGTTATGTACTAAATATAGGACCCAGTCAAAACAAAATGGTGGGAGCAAAACCAAACCACATTTTTGGTTTAATGGAGGTAGGGGAGGATGGGGCGGGGGGGGAGGCTGTGTTGGTTTTATTTTGTCTTGTGTTAGCATCAGAAGTGCCCAGCTTCCCCTTTCATAGCATAAGAACACACATTTCTAGCCGGGTGACTGGTGGCTCACGCCTGTAATCCTAGCGACTCAGGAGGCTGAGATCTGAGGATCATGGTTCAAAGCCAGCCTGGGCAGGAAAGTCGGTAAGATTCTTATCTCCAATAAACTACTCAGAAAAATGCAGAAAGGGTGCTGTGGCTCAAGTGGTAGAGCACTAGCCTTGAGCAGAGATACTTAGGGACAGACACCAGGCCCTGAGTTCAAGTCCTAGGACTGGCACACATACATGTATGTACACTCTCTCTCTCTCTCTCTCTCTCTCTCTCTCTCTCTCTCTCTCTCTCTCTCTCTCTCTCTCTCTCTCTCTCTCTCTCTCTCTCCCTCCCTCCCTCCCTTCCTCCCTCCCTCCCTCCCTAATTTCTTTTCTATCTCTTTCCAAAAAGGGGCAATAGTTTTCTTTGGGCATGTTGACAGAATGGAATATTTTCTTTTCAGAAGGCTGAGATATAAGGGTCATGGTTCCAAGCCAGCCCAGGTAGGAAAGCCAATGAGACTCTTATCTCCAGCTAGCCACCAAAAAAGTCAGAAGTGAAATGGTGGCTCAAGTGGCAGAGGGCAAACAAAGCTCAGGGACAGTGCCTGGGCCCTGAGTTCAAGCCCCAGGATCAGTCTATGTGCATGCATGCACACACACAAATAAACCAATCCGTAGCTTATCATAAAAATGGAACTCCATGCCCAGTGTTCCATAATTTTTCAGATACATTGGTATCATTTCTTTCCATATACAATTAGCTATATTTCATGACTTTCATGAAAGTCTTCCACAAGACAAACATACATAGAATAAGATATTGTAAATTGTTATTTAGGACTTGTTACCCTGGTGATTATGATGTGTAGTTATTTTATTCCTTAAAAGAATGTCACCTCATTTTCAAAAGCTCTTTTCTCTCCAACTATCAAGCCTTTCGCTACCTATTAATACCATCACGATACCAAGTTAGCCCTCGCTATATGAACAGATGCTACTTCCCATGTCAACACGTATATCCATGTCCCATGAACCAATTGTGCCATTGGGCTGTGTTTTCCTCCAGGTGGGTGGAATAAAGCTACCTAGTAAGGTTAAAAATTTTTTAGTCATGAGACGCTAGCTAAGTCTTTTTGCTTACTTATTTTTAGCCACACAGAGATGTTCATTTTTTTAATGTCTTCATTACACACATGCTATTCTTTAGAAAGGACCACAAAATCCACAAAGATTCCTGAATAAACAGTCAGCCCTTTCTCGGCTTCAAAATTCAGTAATAACAGTCATACAAAATATGTAAACTTGTCATGTGTTGTAAAAAACAGATCTCAGACCAGTCAGTTACAATATGCAAAAGATTCTTAAACAAATTTGGACAATTTGCATATGGGGCTTTCCCCAAGGCTTAAAAACATCCAGTTTACAAATGCATCATTGAAAAGCATTTCCAGTCATATACTTGGGAAAGATTTTCAATGTCCTAAGACTTCACAAGAAATAGCCAGGTCCACTCAATTTACTTTTGTATTTGTTGTAATACTAAATCAAGTTGTGTATCTTTTCTTAGAAATTTGATTCACTGGGTTTTTCTTATAAATTCAATAAATTAGGGGTCGGGCTTTTCAGATTGTCTGAAATGTGTAAGAAGATTTATATAAGAACTTTCCAAATTGGTAGATTTATACACACAAAGTCCAACTTTGTCTTGTAAATACTATTATGTGTATCCTGGCTAGCCCATCTATAAAATTTTATCAGGGATGATACCATTCAACATCACTAAGAACATTGCTACTTTTAAAAATATGATATCAGGCTGGGTGCTGGCGGCTCACACCTGTAATTCTACTCAGGAAGCTGAGATATGAGGATTGAGGTTCAAAGCCAGCGTAGGTAGGAAAGTCTGTTAGAGTCTTCTCTCCATTTAAGCACCCAGAAAAGCTGGTGTTGGCGCTGTGGCTTAAGTGACAGAGCACTTGCACTGATCAAAAAGGCAAGGGACAGCCCCCAGGCCCTGAGTTCAAGCCACAGGACCCACACCAAAAGAAAGCAACAACAACAACAACAAAAAGCAAAGGTTAGAGGAAATATGTATAAAAATGTATGTGTGTGTGTGAGAGAGAGAGAGACAGGAACAGAGAAAGGCAGAGAGGGACTGGTAGGGAAGGGGAAAGGAGACTGAAATTAAAACATGCAAATAAGATGTGGGAAGAAATAGATGGAAGAAAAATAAAAGACTACAGGAAATGAAGCATAATCATGGTGGGGTACAGTTTCTTAACTGTCCCCACTTTTTCAAAGGTTTTTCCATAACGCATTTTGCGTCATTCTCTTGGGTCTTTAAATTCGGCTAACAGGGAGATTTTAATTTGCATATTATATCTAATTTATTTCCCCGTAATCCATCATTCACTCTTTAGATGCTTTCTTAGAACTAAGAAATCACATTTCACTGGGGATAAACCCCTGGAACACCACGAATGTTTGCCGTGAACTTTAAGGTAGATTAAAATGAAATCCAAGACTTCACAGTGAAAAACTAAATTTAGCAGATGTCTGGTTCTCAGCCCAGAAATGTCCCAGTCTTGTGACTCTGTTCTCTAAAAAGTGACAATAGGTAAAGTACATATAATAGAAAAGAAGGATCTATATTGCTTTAACTTGGGAGGGATTTTTTTTTTTTACCTTGTGGATTGGTTGAATGGCCAGTCCTGTATGAAACAAAGTCATTCATTTCTTATATTACCTTTTGGTTTTGAGCTTTTGTTGTTTAAAACACTCACCATCAAACCTTGCAAGTCTGCTAATATCTGCTCCGAGTTCTGAGGTAACTGTTAGAGCATGGCGGACTTTTAGGTTAGTCTCCCTGTGGAATTAATGACATGAATTTTTATATGGAACAACCCAACAGCATCCAAAGCACTAGGAAGGATGGGTGCCCCACCTATGAAATCTGATCCAAAAACCCAGGGACCCACCCCCAACCCCCACCTTTAATTGCAGTCACATTTTTCACATAATCTTGGGAAAGTGGGTGGGGCTTCTCAGGTTCCTCAGAGTTGGCATTAGCTTAGCCATTCAGAGAGAGCAGGTCATCTTCTGAGCAGGAACACACACACACACACACACACACACACACAATTCTGACCATCTGTCAGAGTCGTCTTTTATGGAAATGTCTGGTATAGGGTTCATTCAATGGTTTCATTCAGGAGATTGATTTGAGATGTTTTGTCTTTTCAAATGTAGTATACAGTGAATGCTATAAATGTTCCTCTTGCTACTGCTTTAGCTATATCTAAAAATGTTCTGCCAAAAAAAAAAAAAAAAACTAAGCATAGGATTACGCAGGCCAAACTGTATTTGAATAGTTCAATATGGTAATGACTCAGGAGATACTGGCTAAACCCTGTTGGCAGGTTGGAGTCCTACTTCCCTAGGGCAAATGACCTAATTCTCTCTTACCGATTCCTTTCCCTATACAATAGGGTTTACATAGTCAGTCTCCTGTCGAGATTACAGAATCTAAAGAACACATGCTCATAGATAGTGCCCACATAGGTAAGCATTAGATACATGTTTTTTTGCCAGATAAACAGACAGAGTCCTCTGAACACAGAACCACTCCATGGAATATGCTAAATCCTCCACATGTCAGGATGACAGCACAGCCCATTTTTCTCTTTTCTCTAAAAGGTCATATTTTAAAATGCCCTGAGTCTTTCTCTCTGGGGGAGGCCGGACACTCCCTGTCATTTTCCTGAGAAAGATGAAATGAAAGCACACACTTCTAAGGAACTTGGCCAAAGACTCCCTACATGAAATGATTCACATGCACATGCGGAACTTACTATTTCAGAGGAAATAAACTCCAGAGATCAATCAGTTTTTTCCAATAAAATTATGCAGAAAAATTACAGTTCTAGAAATTATGGCAAAGCAATTAACAATGGCCTTTGCAATTTAGACTTCTATGTCTTCCAGGAAAACAGAAAAGACAGAAGTCCTAGTTCTAAAGACATTTACTTTTAAAGAAAACAAAGGCTAAGTGCCAGTGGCTCACACCTGCAATCCTAGCTACTCAGGAGGCTGAGACTTCAGGGTCATGGCTCAAAGCCAGCCCTAGCAGAAAAGTCAGTGAGACTCTTATCATGAATTAACCACCAGAAAGCCAGAAGTAGTGCTATGGCTCAAAGTTGTAGAGAGCTAGCCTTGAGTAAAAAGCTCAGGGACAGCATCCAGGCCGTGAGTTCAAGCCCCATGACCAATCAATCAACCAATAAATACCTCACCAATGATACTAATTTAATCACTTACCCATCGAGCTCAGCTGTTTCAATGTAACAGAGACCATGTGGCTCACTACTTGATAGAAGAAGCAAGTCAGCCTATTTTAAGAAATCACAGACAAAAGAATACTTGAGAAAAGCAAAGGTTGAAGGCCCTTGTACTATAGAATCCCCAGCCAGGCCCAGCTTCAGAACCTGACTGAAGGGCTGAGGTCCTGAACTCCCCCTTTTGGATGATCACAGTCAAATCCTCCCTCTCCTTCCTTCTCTACCCCTGATTTTCATCCCAACAGAGACTTCTGAAGACTGACAGAAATTAAGCCAGTGGGCTTTACAGGAAGGAAGGAAAGAAGGAAGGAAGGAAGGAAGATAAAGGGAGGGAGGGAAGACAGGGGAGGGGAGGGGAGGGAGGGAGGGAGGGAAAAAGAAAAGGAAAGGAAGAATTGAATTTTCTATTTTTTCTTAAATAATTGTTAACAAAAAATATAGAATCTCTCCAATAAATAAGTTAATTAGAAAGATTTGTATAGACCTTAAGTAACTCTTACATGACCAGGTAAGGGAACAGACAAATAAGACAGGAAAAAAAAAAAAAAACAGATGAATATGGGTAAGAGAAAAAAGGAGGGCTGAGAATGTGGCCTAGTGGTAGAGTGCTTGCTTAGCATACATGAAGCCCTGGGTTCAATTCCTCAGTACCACAGAAACAGAAAAAGCCAGAAGTGGCACTGTGGCTCAAGTGTAGAGTACTAACCTTGACCAAAAGAAGCTCAGGGACAGTATCCAGGCCCTGGGTTCAAGCCCCAAGACTGGCAAAAAAAAAAAAAAAAAAAAAAAGGAAAGAAGAAAGGAAAGGAGGAAGGGAATAAAGAAGAAAGGGAAAGAGGAAAGAAGGGATATGGGAAGGAAGGTGGTTAGAGAAGAGGAGAGAAGGGAAGAGGAGGGGAGGGAAAGGAAGAGGAGGTTTGGAGGGAGGAAAGGAGGGAGGGAGGAGGGGTGGGGAGGGGGGGAGGGAGGCGGGGTGGGAGGGGAGGGAGGAAGGAGGGAAGGAGGGAGGGAGGGGGAGAGGCTGGAAGGAAAGGAACAATAAAAGGAAAGACAAAAGAGAGAGAAAGGAAGGAAGGAGAAGAAAAGCAAGGAAGTTTTTAAAAGAGAATGATTAAAAGAGAAACAAGATGGAAAGGAAGGAGAAGAGAAAATAAAGGCAAGCGCTAAGGGGGCTTGGGGTGGGACAATCAGAAGCTGAGTAATTTGTTTTTGAAAATAGTTTTATTCTGGTTTTTATTTGGGCTTTGGAAATCACCTAGCACAATTTAGCCTTAGAATTCTGGGAACTTTCTACATTGAAAAGCTGCTAGTCTATAACTGTTTTATGAAATTCAGAAAGGTTTGGATGTCTAAAAAGAGTTGACTTCAATTCCAGCAACCTAGGATGAGACATTGGCCCAACGATTTCTGAGTGACGTCTGCATGCATGACTAGCATTCCAAGTCTGAAATTTCCTTGTTTCCTTCAAAAAAGAAATCAGAATTACTTCATTTTCAAGTCGTAAAGGCTAAACTTAGAAATGACACACTCTTTTAATGGTATCAAGCTTTTAGATTTCCAACTCAAAAAATAGGGGTAGGGGTGTGGCGGGGTGTAGTTTTGTCTAAATTAGGATAAAACAGAGCTCAACGAAACTCGGCAACAGTCCCTCAAGGAATAAAAAATTACGGCTCCTCCTAAACTCTAAACGATTTAAACAGCCACAGAAGGTCATCAAGACAGAAGCGGTTCTGCTAAGTTGTCTCAGTGTACATAAAGCAAACCCACGAAGAGAACATGTCAAAAGTGGAGGCCACTCTTGAACCAAAAAATACCCAACCTGATCTAAAAGGGTGGACGTTTTTCTTTGATTCACCCCATTCTCATCTCCTGCATCCAGATTTTAAGGAATATTGGCATAAAGTATTTTAACAATAGACCTCACACTTCTCTGAGTTTACAACTTAAGCCTACAACTCTCCTCCTTAGATGTTTTATTTTTTTTAAAAAAGATCATTTTAAACAAAATGCAGAACTCTTTGTGATGGAGGGAGGGTAGTGATGATATCTAAAGAAGACGAGCTTCTTGAATCTTTTAAACTCAGTGTTTCTGTGCAGCACTGAATCCAGTTGTGTTTGAGTTTATATTCAACAAGGGCAGAGTTCTAGTCCACAGCAGGCACACAAGTGACTGACTCACCATCGCCATCTGGTGGCTGAAGGGTGTCACCTGAGCAGCGGTGACCCCATCTACCTATCTATAACCCCTGTGGGTCCTTTCTGCTCTAACCATTCCCAAGCTGTCTTCCTAGACCTAAACTCAGAACTTGTGATCCCCAAGCATAAACTTTTTCTACTGGTGGGGAGGGGCTGCTAACTCACTGCAGTGCAACTATGAAAAACAAAGCATTCCCCTTCATTTTGTTATACCTTGTTTTTGCTTTGTCAGTGTTCAAAGATGAAAATTATATAATAGCAAAAGAATACTGGGCTAAGTCCAGCCCCATGTCAGTGGCCTCACACCTGCAATCCTAGCTACTTGGGAAGCTGAGATCTGAGGACAGAGCTTTGAAGCTAGCTTGGGCAGCAAAGTCTGTGAGACTTTTATCTCCAATTAACCAGCAAAAAAGGCCAGAAGTGGAGCTGTGGTTCAAGTGCTAGACGTGAGCAGAAAAGCTAAGGGACAGCACCCAGGCCCTGAGTTCAAAAAGAAAAGAAGGAAGGAAGGGAGAGTGGGGGAAAGAAAAGGAGGAAGGGAGAGAAGAAAGGAAAAGGAAGAAGGAGGAAAGGAAAGGAAAGGAAAAAGGGAAAGAGGAAAGGGAAGGAGGGAAGGAGGGAAAGAGGGAAGAAAGGAAGAAGGGAAGGAAGGGCTGGACGCCAGTGGTTCACACCTGTATTCCTAGCTACTCAGGAGGCTGAGATCTGAGGATCAATCATCATTCAAAGCCAGCCCAGGCAGGAAACTCTGTGAGACTCTCATCTCCAATAAACCACCAGAAAAACAGAAGTGTGCTCATCCTGAGCTGAAGAGCTCAGGGACAGCGTCCAGGCCCAGAGTTCAAACCCCATGACCGACAAAACAACAACAAAAACAACAAACAAAAGGGATGGAGAGAGAAAGGGAGGGGGAGAAGGAGAGGCGGGGGGAGAGAGAGAGAGAGAGGGAGGGACAGAAGGATGGACCCACAGACTTCTTCCAACAGAACATAGGCCGTTTACATTTTTAATATAGAAAAATAATGTGTTTCCTTCCCACAATTTAGCAAAAAAAAAAAAAACTGTTCTTCAGTATCAAAGTTTTGTTGTTTAAAAAAAAAAAAAAAAAACCTTCTCCGCGTGGAAATTCTCAGCATGGTCCCTGGTGCTGCGGGGAGGCAGCGGTGGGGGGGGGGGGGGGGCGGGGATCCGTGCAGACTCATGGAGGTGGTGGAGGTTCACTTGGAGCCATGAGGTGGAGGAAGTCACCTCTGTGATTCGCTGCTGAAACTTAAAACAGCAAGGAGAGCAAGCATAGCACCAAAACGGTCCTTCTGGAAACATCTCCAAAAAAGGTGCTGACACGGACTCAATGACATGTTATGGGCGTGGGTGAGGGGAAGAGCGACCGGGCACCCCTGCCAGGCCTAGACCGTGGGCCAGCTTCATCTCTCCAGCCCTATCATTTCTGAGATGACAATCTTCAATTCCAGTAACAAACTTGTCAACGAAAAGGTGACTGTCGCCAACACTAAAGCAGGAATAGCTTTTGTGGAAGTGGGGCTGGGGGGCAGGGGGAGCTGAGATCTTTCTCAAGCCAGCCAAATAAATGGCTTGGTTCTCATCATTATTCACGTGTGTTCATGTGCTGGAAGGGCAAAGCCCAGCCAGAGAAGCCTGTGGCTCACGCCTGTAATCCTAGCCACTCCAGAGGCTGAGATCTGAGGATCACAGTTCAAAGCCAGCCTGGACAGGAAAGTTCATGAAACTCTGTATCTTTAATTAACCAGCAAATGGCTAGAAGTGGAACTGTGGCTCAAGAAGTAGAGCACTAGTCTTGAGTGAAAAAAAGCTCAGGAACAGCACCTAGATCCTGAGTTCAAGCCCAGGTTGGTATGGGGGGGAAAAAAAGAAAGAAAGAAAGCTAAAGCCAGGTGTTGGTGGCTCATGCTGTAATCCTACTCAGGAGGCTGAGATCTGAGGATCATGGTTCAAAGCCAGCCTAGGCAGGAAAGTCTGAGAAACTCTTGTCTCTAATAAACCACCAGAAAACCAGAAGTGTCGCTGGGGCTGAAGCAGTAGAGCGCTCGCCTTGAGTTGAAGAGCACAGGAACAGCATCCAAGCCCAGTTTTCAAGCCCTATAATCAACCAAAAAAAAAAAAAAAAAAAAGCTAGAAGAGTGTAAAATTCACAAAGAGGTGGAGAAAGAGGAGGAGAGCGAGAGGGAATGAGTAAAATCAGAGTATTTACACACAAGTATCAAAGCAGAAAAATGAAGCCTAGTAAAATCATTTACATGGAGGAGGGGTGACAGAAAGGGAAAATCTGATCAAAGTACATCGTATGCACACATGGAAATATCACAGTGAAGTCCCTTGTGACCGTTAATAATTTGTAATGAAAAGATAATTTAAAATTTTTAAGTAATTTTTATAAACAACACTGTTGGAGACCAGGCTTTGAGACTATAGACTAAAAAAAAAAAAAAATCTTGCTAATACTTTGATGCTCACCCTATATGCTATGTTAACCTAAGAGACATTCTCTCCGGAATATCGTATACTCACAGCAACGAATTGGTTGTTCTCTAGTTTCACGATGTCTCCCACTTTGACGTTCATCCATTTCTCGTTCTGCAGTCTAAAAGCACCAAAACAAACATGAATTTCTTTTTTCAAGCAGGGACAAGAATGAAAAGCACGGTGGCCAGTGGCAGAAGCTGGGTGGACAATGGGTACCAGAGGCAGCAGCTCTGGCTCCTCCCACCCACGGCAAGTTCAAGGGATTCCTCCTTCACCTGAGCCACGTGGGGAGAGCAGGATTTGCCCAAAAATAGCCAGAGAGGAAGGGAGGGAGGGACATCTCTGGGAGCAAATTCAAAATGCCTCTCCCTCCCCACCTTCCCCTCACCCACACCAGAGGCCTCTCTTCACCTTCCCAGGGGTGCAGATTCCTGCAGGAGCTACGAACTTTCAATTTATTAATAAATAACGGCACCAATGTCACCACCATCTTGGCATCACAGACTCACTGGGGCAAACAAACAAACAAGAATGAGAAGACAGTGGCAAGAAAGACTGATCCAGCAAAACAATTAAAATGCAAATGAAAGCAGAGAGAATTAAACGTAGAGAAAAGCAAGAGCCAAAACAGAAAAAGGTATCAGGAGAGGTTCTGAGAGACTGAATGAAGATGACCGCCTACAAACCCAACCACCCTCACGCACTGTGTCCAAGCATGGCCCCATTATGTGCACATGCACATGGACTGTGGCTTGACCTCCACTTCTGGAGTTTTGGTAGTTGTTCATTAGAGATCACAGTCTCACAGACTTTCCTGGCCAGGCTGCCTTTGAACCTGTAGATCCTTAGATCTCAGCCTCCTGAGATGACAGGCATAAGCCACTAGTGCCCGGCCTGGCCCCGGTACATTCTACCAGGCTAAGACCCTGTCACAGCTCAGAAGAGAAGAGCGGCTCAGCTTTCTTTGAAGCTCCTATAACGGAGTCTTAAATCTAACCCGTTACCAAGTTCAAAGTGATTACTGTCCAATGGGATGGGGGTCTCTGGTGTGGTAAGTCCATCAAGGGCAAATGCCTTCGAAACGGCCCACCCATGGCAAGATCGAGTGGTGTGAGCCCTCATGAAACAGAATCCAGCTTTGCTATCAAATTTGGATACTGGCCACCCTTTGACATCCATTCTTAGGAAACCTGGAAGAGCAGGGCCATCCTGTCTCCCTGCCCCCAGTAAATTAGGGGGGGGGGCAGATTAATTTCATCACGCAGATTTTCTTTATTGAGAAAAAAATTAGCCTAATCTACTTGTTTTAAAGGCTGGAAAACCGTTTTAAATATTTATACAACTGTGAAATAAGCTTCACACTATCAACCCCTGCTGGGTCATTTGGCTTAAATACTCTCAAGATTTGAGTTTGTTGTTGTTTCTTTCTTTCTTTCTTTCTTTCTTTCTTTCATACAGATCCAAGTACGTGTTTTGGAAATTTTTCAATGGCAGCATTTTCATCCCCAGCCAGAATTCAATCAGTTTCCAATGCCATGCTGGGCTGGTTTTCTCTAGTTCCATGACCAAGGGACTCTAGGAAGCCTTGTAAATCTTGTGTCATATATCCTTCACAGATATGGATTATATGCTGATTTTTCTCCTGGGGTACCTGTTTTGAAATACTAGAGACTTCTCATTTTTACCATTTTATCTATCAGAAATGGCCAGTTTGTTAATGAAGGAAGAAAAAATATTATGTCTTATTTATAGAAATGTCATTGTTAGTGAATTGCTGTGAAGTCTGTATTCAAGCTGTCTTTTCCTGGGCGTGGTGGTTCACAGCTGTAATCCCAGCTACCTGAGCAGATGGTAGTTTAAAGGCAACTTGACCAAAAAAAAAAAAAAATCACTTATGAAATGTTAGGTCAAGGAAGAAACCATTATAAGCCCAGCTATACATGAGACATAGAATAGGAGGATCAAAATTTGAGACTGCTCAGAGTGAAAAGCATGAGACTTTATCAAAAACAAACAAAAATCTAAAACAGAAGAGGCTAGAGGTGTGGCTCAAGTGGCAAGAATATCTGCCTACCAAGGGCTATTCTTCACCTCCTTTATCTTCTTCTTAGAACTCAGATTTCCTGAGCTTCTGAAGAAGAGATTGTGAGCAGGTATATTAAAAATATATATCCTTCAAGTAAGTCTAGTTGTCATTTTTGACAGTTCATCTCCATGTGTTTTCTGGTGCTTTGGAATATAAAGTGTATGCATCCTTTTCTTGACTTGTGACTTTTCTGCAGTAAAGTATCTTATTGCCTCATCCATTTTTATTTTAATCTGGCTCAGAGAAGCACTAGCTAGATTGTTTCTATGTTAACATTTGTGTCCACATCTACAAATCTTGGAATTTCAATGCAGTCTGAACTCAGGTTTACAGTACATATAGAAGGGGAAGACTTTTCCAGAAAAAGGTCAAAACAAAGAAATTGTAGCACCTGAGCACTGGGGGCCAAGTACCAAGGTTACAACCCATGAGATCATTTTGTGTTCTTAGCAAAGCTATGATGCAAGACTGCTTCCAACACGAACCCCAGACACCAGCTGCACAACACAGAGAGAGCCCCAGAGCCCCTGTTTTCATTGATGGAAAAAGTTTTTAAAGAAACTTTTCTTTTAGGGCACATGCAAGGGACACGGCAGCGACTGGAACCCAAGCCTGTCTGGCCACAAAGCCCATCCCTTAATAAATCTCTACTTATTGTTCTTTAAAAAAAAAAAAAAAACTATTTTCCATGGTAATTATTTACTGTGTGTTTAAAAAGAGGATAGACCCTAAGGAACTGAAGCAATTTGATGAGCGTTATGGCGCACACTTCCAGGTTTCAATATTAACCAGTGCAAAAAGATAGCTCTCAGTCTTGGTGTCCTGATAGAATTGCTCAGTGCACAGCAGTAGTCTCTGGTTCTTTTCAGTCCTCAGGCTGTCAAAGCAGAACTAGAGCTAAGAAGTACAGCTTGGCCCAAATCCTCCAACAATGGACTGGTTAGCAGAATCTCATTATGCTCAGAAGAAATATAATGCTCCTATCTTTGGAATCTATTTAGTTTTGAAGAATGCCAGTATTTCTCTCCCTCCCCAGCCCTATTTCTCCCTCTGCTTAGGAAAATGCTTTTTTAAAAAATAATAATCATCACACAGGCAGTGCTATGGTCAGCTGGGGGAGAGAATCTCACACCCATTGTGGCAGGAAGAGGGAAAGGGGAAGGATAGGAAGAAGCAGACATGATAAAAGACAACAATCTAGAGCCTAGGGGATCCTGTTTCACAATTGGCTGAGAAAAGATATGCAATCTCCTGTCTAATCTGTACAAAAATCCACACGCCTTGTATTACACATTAATCAGAAGCAGAAACAATTTAATTGCTGTATTCTTTTTAAAAAATGACCCATTCACCTACAACGTTCTACCTGCACAAGAAACCTGCTAGCTATTGTAGACAAGAAATCTGTCCCCGTAAACAATCTCCTAAGACCCTCTCTGCTGCTGTAGATTCTTAATAGGATCCCCTGAATATACGATCTCTCAGAGATGGTATGATGGAGGAAGTTGGAAGAAAATGCTTTCAAAGGAAGTACACTGAAAGCCAGGACATGGATAGACCATGGAGAGAAGCAGAGTAATTCAGAATCCCTGGGCGGCACATCTGGATGGAAATTTGCATACAGAAAGTTGATTGGCACATTCAAAAGGCAACCGTCTCTGGATGGTGTGATGTGATTTGCTTTGGTCAGGACCTAATTTTTTGTAGCACAAGACACAACTAAAGAGGATCCCCAGAAGATCATGAGGTTTATCACTTCCTAGATTTACAGCTGTATGAAGCCCTAAAGCCTTCCCAAGCTTGAATTCCTCAGAAACAGGATGGTTATGTAGGTAGAATTCTGAATCCCCTTCTAGCATGGGACATCACCTGGCCACCGATGAGTTCAAGACCACGCTTTGTCTATACCAAATGACACTCGGACGAGACCAAGCCCTGAACATCTGGGGCTATGAGTGGAATTAGATACAGACGGCTGCTCATCAGAGATCCTAGAGACTAGTGCGGAAAACAGAAATCTGGCTCATAAATAACTGCCCCGAAACCATCTTTGTCTCCTGATAACCTAGAAACAGACCTGTCTTTTTTTTTTTTTTTTTTGAGAAATGACTTCAGTATTAAATGGTCTGCCATACAGCTGTCATCAGAAGTCCTGTGGGAACGTGGATAAAGCAGAGACTGTCTAATAAAGGATATATTAACTTTCATGCCTCCAGATATTCTAAGGCTTGTCCCTATGTATGGTGAGCTCATCAGAAAAGAATATGCCTGGACTTTATTACTACCCTGATGGCTCTCGCCTTGTCTTCTCAGAATCATGAGTCGACAGCAGCCAACAAACTTCAATCAGGATTTACTTAAGGTCCTCGGTGAAATAGCTTGGCTGTCTAAGGCGGCAAGCATGATGTCATTCACATTTCTCTCGACACCGGGATAAATCTTATTGCTCATGATTACTAGGGTACTTGCTTTTCACTGGACCATCAGTTTTGTATCCTCAGCACCTTCGTGATGAGGAGAAACGTAGTCCAAGGTCATATTTTAAATTCATGGATGACAAATCGTACTGGATCGTTTCCACTTAGGAAAAGAAAAAAGCAACTACAAAGTTGCGTACTATGACTGTCTGTTAAGGGTGACATTGTAGAGGCAATCTCGCAGAGACAACATTCTATTCAGAATGGTCCAGAAGTTGCAATTTAACCATTAAAACATTCTTACATTTTAGCCAGGGTACTCATAGCTATAATAATCCTAGCTACTCAGGAGGCTGAGATCTGTGGATTATGGTTCAAAGCCAGCCAGCCCAGGCAGAAAATATCCCTGAGATTCTTATCTCTGATTAACCACCAAAAGAATGGAAGTGGAGCGATGGCTCAAGTGGTAGAGTGCTAGCCTTAAGCAAAAAACACTTAGGGACAGTATCCAGGCCTTGAGTTCAAGCTCCAGGACTGGCACAAAAAAAAAAAATTAACTGATAGTATGACATCTGGAGCTTGTTTTAAAAATACTCTGGAAAACAAAAAGTGAGGATGGATACAAACATGGGAAGATATGGGGGAACCACACATAAAGGTTTACCATGCTGTTCCATGTGTGAGCATGTCCGAAAACCCATGGATGATAATGATGAAGATGGGTAGGTAGGTGAATAATAAATACATGATAGACAATGATAGATATAATAGATGATATAGACAGAAGATGGATAAATATGATAATGATACATAACAGGTGATAAGATGGGATGATAAATATAGATACAAATAGAGGAGAGATATGATCAATGATGGATAATAGCTAAAAGATAGATAATAGATATGATTGCTACAATAGATGACAGATAGGTCTCACTGCTGTGTGAAAGATACTATTTTAGAGAATAAATGCACTGTTCACTTTATGCCAGTCCTGGAGCTTGAACTCTGGACCTGAGTGCTCTCTCCAAGCTTTCGTGTTCATGGCTAGCACGCTACCAATTGAGCCATAGATCTATTTGTGGCTGTTTTTTTGCTCATTCATTGAAGGTAAGAGTCTCGTGGACTTTCCTGCCCGAGCTGGCTCTCAGCCTCCTGAGTAGCTAGGATTACAGATGTGAGCCACTAGTGCCAGGCTTTGGGGAGATTTCTGGAGAAGGTGACACAGACACGGAGTCCTAATGGATGAAAAAGGAAAGGGGATATTCCCAAGATTAGATAGTGGCCATATGGAGTCGGTGTTTTTTACTGAAGGAACAGGTAGGGAAAACACTAGGGAATGTTCAACAGGAAAGTATTTTGATGTGTGCTGTTTTCCAGAAAGGAAACTGAGAGGAATGTGGGTGGTTTGGCAGAAGCCCGTGGCCTGCACACCACCCCAACGGAGAGCCTACAGACCTCTCTCCCAACACAGCATCAGTACCTCATTGCTTCCCACCAGAGGAATTTATTAGAAAACAAAATCAAGAAAAATACATTCTCAAGCAGAACACAAATACTACAGGACAACAAGATACATTGAAAATAAACAGACAAGACACAAAAAAGAAATAATTTTGTAAAAGCAATTAATAACCATTTGCAGGGGGAATATAGTCATCTTCAATAGAATTCAACAATTTTTTAAAATAAGACATGCAAACCAGACATTGTGGCTCAGGCCTATGTTCCCAGTTATTCCAGAGGTGAAGATGGGGAGCATTGCAGTTGAAGATCAGCTCAGGAAAAAAAAAAAGTTTATAAGAACCCCATCTTGCCAGGCTCTGGTGGTTCTTGCCAGGTGCTGGTGGCTCACGCCTGTAATCCTAGCTATTCAGGAGGCTGAGATCTAAGGATCACGCTTCAAAGCCAGCTGGGCAGGAAAGTCTATGAGACTCTTACCTCCAATAAACCACAAGAAAAACAGAAGTGGCGTTGTGGCTCATGTGGTAGCGTGCTTGCCTTGAGCTGAAGAGCTCAGGGACAGTGCCTAGGCCCAGAGTTCAAGCCCCATGACTGACCAAAAAAAAAAAAAAGAACCCCATCTCAACTAATTGCTGAATATGGAGGCAGATGCTTGCCATGCCTAATACACCTACACTCAGTCCTGGAGCTGAGAATTGGTCTATCAATATGCAGTCCTATCTCATATTTCAGGGGAAAGAAAGATGATGGTACGGGCCTTCTGATACAATCCTTGCTTTTCTCTCTGATATTACTCATATCCTAATGTCTATAGGGCATTTTTCTCACTCCTTGGATATATCCATATAGTTCTACAGCTAGATCACATATAGATAAATGTAACTGTTGATAGGTAGTTGGATAGTTGGATGGGTATAGATATTCCGGGGAAAAAAATTAATGTGTAGAACATTTTTTCTCTATTAAGAAGGCAAAATCTCTCTGCCACAAAGTGGCCCATATAGTTGCTTTTCTGAGATTTCAAAAAGGAAGCACTCTACATCTGTTCTCTATCCAACCATGGGACAAAGTTTTTCTGTTTCATAGTAATGTCAGGAGAGCCTCACGCCCATGCAGACCCTCCCTTGCTTTACAGCTATCAGAGAGCTCCGAGCCTTACAATCTCATCTGCAGTCTGAAAAATATATCCAAAGGTATGTATAAGGCAGGTGCTGATAGTTTATGCCTGTAATCCTAGCCACTCGGGGAGACTGAGATCTGAGAATCTACCCAGCCTGGGCAGGAAAGCCCAGGAGAATCTTATCTCCAATTAATCACTAAAAAACAAAACAGTGGTGCTAAGGGAGCTCAAATGGTAGAGTGCTAGCCTTCAGCAAAAAAATGCTCAGGGACAGCACCCAGGCCCTGAGTTCAAGTTCCACAACCAGCATACATAATTTTTTTTTGTATGATCCAACCTCACTTTTCTGGATTTCTTTTTTTAGCAATAAGAGCCTTTACTAGGAACTTCATTTCCAACATAATTACTTAGTAAGTATCATGCTAGGGATGGTCACCAATAATGAGGTACATTGGGGTGGAGTTACACTAGATTGACATGGGCGCCAAGTAAGCAGCAGAGCGTCAGCAGGCCTGCAGAGCATTCACAAGTCTTTATGCTACAGTTCTTTACACGTTTGTCTGATAAACTCAAAACCGTATTCTACAATATCCTGTACTTTGCAAATTGTTGGCTATCTTTCTTCACATCTCAGCTCCACTGTTCTTTCTTCTTCATCCTGCAAAGGAGAATGAGGAAGGAGATATAGAGCAAGGACAAAATTCAGAATGCAGGAAGGGGAGAGGAAGAAGAATGTGAGGACGCTCCCTAAGAAGGATGGAAGTATTCTCCTGGTAGTCCAAGAATGGAAGGCATGACAGAATTTTGTGCTTCCGTACCTACCCACAAGAATTGAGGGGGGAAAAATTTATCTTCTGAAAATATTCTCCATAATAAAGGATTCGTTGCAAACTTAGAAAGTCCAGACCTAAGCTATAATTCTAGTTACACGGGAGACCAAGGTAGGATGATCTCAGTCCATGTTCAACTTGGGCAAAAGCACAAGACCCTATCTGAAAAACAAACTAAAAGCAAAATGGCAAGCAGTTACCTACAAGGTACTGAGTTCAATCCCTAGACCCAACAAA
Organism: Dipodomys merriami; assembly: GCF_024711535.1. Taxonomy (NCBI): domain Eukaryota; kingdom Metazoa; phylum Chordata; class Mammalia; order Rodentia; family Heteromyidae; genus Dipodomys; species Dipodomys merriami. Next base: position 12,345,497 of record NW_027206046.1, on the reverse strand, counting down.
AAGGAAGGAAGGATGGAGAAAGGGAAGGAGAGAAGGGAGGAAAGAAGGGAAGGGAGGGAGGGAGAGAAGGAAGCAGGTAGGCAAAGAAGACATTTGCAAAGATAGTACCATTAGTTGTCCAATGACGTGTCAATAAATTTTTTAAAATCCATGTTCCTATTCTGTGTGTGTGTGTGTGTGTGTGCGCGCGCGCGAGCGCGCGCGTGCATGCATGTGTCCTGGGGCCTGAACCCTATCCTTGTGCTTTTGTGCTCAAGATTACTGCTCTACCACTTCAGCCACAGCTCCACTTCCAGATTTCCTGACCAGGCTGGCTTTGAACTGCAACCCAGAGATCCCAGCCCCTGAGTAGCTAGGATTATAGGTATAAGCCCCTGCCATCTAGCTTCCTTTTCCTTTTTTCAGAATTTTTCTTGCTCTTAATAAAAAGGTTCTAAAAAATAAAAAGGTTCTAATATTTTTAAAAATTTCACGTTTGTTTCACCCAAGTCTCAGAAGGAAATATTAAGAAAGTAAACTTGCTTTTGTATCATGCATCTAGCAAATTAACTCCAACCCCCCCCCACAACCTGTTTCTAATAGAACAAGGATTTGCAAAGCTCAATTCTTGCGTGGGGGGTGGGGGGGAAGGGATTAAATCTAGCTCTTCCCTCCCAGACTGATAGAGACAGTAAACAGATCACGATAGACACCCGTAATTTCCAACAGACATTTTATAACCAAGTCTAGAAAGAAAAACTCTTTCTACTCTCTTTTGGCAGAAAAAAAAATATATATATATATACATATATATATATATATACACACACATACATATATGTATAGGTATATATACATGTATGTGTGTACATGCATATGCGCATGTATATGTATACATACATGTGTGTTCTTTACATTTTAAAACTACAATTCATCTGGTTTCCAGACCCGTCTTCCAAACACCAGGGCAGCCTCTCCTGCCTCAGTGTTTCAAACTTCCTTCCACATGTGAGTTCTCAGGCAGCCAGCCAGCCGCATGAGCCACTGGATTTGAAAATGTAGCCTTAAATTTAGCAGGGTTGATGGCACACGCACATCTGAACACAGAGGCCTGAAAGAGAGGCTGGGGAATGGGAGGCGACCAGGGGTGAGCCCAATTCAAGAAGAGTGCTGCTGGGAAGGGAAAGTCATGTACCTCCAACAAAGATGAAGAGGATCACAGATTCATAGTTGTTTTAGGCTTGGAGGAACCTTAACATATCAGCCCAGTGGTACTTCCAATCCCCTTGTAGTGCTTGGGAAAAACAGAGTCCTACTGGGTGCTGGTGGCACATGCCTGTAATCCTAGCTCCTTAAGAAAGGATGAAATTGGGAGGATCTTGGTTTGAGGCCAGCCAGACGTAGGGGTGGATCTCAACCAATGGCATGTACCCATCATCCAAGTAACATGGGAGGCTAAGATCAGAAGGATCGAGGTTCCATACTAGGGAAGAAAAGTCCATAAGACTATCTTAATATAAGAAGCTGGGCACTGTGGTCATCCCAGCTATGGTGGGAAGCGAAAAATAAGAAGATTGCAGTCCAGGGACATGCCCAGGCAGGAAGCAAGACTATCTTAAAAATAACTCATACCAGCTGGGCACCGGTGTTTCACACCTGAAATCCAAGCTACACAGGAGGCTGAGATCTGAGGATTGCACATCAAAGCCAACACAGGCAAGAAAGTCTGTGGGGTTCTTATCTCCAATAAACTACAAAAAAAAAAAAAAAAAAAGGAAAGAAAGAAAGAGAAAGGGAGAAAAGAAAAAGAGAAAAGAAGATGATTTTAAAAGAGAGAGAGAGAGAGGAAGGAAGGAAGGAAGGAAGGAAGAAAGGAAGGAAGGAAGGAAGGAAGGAAGGAAGGAAGAAAGGAAGGAAGGAAGGAAGGGGAGGGGAAGGGGGGAGGGGAAGGGGAAAGGGGAAGGGGGAGGGGGGAGGGGGGAGGGAGGGAGGGAGGGAGGCAGGCAGGCAGGCAGGCAGGCAGGCAGGCAGGCAGGCAGGCAGGCAGGCAGGCAGGCAGGCAGGCAGGCTGAAGTGGAGCTCCAGATCAAGTGGTAGAGCACTAGCCTTGAGCAAAAGCAGGTCAGGGACAGCACCCAGGACCTGATTCAAGCCCCAGAATCAGCATACACATACAAAATAATAATAATAATCAGTAACAAAAAGGGCTACAGGCATGGCTCAGTATAGAACACCTGACTAGCACACACGACATTTGAACTCAAACTCAAACCAGTACTGTGGAAGGAAAGAAGGAAAGTGGCGGGGGGGGGGGGGGGGGGAGGAAAAGAAAGGAAAGGAAAAGGGGAAGGGAAAAGAAAAAAGGAAAGGGAACAGAAAAAAAAAGAAAAAAGAAAAAAATCAAGAAATCTTGATTTGAGCAGTTTAGAAAAGAATGCTCAAATCTCCAGCACACTCATGGAGGCCAGCAGTATTCACCGAGGCCTCCTGAGCAGCACCCAACGGCCTCTATTCTGGAGGCTCCAGCCTCAGTAGCATCCTGAGCAGCACTATCTGCATCTGTGTTACATACTGGGCTTCCCTGTAAGATTTCACTGGGGGAAAAAATTCTGCTGATTGAACAAAGAATAGTTGAAAGTGACTAGCATCCAATGCCCTTGTTTTATAGTTGATTAGCCTAAAGTCCTTGGTCGTCGGTCACACAGCCAATCGGGGACAGAACTGGGGCCAAACCCCCTCCTGACACCAGACCCGACATCTCTAAGGCCTCTGTAGTTAAAGTTTGAGGTGGTTGTTGTAAAAGAAAACCTGGACTTTCTTCCTATGTCAACTCAGCAGAGATGCACCAAGCTCTTTCTATTTTCAAGTTTTGGAGGTGACACAGAATGTGTGGCGTTCATCGCTAACTTCCACTGTCACCTAAAAGGGATCCTTTGGAGAACCTCTGGAGATCCTTTGGATCCTGTAGAGAACCAAGGAAGACTCCACCCACAGTAAATCATCAAGGAGAGATAAGCGTGAAGAAACCCAGACTCTAAACGAGAAGAACTTTGGATGAACATTGTGTGAGGGTGGAGGATGAGATTTCAAAGGCCAGTGGCACAGGAGACCTTTCAGCCAGGTCTTGGTAGTTCCCGCCTGTAATCCTAGCTACTGGGGAAGCTGAGATCTGAGAATCATGGTTTGAAGCCAGCCTAGGCTGGAAAGTCTGTGAGACTCCTATTACAAATGACCCACCCAAAACCTGGAAGCAGAGGTGTGGCTCAGGTGGTAGAGTACCAGCCTTCAACAATAACAACAACAAAAAAGCTAAAGGACAGCACCCAGACCCTGAGTTCAAGATCCAGTACTGGTACATACACACCAATTTAAAAAATCTTTTGGAGGAAGGAAAATGTGGGATATGGGATTCTAGGATTCCACATGCTTTGAGAGAGGGTTTAGTACAATCCTCCTCCACTGTCTCTTGCACAAAAACTGTAGTTAGCTAAGCTGTACCTGGCTGCTAGAGGCTGTTGCCTGTGGGGTTCTTTGAAAGAGCTTTAAGAAGAGGAACAGAGTTGCTAACATCTGGGTTAGATAAACTTTCAAAAGAAATTAGATGATGCCACTTAAAACCCTATATACACAGTTTTGAAAGTGTTACAATTTCCTGTTATTTCAAGATGCACTTCATTTGGGGAACTAGTCACCCTTTAGAAATTTGATCCTTGAAAAAATATTTTATCCATGCAACCTAATAATTGATTACAATGGAAAATCATTTATAAGAACTATAACAATTTCACGGCTCACATGCAGCAAGCAGCCAGCTGGCAAATAGAGTCTGTCATCTGCAAAGCTGAGCAAGAAACTACCCAAGAAACAATCAACCCAAGACTTAAGAAAGTGCAATTGATTCCTTCAGAATGAAACTTTTGGAAATGCTTTAAAGTCATTGGTGTAAGTGAAAAAACTTAGGTACCAGTGGCTCATGCCTATCATCCTAGCTACTCAGAAGACTGGGATTTGAGAATCATAGTTTGAAGCCAGCCTGGGCAGAAAAATCTATGAGACTTTTACCTCCAGTTAACCAGCAAAAAGCCATATGTAGACCTGTGACTCAAGAAGTAGAGTACCAACATTGAGTGAAAAATCTAAGGGACAGCACCCATGTTCTGAGTTCAAGCCCCATTACACACTCATAATCATCATGATACTTCATTCTTATTAAAGACTAACTTTGGATAAAATTGAGAACGCAAGCTGGGCACCGGTGGTTCACACCTGTAATCCTAGCTACTCAGAAGGCTGAGATCTGAGGATTGAGGTTCAAAGCTGTGAGACTCAGAAAACCAGAAGTGGTGCTGTGGCTCAAGTGGTAGAGCACTAGCCTTGAGCTAAAGAGCTGAGGGACAAGTGCCCAAGCCCAGAGTTCAAGTCCCACAACTGACCAAAAAAAAATTGAGAAGGCAATGTCAAACATGAACAATTACCCTGTCCCTCTTCTTAAATTATTCCCAAGGATCAGCAATAAATAACAGATCCAACTCCTGACCATCAGCCTACATGCTTCTAACATGGAAAGACAAAATTTCCTCAGAGCTGTCTGATCTGCTGACCACATTTCTGAATCATTGTCTGAATTTACCACTTACCAAATTCACCTCTACAGACCAGACCTGATGTATATAGTTCACGTTAACATGCTATATGTCAGCAATTGTAAGATAAAACGTATTTGAACTCTTTCAGATCATTGCTGTTTAGAAATTTAAATGAATCACTAATACTTTTTTTTCAAAGCAGAATATTTCATTGTATCATTAAGAAATGAAGCCTGGCTAGGCGCCAGTAGCTCACACCTGTAATCTTAGCTACTCAGGAGGCTGAGATCTGAGGATCTCAGGTTGAAGGAAAGTCTAGAAGAGCCTTATCTCCAATTAACCACTAAAAAGCAGGAAGTAGAGTTGTTGCTCAAGTGGTTGAGCACTAGCCTTGAGAACAAAAGCTCAGGGATAGCTCCCAGGCTCTGGGATCAAGCCCCAGGACCTGCGAAAGAAAAGAAAAAAGAAGGAAGGAAGGAAGGAAGGAAGGAAGGAAGGAAGGAAGGAAGGAAGGAAGGAAGGAAGGAAGGAAGGAAGGAAGGAAGGCAGGCAGGCAGGAAGGGAGAAAGAGAGAAAGAGAGAAAGAAAGAAAAGGAGAAAGAAAGAAAGAAAGAAAGAAAGAAAGAAAGAAAGAAAGAAAGAAAGAAAGAAAGAAAGAAAGAAAGAAAGAGAGAAAGAGAGAAAGAGGGAAAGAAAGAAAGAGAAAGAGGAAGGAAGGAAAGAAGGAAGGAAGGAAGAAGAGAAAGAAGGGAGGAAGGAGAGAAAGAAGGGAGGGAAGATGAGAGAAAGGAGAGAAAGAAAGAATGAGAGAAAGAAAGACAGAGAGGAAGAAAGAAAGAAAAAGGAAGGAAGGAGAGAAAGAAGGGAGGGAGGGAGGGAAGGGAGAGGAAGAAAGAGAGGAAGGAAGGAAGGGAGAGAGAAAGAGCAGAAGGAAAGAAGGATAGAAGGAGAGAAACAGAAACTAGAGAAAGCCTGAGAGAGATAAAGAGAGGAAGAAAGAGAAAGAGAAAAAAGAGGAAGAAAGAGAGGAAGGAAGGAGGAAAGGAGGGAAGAAAGCCAGCTAGCCTGCTGCTGATGGCTCACACCTATAATCTTAGCTAATCAGAAGGCTGAGTTCTGAGGATTATGTTTCAAAGCCAACCCAGGCAGACAAATAAAAGACTCTATGGGCTGGGAAGGTGGCTCAGTGGTAGAGTGCTTGCCTTGCATGCCTGAGGCCCTGGGTTCGATTCCTCAGCACCACATAAGCAAAAAGAAAAAAGCCAGAAGTGGCGCTGTGGCTCAAGTGGTAGAGCGCTAGCCTTGAGCTGAAGAGCTGAGGGACAGCGCCCAGGCCCAGAGTTCAGGCCCACGACTGGACCCCCACCCCCAAAAAAAAGACTAATATCCAAGTAACCAGCAAAAAGCCAGAAGTGAAGTGGTGGCTAAGTGGTAGAGCATTAGCCTCAAGCAAAAAAGCCAAGAATGAGCACGAGGCCCTGAGTTCAAGCCCCAGTATCAGCCCAATAAAAGGGGCGTGACGGGGGGAGATGAACTTGGTTTTCTGACAGTCACCCATGCAAGACATTTCCAAACTTAATGGAACAGAAGCCTCCCAGTGTTCAATGAGCATACCCAGTCTGGACATGTTAATGAAGATGGCTGTCAGAGTATCACAACATTGAACAGTCAAACTTCAAGTTTCACCGATGTAGAAAATAATGAGTTCATACAACCTTCCCAGGTGACTTTTTTTTTAATGTCACAAACATCAGTCTTTTGGAATAGGCTAATGCCTTCAATTTAGAAAGATCCAAATGTTGTGTTTCAAAATGGAGAGCAGAGTACAACACTGAAACAATAGGAAAAATGGCTCTATGAATTAGACATGCACTGCATGGAATCTTAAACAAGCCTTAAAAATTATATATATAAGTGCTGGGAAGGTGGCTCAGTAGTAGAGTACTTGACTTGCATGCATGAGGCCCTGGTTCGATTTCTCAGCAGAAAAAGCCAGAAGTGGTACTTTGGCTCAAGTGGTAGAGTGCTAGCCTTGAGCTCAAGAGTTAAGGGACAGTGCCCAGGCCCAGAGTTCAGGCCCCATCACCAACAAAAGAAAAAAAATTAAATATATGAAAACAATGTAAAAGCCAGGCGTCAGTGGCTCACTCCTGTAATCCTAGCTAGTGCCCTTCTGGTGGTTAATTAGAGATAAGAGGCTGACACACAGAAGTGGCACTGTGGCTCAAAGTGGTATAGTGCCAGTCTTGAGCGGAAAAGCTCAGGAACAGCACCCAGGCCCTGAGGTCAAACACTATGACTGGTACATACCCACAAAGCCAGAAGTAGATCTGTGTCTCAAGTGGTATTAGCACCACCCTTTAGCAAAAAGCTAAAGAACGATTCAAGCCTTGAGTTCAAGCCCCAGGACCACCACACTAAAAAAAAAAAAAAAAAAAAAACTAATAAAATAAATAAACCTTCCGGGCACTGGTGGCTCATGCCTGTAAATTCTAGCTACTCAGAAGGCTGAGATCTGAGGATCAAGATTCAAGGACAGCCCAGGCAAGAAACACTGTGAGACTCTTATCTCCAATTAACCACCTGAAAACAAGAAGTTGTCTTCTATAGCTCCAAGTGGTAGAGTGCGCGCCTTAGGCTAAAATGCTCAGCGACAGCACCCGTGAAACTGACAAAAAAAAAAAAATCACAGAGGTACTGGCTCATAAAGAATTAACAAAAAGCAAAATAAGAGTCATCATCTGAAAAATCACATCAGTACTATTATTAGTAATAACAAGTGTACGTACCTAAGATCTATCTAGTCACAAGTTTCTTAATGTCTAAGTTCCTGGATTAATCTCCTGGCCTCCCCAATAGATGTTCCAATTTGTAGTACTCTAAGTAGTACCACAAGACTGAATGGATAATTAGAGTGACAAGAAAAAAATATGCCCGGACCATTCATTCAGAGTCATGATGTAATGCTATCTATTTTGACACCCTTCCATCCTTCAGAGTCAGGAGATAGGGGTGTCAGAGGTTCCTTAAAGAATTGGCTTTACCATTAAAAACACCATATCTAACTTCAAGACTTGAGGTCAAGACATACAACAAAAGTGGCTCAGTGTTCTAACCCACATTAGCTTACAAAGACCCAGCACCATATAAAGAATTGGTAGTGGAGAATGCTGGTAATCCAGCACCTCCTGGACCAGGCCTGTTGCAGGAGCTCCATTAACCTGCACAAGGGCTCCACCCAGGCCAGAGATCCTACTGCCACTCCCCTTCACAGATGAGGAATCTGGTGTTAATAGAGATTAGGAACTTTTCTTGAGACCACAGGATTACCCAGAGTAGCACAAAACTCATAGTGAAATCGCTCTTGTTGCCAAAGTCATGCTTCTAACCCCACAGGACAGTGGCACCAATTCAAATCCTGCTAATCCTGGAAACAAACCAGAGGGTTCAGGCATCTTGTCCTAACCAGAATCACACTTACCATAGCTATGCTTTTAGGGCAAGATCATTTTTCTTCACTCAACATCATTTTCTAAAACAAGCCAATAAATGGTAGGAATCCATTACAGTATCAATACTGGCCAACAGCACGGATTTTGAAAGAGATTAATTCCTTTAATAGGATTACTTACAGCCCATAATATCTAGTAGATTACGATTATCTTCATTGCTTTTTGAAATTTCTCTCACACATGGTTGTTTTATGATTGCTTCTCGTAAGAATTACATTCTGCTTAGTATCTGATTCAAAGACAGACTGACTAGCCAGGAGTCAGTGGCTCACGCCTGTAATCTTAGCTACCCAGGAGGCTGAGATCTGAGGACTGTGGTTCAAAGACAGGTGGAGCAGGAAAAGACCATGAGACTTTTATCTCCAATTAACTATCAAAAAGCTAGAAGTAGAACTGTGATTCAAGTGGTAGAGCACCAGGCCCTGAGTTCAAGTCCCAGTATGGACACGAATGTTTCACATACACAAGCCACTGGCTTATACAGTTTACTGCCAGATGATAAATTACAAACACTGAAATTTTAAGTTGCTACGTATTACCATTAGTGGAAAAGGGGGGAGTACAAAGAGGGTCAGAAGTCATGGGAATTTGAGACTTACTCCTCCTAAGTTTTCAGTGCTGCATATAAATGTTCATGTTTTAAAGCCCTTCTAACTCTAACATTATCCCCACCAACTATATTTCTTTTTTGTTGTTGGTGGTGGTGGTCATGGGGCTTGAACTCTGGGCTTGGGCGCTGTCCCTTAGCTCTTCGGCTCAAGGCAAGCACTCTACCACTTGAGCCACAGCGCCACTTCCAGTTTTCTAGTGGTTTATTGGAGATAAGAGTCTCAAGGACTTTCTTGTCTGGGCTGGCTTTGAACCGTGATCCTCAGATCTCAGCCTCCTGAGTAGCTAGTATTACAGGCGTGACCCACCTGCACCCCGCTCAACAATATTTCTTTATTGGTGAAAAGATTTGAATGGAATGAAAAATCCTCATCATAGTAGATAGTCTCTTCTCAATTCAGTCATTCAGGGGACATAAAATCCTTATCGCAATCATTTGATACAGTAATATATCAGATATCTCTGTACCAATTTTCCTCAGCAATGATTAAATTTCAAAAAGAAACTTTAAACAAATGTTCATGATACACATACATACATAAACATGGCACATGGGCCAGTTCTAAATAGTATTAATGCCAGGCACCAGTGGCTCATACCTTTAACCGTAGCTACTCAGGAGGCTGAGATTTGAGGATCATGGTTCAAAGCTAGCCCAAGGAGGAAAGTCCATGAGGCTCTTATCTCCAATGAATCACCCAGAAACCAGAAGTAGTGCTGTGACTCAAAGTGGTAGAACACTAGCCTTGAGTAAAAAGAGCGTAGGGATAGCATTCAGGCTCTGAGTTCAAGCCCCCACAACCAACGGGGGGGGGGGAGGAAATAGAAAAGAAAAGCGATAAAAGATAAATCTGTAGTCCACAAAGGGAAATTTGAAGTCAGCGTTGAATGGCTACAAGGACTTGAGTATGAAAAACAAAAAATCATGAAGATACACTGCACTGTATTTCAACTTTTAATGCATTAAATGGGGGAAAGTAACCCATTGTCAAAGAGCTAGTCTGAGCCCCAGAAATCTTCTTCATGATAATGCAAGCAATGTATTTCTTACCTGCCATCCAGGAGTACTTCAGACTGCCGATTGTTTACCTGATTATCACTCTTGTGGCGAAACTGCAACATCAAATTGTGTGGAGAGAAAATATTTCAGATATACTTTGTGAACCCAAGTCGGGACAGCTACAATGTTGTTACATCAATCTCTCTGCACAAGATTGCCATTGATCCAAGATGACCACAGTTTATCCTAGAGCTTATACTTCCTTTGAAACCCAACCCAGCTCCACATCCTAAAGTGAAACTAACCCTCTCCTCTCTCAACCCCATTCTAGAAAGTCACCATTGGAAGGACTCTAGAACTGCAGCTCCCGTTCTCACAGGCTCAGTTGCTTCTCAACACCTGACATGCTCTTTTCTCTGCTACATATAGTCCGAGAGGAAGAAAGCATTCATGAATTTTGAGGACTTCAACCAGGAAGGGAGGGTTCCATTTCTTTCACATATGTGCTCAATACTTGACTGGAGTACCCTTCATTCTTGGTTTTTTTATGGATTTTCTTTGAAGTGGAGAAAGTACTTGTAGCAATATGTATTCTTATTCTCTGGAACTCTTCATTGTGAACAGTGATCTCAGCAAATACCAAGTGTGTTCAACCAAAATCCTAATGCACTACTGAGCCACACTGGGTGTGGACTTTGGTTTTATGCCCAAGTGGTATTTTTTCACACTCCAGTAAAGTAAATATCTCATATGATTTTGGAAGAACACAACTGGCCACCATTCAAGTGAGAGTTTCTACATGAACGGTCAAGATCAGACGGAACAAACTAGAGATGAACATAGTAATGACACAAGAGTAAGAGGATAAATTAGGGACAGTTGTTTGTGCATATTCATCTATTGACACAGGTGAATAGGGTTAGCTTCAAAGACATGAAACTTTGATTTCATAACTTCATAATCATAATACAATGTGCTTTTTCTTTGTTTATATGCAAACCATTGTATGGATATCATAATCTATAAAACACTTCAACCAGATCTCTGTTTCTACATCCTTCCCACCCCAATTCTTTTATTTTTCTCTGCCTGGTACACACACTTACACAGAATGGTAGGTAAAAGTAAAAGAATCCGCTGGGCGCTGTTGGCTCACGCCTGTCGTCCTAGATACTCAGGAGGCTGAGATCTGAGTATCACGGTTCAAAGCCAGCCAGGGCAGGAAAGTCTATGAGGCTCTTATCTCTAATTAAACACCAGAAAACCAGAAGTGGTGCTGTGGCTCGAGTGGTAGAGTGCTAAACTTGAGCTGAAGAGGTGAGGGACAGCGCCCAGGCCCTGAGTTCAAACCCCACAACCAACAACAACAAAAAAAAAAGTCAAAGAATCCTACAAGTAAAAATAATAAAAATTGGTCTAGATAAATCAGGCACTAGTGGTTCATGACTATAATCCTAGCTAATCAAGAGGTTGAGATCTGAAAGCTACAATTTGAAGCCAGTGTGGGCAGACATAATCTCTAATAAACCAGCAAAGAGCCAAAACTCAAAGAGCCAGAACTAGAGTTGTGGCTTAAGTAGTAGAGTACTAGCTTTGAAGTCAAAGTGTGAGGGCCTGCATTTAAGCCCCAGTAATGGCACACATACAAATAAAAATCTTGGGCTGGAGATGTGACTCAAGTGATAGAGCATTTGCTTAATGAGTATAAGGCCCTGAGGTCAATCCCCAGTACCACAGATAATAATAATAATAATAATGTGGAAACAACTTATAATATTGGAAATTTTTATGGGTAGGGTACATTAACCCACTCATTGATGTATCAATGTCTTCCTAGCAACAGAACAGCAGAAATGGCAATGGTACTTTATTTGAGTACCGTATTTGACTTCTCTGTTTCTTCTTCTGTATCTCCACCCAATCTATTCTGTCCTATGTCTTGGGAAGCTAGCCTGTGCGGTCCTTACTTCTGGTTGGCTGTGTCCAATAGGTATCAATGTTCTCCATGAGATAATACCTTTGCCCGCCTAATTTCTCATCCCCTCTATCACTTAGCACACAGGGGACTGGGGATTGAGAACCAGTGTTTGAAGTCAGATTACCCTAGGTTGACCATTGTTAAGTTAAATCCTAGAAAAATAAATAAGAAAAAATAATATATTTTAAGCCAATATTAATGATGAAATTGAACCACAGAAAATAATCTCCCATAATGACATCCCTTTGATCAATTAACATATACTTTGTGCGTGTGTGTGTGTGTGTATGTGTATTTTTGTGTGTGTGTGCCAGTCCTGGGACTTGAACTCAGTGCGTTGACCTCTCAGTTCACTTTTTTGCTCAAGGCTAGGACTCTACTACTTGAACAACACAGCGGTGATCCTCAGATCTCAGCCTCCTGAGTAGCAAGAATTACAGGTGTGAGCCACCAGCGCCCAGCAATATAGACTTTAAAAATGAAATGCAAAACATGGGAAGAGTGAACAGAGAGGGTAAAAGAGAACAGGAATGATTAAAATGCTTTATATAAGCAGAATGGAGAGCGACAGAGTAAATCTAAGTATGTTGCCAACATATACGGACATGTCAACATAAAACTCCCTTGTACCCTGATTGATGCTAATTAAACTGGAGGGGGAAAAATAATCTAAAAGTGGGTAGACAAGATAGAATTAATGGGGGCCAGTACATGCCTGTAACCCCAGCACAACACAGACTAAGGCAGGAGGATTGTGAGGTTTAAGTCAGCCTGAGCTATATAAAGAGAATCTATCTCAAAACAACAACAAAGAGAACCAATAGGATATACAGAAAACAATGTCAAGATGACATATTTAAACCTAATCACTATCACAATAATATTAAACCTAAATGAGTTAAACCCACCAATTAAAAGGCAGAGGTTTTACAGGTTGTATTTACAATAGTTCCCAACTATACTCTGTGCATCAGAAATCTACTTTAAAGGCCCAGGTTAAAAAAATAAATAGCCAAATATGGGTACAAACTCAGAGGAGCAGCTTAAATGAGTATCAACACCTACTTAAGCTATTGACATAGAGATAGACAGCTACGGAGTTGAGGGTACATGCCATTGCCCAGGATCCAACTATAATTTGGATTTAAACAAACAAATAAAAAGGAGGAAATAAACAGAAGAGTTTCGTTTAGAATTTAACTCCATCTTCCGTTTTGGGGTGGAGCAGTAGGAGAAAGAAGAATACTCCTGGGGCTTGAACTCTGGGCTTGGATGCTGCTGTCCCTGAGCTTCTTTTTGCTCAAGGCTAGCGCTCTACCATGTGAGCCACAACACCACTTCCGGCAATTTTTTTTTTGTCAGTTGTGGGGCTTGAACTCTGGGCCTGGGCACTGTCCCTGAGCTCTTCAGCTCAAGGCAAGCACTCTACCTCTTGAGCCACAGTGCCACTTCCAGTTTTCTAGTGGTTTTTATTGGAGATCAGAGTCTCATGGATTTTTCTGCACGGGCTGGCTTTGAACCATGATCCTCAGATCTCAGCCTCCTGAGTAGCTAGGATTACAGGTGTGAGCCACTGATGCCCAGACCAGCAATTTTGGTAAGCGAATACTCACATAGTCATCAGTAGCATCTTTGACAGCGGTCATGGTTATAACCAGGATCAAAGGCACAATGGTGGTGAACCAGGTCAAAGAGGAGATTTCTGGAATTAGCTGAAACAACCATTTCAAATCATTTAAGTCTATTTTTTTAATTCAGAAATACACCTTCTAAACTCTGCCATATAATCCTGTAAGATGTGGCAGGAAATAATGGGTTTATATTGAATTACTGGTGCACATGTTGAGTGACTGTCCATAACTTGAGGGCTTCCATTTAATCGTGAAACCCATGGAACACAAGAACTGTTCCATCCATTTTCAAACTGTCTGACGAAAACAAACAAATGCTAAAGCAAGCTGAGAAATAGGTTTCTCAGATGGCGCGGCCTTTCCCCAGGTTGGGAAATATCACTTTTTTTTGCTTCTCATCTTATCTTTTCGTAGTTTTCCCAACTCCTTTTTGACACCAGTCTCCCTCCATCCCAAACACTCCCCAGAAAGAGACCTTTTGAGTAATCTACCGGTAACAGACAAGTATATGGGTATTTTCCATATACGACACCATTTGATTCTTAGAAGGGTTTGATTTTGTCCTAGTACTGCTTTGTACAAGTCCCATAGGGCCCGTATTCCATGTGAACAACATGCCACCCCACCGTGTACATGGAGCACATTAAGACTGGTACCCCAGAGCCAGATATTGTGCAGCCCTGGACATCATGGACCTGTTGTATAAATGGTGTAGCTGAAAGGTTAAGGATCTGGACTGACAACACACAATGATAAAACAGAAACTTTTGTCTCTTTGACTTTTGGACCTATACCTCTAAAGCCATCCACCTAAAATAGACAGTAACACTGGTGCGATGCTCTCAGATTTAATATATATATATATATATATATATATACATATATATGTATATATATGTGTGTATACACACACACACACACACACACACACACACACACATATGGAGTTTTCACCAGGTGTTGATGGCTCATGCTTGTAATTCTTGCTACTCTGGAGGCTGAGAGCTGAGGATCACAATTCAAAACCAGCCCAGGCAGAAAAGACTATCTTATCTCTAATTAACCCCCCCCCACACACACACACACATACACACACAGCTAGAAGTGGAGCTGTGGCTTACGTGCTAGAGCACTCGCCTTGAGCAAAAGAATCTCAGGGACAGCACCCAGGCCCTGAGTTTAAGCCCCAGGACCAGCACAATACACATACATACATACATACATAAATACATACATACATACATACGCATACATACTCACACACACAATCTGATAAGGATGATTTTTACCTACTCGTGAACATGTAGCTCAGTAAATTACTTTTTAATCAAATTATGTGAACGCTTTTACCACACATAAAATGATGAATTACAACATAAACATTACCTGCAATATCAGAAGGAAAAGGAAATAGGCATTTGCCACTCTCTGGAACTGTTCAAATAAATTTATCGGCAAGAAGGTGAGGATGTTGTACTTGGATGTGTGGATACGATTATCCTGTAAAATTAATAGCATCTTATTAGTTTGGGGGCAGGGGCATTACTAGTGATGGCTCTGAACAGACAAGGCTGACTCTAAGGGATGCCATCTTTCAAAATCTTTCACTCTATGTGACTCAAGACTTTTACTTTCCCCAAGATGACATGATCCTGCCTCTAGGCCAAAGTACTGCTTGGAACCATAAAATCACTCACGCTCACGGCTGGCATTCTACCACTTGCACCACAGCACTATTTCCAGCTCTATGTGTGTGGGGGGGGCGGGGTTATTAACTGGAGATAAGAGCCTGGTGAACTTTCCTTTCTGGGCTGTTTTCAAACAGTGTTCCTCCTATCAGTCTCCTGAGTTGCTGGGATTACAGGCATGAACCTTGAGGGCCTGGTTTATCTATACTGAACCTGGATCAATGGAAATTTCCAGATGCTTCCGCACAAACCGCTATTAACCCAGGTTTACCTTCTATATATTCACAGGTAATTTTTTAATACGAATATGCAAAATCTTTCATATGTTCCTTTTGTACCAGCCTAATGGAAACACTTAATTTTGCATGTACTGTCATTGAAACACATGATAAACACCTTGTTTAAGCTCCAGTGATCACTGTTGTTCGTTTGGAGAACATATAGCATGTGCTGACTAGCTGCTTTGAACTTTTATCAAGATTCAAGGTGCCTAGCTGCCAGGGCAGGTTTTAGAAGCATGAGAGGGGCTTGGTGTCAGGGGCTCAGGCCTGTAATTCCAGCTACTCCGGTGGCTAAGGTCTGAGGACTTTCCTGGGCAGGAAATTAAGCACCAAAAAGCCAGAGGTGGCTCAAGTAGTAAAGCCCTAGCCTTGAGCAAAAACAAAAACAAAACCAAAAAACTTAAGAGCAGTGCCCAGGCCCTGAATTCAAGGTCCAGTAGTGGCATCAAAATTAATTAATAAAAAGTGCAACATCTGACAGCCAAAACCATAGCAGGAATTATGCATTCCATACAGATGAAGAGACAGTTTTGTGGGCTAACGTGATCATTAGGAACGGAAACTATGACGATATTCTATATATTTAGCTTAATAATAGAGCTGTGACAGTGTTTCTTCTACCGGCTCTCTGGTAACTTGGCCACAGAGGATGCAAATCCCCTGTGCTTCTTGGACTAGGAGCAAGGAACAAGGCTGCCCCCTGCTGGACCAACTTTGGATCCATCTGCTTTGTTTTAAAATCAGTCCAAAAGAAAACGTGTTTCCATTCCTAAGGTGCTGCCCAAGAGTGTATGAGGAAGACCTTAATTTTGGACATGTTGAGCATTTAATCTTGGCCAGGCACTAGTGCCCCATGCTTGCAACCCCAGAAACTCAGGAGGCTGAAACCTGAGGATTACAATTGGGAGCCACACCTCCACTGTTGGCTTTTGGCTGGTATACTGGAGATGAAGTCTCACAGACTTGTCTGTCTAAGCTGGCTTCCAATTGTGCCCAGGCCCTGAGTTCAAGCCCTATGACTGACACAAAGAGGAGAGGGGGGGAAGGAAGATTAGGTATGAAGAAGACCAGCAAGGAGATCTTTTAATTGTCACAAGTGAGAGATGATGAGAGGTTCCAGATCATGGCTGATAATAACTGGTCATTTATATACTGTTCTGAGAGCTTGACATTTTCCAGTTCATTTTATCCACAGAACATCCTTATGAAATTGGGGCTACTAACCCCAGTCTAGAGGAGAGGAACCCAAGGTTCAGAGAGATCAAGTAACTTACACACAGTAACACAGCCTCTATGTGGAAGAGCCTGGAATTCAGGGTCTCTGCTGCTACAGCTCCCATTTTTCACCAAGGTGCTGTCCCAGTTCTCTACCTCTGCCAGATACTTTTGTTTTCTTCCCCTCCCCCCTCTCTCTCTCCCTCCCTCCTTCTATCCCTCCAGCTCAAGCTTGCTGCCACTTTTTAACCAAAGGAAATGGTCTGTGTATCTCTTCCTCTTCTGTTGGAGCCTCAGTTGGAGGCCAGGTGCTAGGCCCCTGGGTGTAGGTTTACAGCTTCCTTGTGCCCTCTTCCAGTTCCCCTTCAGAGATGTCTTGGCTGTTGCTAAAGATCAGGGCACACAAACAGTTTAGACATCCACACCCTAATTCTTCCATGATGGGCTATCAAGTAAAACATGAATAGCTGCTGGGTGCTGGTGGCTCACACCTGTAATCCTAGGTACTCAGGAGGCTGAGATCTGAGGATCACAGTTTGAAGCCAGCCTGGGCAGGAAAGTCTGGGAAACTCTTAATCTCATTAACCACCCAAAAAAAAAGTAAATAAATAAAAAGCAAATAATAGAAACTGTGGCTCAAGTAGTAGAGCATTACCCCTGAACCCCAGGCCCTGAGTTCAAGCCCATGACTAGCTAAAAATAAATATAAAACATTAATAGTCTAGATAGCTACATCCTAAAGGAAAAGCATCAAATTCTTCCAAGATGGCCCATCATATAAAACATTAGTAAAATAGAAAGTATTGTTTTTTGATTCTTACAATGAGGTCTCCTCATTTATATACAACTTAAGTTTATTGCTTAAGACAATAAAAGAAATAGAAAAATTACACTGCCAAATCATCAAAGAGATCACAGCAGTGGTTAACCTCATTCACTCCACCCCCATGGGAAAAATCACACTGATAATTATCTTTATCTTTATGTTTATAGGACTGTTGTAGAGATGAGGTCAGGAATGGAAAAGCATTTTTTCCTAAGTTGAAAGAATCATACAAATATAAGATTTCCATGAACAACTCTGAAACAATCCAAGGGGATTTATAAATATATTGTGCTAGGCTAGAAAAACTAGTCATGGGAACAAATCCACGATCTTCATCGCTTTTCCCAGTACAAATTTATTTCTTGTTCATGCTCCTCCTCTCTCCCCTCTCTCTCTCTTTCTCTCCCCCCCCCCTCCTTGTACACAGGACTCAAACTTGGTACCTGATGATTTTGCTCTTCGGTTAGCACTCTACCAACTGAGCCACTTCCTTGCTCATGCCTACATGCCTAACAAGAATCTACTCAAAATGGACTCTCGCCTGAGATCCTAGCTACTCCGGAGGCTGAGATCTGAGGATCACCATTCAAAGCCAGTCAGTGAGACTCTTCATCTCCAATTCAAATGTTTGTAGAGGGGAAGAGAAAGCTCTAGAGGGTCTCAAACCCACATGTTCAATGCATGTCCTTCTCCCCGCCCTGCCCTCCCTCCCCCTAACACCAAGTCATTGGTCAAGAGAGTAACCACACGTGTCCCAAAGACAGAAAGCAGGAAATAGTCAAGAGCATCACTGAGAGCCACCTCAACCTGAAACAGAATCTAACCCTAATACTTCAAGAACATGAGATGTACTGGCTACAAAAACAATAAAGAAAAGTCCACCTCAATGATCCAAACCTAGTTCTATTAACACCAGTGCAACAGACATTGGGCATTTCCCTTCTCATTCAACTAACAGGATCCCATCTAGTTAGATCCAACTACGCCATCCATAGTGCCACAGTCAAGGACAGATTAGCTGAAGTCAAGTACATGGCTCATCCATTACAATTCTGAGTTGAGAATGGCAAACAGCCCATGTCAATTCCAGAACTGGTAGAAAAGTAAGACTTTCTCTATTATATTTCAATTTGGAAGACACCCCCTGCCCCCCCCCCACCAGGGATCAATATTAACATCCTGGAGCTATGACTGGGATCTGCCAAGAATAATCTTCAAGTCAGGCACCTGTAGTTCATGTCTACTCAGGACACTGAGAAGATCCGAGTTCAAAGCCAGCCTGGGAAGAAAATGTTAGCTCCAATCAGGCACTAAAAAGCCAGAAGTGGAGGTATGGCTCAAGTGGTAAAGCATCAGCCTTTAGTGGAAAAAAACTAAATGAGACTGAGTTCAAGCCCCAGTAGTGGCACCAAAACAAACTCTTTAACAGTAAAGATTCAAGATTCTTTGCCTATAAGAAATATAGACAGGGCTGGGAAGGTGGCTCAGTGGTAGAGTGCTTGCCTTGCATGCCTGAGGCCCTGGGTTTGATTCCTTAGCACCACATAAGCAAAAAGAATAAAAGCCAGAAGTGGCACTGTGGCTCAAGTGGTAGAGCACTAGCCTTGAGCTGAAGAGCTGAGGGACAGCGCCCAGGCCCAGAGTTCAAGCCCCATGACTGGCAAAAAAAAAAAAAAAAAAAAAAAAAAAAGAAATATAGACAAGGGGCTGGGAAGGTGGCTCAGTGGTAGAGCGCTTGCCTTGCATGCATGAGGCCCTGGGTTCGATTCCTCAGCACCACATAAGCAAAAAGAAAAAAGCCGGAAGTGACGCTGTGGCTCAAGTGGTAGAGCGCTAGCCTTGAGCTGAAGAGCTGAGGGACAGCGCCCAGGCCCAGAGTTCAGGCCCCACGACCGGACCCCCAAAAAAAAAAAAGAAAAGAAAAAAGAAATATAGACAAATAGACCAGGCCTCACCTGAGCCTCCCCCGTCTCTACATTTTATGATAGGTCCTGTTTATTTTTGTTATTGTTCAAGTCAAAACTCATAGGTAAACACGTTGGGTGATGTGCAAGTGCATACAAAATGTATTAACTGAAAGACAAGAGATCTGAGGGATATCTCAAATAGTGTAACTTCTTAGAAAGCCCAAATCAAAGGTCAGCAAAATAAAACACCAGGAAGTGGGTACTCAAAAGGGGTAAGGTGGGGTCACGGGGAAAGGGGAAGACAAGGGAAGAGAAGGGGGAGAAAATGCAACAAGAATCCAATATACGCCCTACAAAATTAAGAAAAATGAGGGAGGGCCAGGTGCCGGTGGCTCACACCTGTAATCCTAGCTACTCAGGAGGCTGAGATCTGAGGGTCACAGTTCAAAGCCAGGAAAGCCGGGCAGGAAAGGCTGTGAGACTCATCTACAATAAACCACCAGAAAACCAGAAGTGGCTCTGTGGCTCAAGCGGTAGAGCGCTCGCCTTGAGCTGAAGAGCTGAGGGACAGCGCCCAGGCCCAGAATTCAGGCCCCATGACCGACAAAAAAAAAAAAGAGAGAGATGGCAGATATGAGTATTGTTAAGACACAATCTAAGTTCTAAGGAGAAAAAAAATCCCTCAGACTTAAAGACAAGATCATTACTAATACCATAAAACAAAAACCAAACTGAAAGGGTATCTATGGACAGTTTCTCTGAAAGAGGAAGTGGCCAAAAGACATTTGCACCATTCAGGAAATATGTGAAATACCTATTGATGCAAACACCCCCAAAATATGCATAGATTATTGGGCAAACCTGCTAGAGATTCAATGTCAGGTGCCCCAATGATATCAGGCAAAACCACAACTCCCTGGTATTGGTCAAACATTGCCTACTACCAAGTTTCTGGTGTCCAGGGTTGGGAGGCCTCTTCAATGAGTATGGTAGAGAGAGGCTCAGCCACAGAAGAGGCTGCACAGAGACCCAGCAATAAACAGCCCAACTGGGCACCGGTGGCTCACGCCTGCCATCCTAGCTACTCAGGAGGCTGAGATCTGAGGATCCTGGTTTAAAGCCAGGTTGGGCAGAAAAGTCCTTCCAAGAAACCCTCATCTCCATTTAACCAGCCAAAAAATGGAAGTGGCGCTGTGGCTTAACGTGGTAGAGCACTAGGCCTTGAGCAAAAGAGCTCAGGGACAGTGCCCAGACCCTGAGTTCAACCCCATGACAGCTTAAAAACAACAACAACAAAACAAAGGACACCCCCGCTACCAGCACTATCATCTACTGCTCTGGGCAAAATAGCCACCAAAAAATAAAAAATAAAAAACACAAAACCATTTCGAGAGAGAGAAGGTGCAAAGGGTCTATGACCCTCAACCTTTACCCACTCACCAGTCCTAATATTCCATGTACAGATCTGACCATGGAACCAGGTAATTGAGGGGAAATGATGGAAGGGGTACCATGGATCAAGACACACTATATGCACTAACTGTTATTGCTGTTTGTTTTGTTTTGTTTTTTTTGATCGGTCATGGGGCTTGAACTCTGCGCTCTTCAGCTCAAGGCGAGCACTCGATGGCTTGAGCCACAGCGCCACTTCCAGTTTTCTGGTGGTTTATTGGAGATAAGAGTCTCATGGACTTTCCTGCCTGGGCTGGCTTTGAACCATGATCCTCAGATCTCTGCCTCCTGAGTGGCTAGGATTACAGGCGTAAGCCATTGGCATCCGGCTAAAAAAATATTTTTTAAAAACCATACATTAAAATCAAAGTCACCCCTTCATCTAGCATCTTTGCAAAGGGCCCTGTGGTGCTGGCCAGGAGCTCGGGTGGGAAGCCACAAGATCATCACTGCAGAGGGCAAGCTTGCATTGCCGTTACGGGAAAAGAGGTAGGGAGACGCAGAAACCAAACTCATAAACAGATGACTTTGTTTAAGAGAAGAGGCATGCCGTGGTGTGGCCCAGGCCTGCCCCATCCCTTCGGAAGCCTTCCCGTACAACTCCAGGCTAATGCTAACTCAAGATTACTCTCTCTGCTGACACCAGGATGTGACCCCTAGGGAATAGCCAACCCCCCCCCCCAGGGGTGCCCAAAAGAATCCTCAGAACTATCAGGGAAGGAAAGGGGAAAAAAAAGACTTCTCTATATATATATTGTTTAACTAAAAATTTCAAGGTTAATGTACAGAGGTGAAACAATGAAATCACCCTCTGGTAGAACTAAGCTAATAAAGAAATCGTTAAAAAAAAAAAAAAAAAACTATGTTAAAGATCACTAATGTTTAATGTACGGATGGGCTCTGCTCTAGATGTATTTGTGTTATGAAATATGTCTAAAGACAACATACGTATGCATGTATCTGTGTATGCATGCACACATGTGTCTATTCACGTCTGTGTGTTTCCATATGTGCTCAGAATGAACAATGCGTGACTTTCCTTCTTTCCTCCCTTTTCCTTCCCTTCTTCCTTCCTGTCTTCTTTCCTGCCTTCCTGTGTGCAGGCACTGGGGCTTCAACTCAAAGCCTTGTGCTCTCATTTAAGCTTTTTTGCCGTCGGCTGGCGCTCTACCTCTTGAGCCACAGCTCTACTTTTGCCATTTTGGAGATCAGAGTCTCAGACTTTCCTGGGCCAGCTGACTTCAAGCCACGATCCTCAGAACTCAGCCTCCTGAGTAGTTACGATTATAGATGTGCACCACCAGCACCTGGCTGAATGTGTGACTTTCTACATGTCACCCAATGACCCCCGCCAGCAGAGTGTGTCTCTTTTTACAGATGCGGAGCACTGGGCACAGTTTATCTCCAGAATCCTCAACTTTAAAAAAAAATCCCAATGAACTAGATTTCTACCTCCTACTCCTTTTACAGACGAGGAAAATGAAAGTTTGGGAATGCCAATGACTGGCCGGGTCCTGCGTTCCAGTGGGATAGAGTTCCTGGAAATGAATCAAATTCGAGGAGCGCTAAGATTGCCCCCGTGGGAAAACCCCATCACCGCCGTAAAGAGACGGAACATCTGTAAGCTAAAGCCCCATGAATGGCTGACATTAATTCAATCAGCTGACACAGTCATTTCCAGTCTTCCCAAGCCAGGGAGTGCGTTGGCACGGGCTTGTTAGGGTGGCGCAATTCCCCCTAGACTTGGGGAACGCGGGCAATGGCTGGACTCAGGAGTCTCCCCGCCTGCCTCCCCCCCCAAAAAAAACAACCCAATCTGCAGCTCCTCTGCCACCCTCAGGACTTGCTTTAGCATCCTAGCATCTGCAAGACTATTCTACGGCTAGTGAATGTCCCATGGATAAGGGATTATCTCCAAAGAACTAATTTTGGGCAACTCCCAAGGGAACAAATTAAATGTCTCCTCTGAGACTAATTGAATCACACTACTTTTTTTCGAGATAGTTGCAAACAAAAAGGTAACTTTGCTTTCCTTCTATGACAGCTGGAGAGAAAAACAAAGTATATAGCCAGTCTTGTACTGATGGCTCATACCTGTAATCCCAGCTACTCAGGAGGCAAAGATCTGAGGATCACAGGTCAAAGTCACCTTAGTCAAGAAAGGTTGAGATTTTTTGTTTGTTTGTTTTTAATTATGGTGGCAGTCCTAGGACTGGAACTCAGGGCCTGAACTTCTTTTGCTAGCAGTTAGCACTCTACTTCTTGAGACACAGTGGCCACTTCTGGCTTTTTTGCTGCTTAATTGGAGATGAGAGTCTCACGACCTTCCTGCCTGGGCTGGCTTCAAACTCAAATCTCAGCTTCCTGAGCAGCCGAGGTTACAGGCATGAGACATCAGTGCCCAGCATGTTGGGACTCTTCTCTCCAATTAATCACCAAAAAGCTTAACGTGGAGCTATAGCTCAAGGGGTAGAGTGTCAGCTTTGAGCTATAAGAAAACAAAGGCCCCAAGTTCAAGCTCCAGTAGTAGCACAAGAAAATAATAAATTTTTAAAAATACTCATGAAAGACAAAGCCTGCTACGCAGAATACGCATTTCCCAGCTGATACTGGGACGCTAGCTTGTTGGGCTACAAGAGAGTTTTCAGACAACTTGGCACCTGGATGCATTTTTGTATCTTAGCACTAAAATTTAGACTATGTTCACGTCGTGTGAAATCTGAGAAGTAGGCCAGTTTTCAGGCAGGATTTCAGTGTTTATAACAATAGCACCGGCACCGTGGAAAAGTCAGTTCCCAAGGAAAGGCGCCCATCAAGATTTCCCAGAGCCAAGGGGATTACAACAACACGTGATCAACCATCTTCATCTTTCCTAGGACTCTG
Source organism: Dipodomys merriami (assembly GCF_024711535.1). Taxonomy (NCBI): domain Eukaryota; kingdom Metazoa; phylum Chordata; class Mammalia; order Rodentia; family Heteromyidae; genus Dipodomys; species Dipodomys merriami. The sequence continues at coordinate 12,321,950 of NW_027206046.1, read as the reverse complement.
CCTCTTACATCATGGGCGCACATAAATAGCATCACCTCAAGGGTTATAATTTTCTCCTGCATCCCTGGGGGGTCAAATGGGGCAGAGCACAAAACTCTGAGGCCCTAGCTATGCTGGGTACCACCACTGAGGACCCCTGAGCTTCACACCCTGACAGCAGTCCTAAGCTGTTCCTGGTCTGCAACCCTTTCACAGCCAGTGGCAAACAGTGACTGAATTCAAAGCCATAACACCTGGTTATGGATTTTCTGCTCGTTGAGTGGTTCTGTTTGTGGGTGAAGCTATGGAGGAGAAGAGAAGACTGGGGGGGAGGGGAGAGAAGACAACCTTAAAAGCTTCTGTTATTAAAACACACCAACAACAATAATTTATAAGTGACCGTCTCTCGTTTTTTTGTGATCACATCACACACAAATAATTTTATGAATGTTCGCCCAATTTCGAGGTCGTGCTTGACAGGCTCTTAAGTTAAAAGACTCCCCTAGGGGCTGGGAAGATGGCTCAGTGGTAGAGCACTTGCCTTGCATGCCTGAGACCCTGGGTTCGATTCCTGAGCACCACATAAGCAAAAAGAAAAAAGCCGGAAGTGGCACTGTGGCTCAAGTGGTAGAGCGCTAGCTTTGAGCTGAAGATCTGAGGGACAGCGCCCAGGCCCAGAGTTCAGGCCCTACGACCGGACCCAAAAAAAAAAAAAAAAAAGACTCCCCTAAATTTGTTTGGGGACTGACAGGTGGAGCTTCCTTAATGACATACAGAAGACCAGGCTGCTGTGTTGTGCACATGCCGACTCAGCAAGAACCCCCTGTGGGTGCCAAACTCAGCACCAGCTGCCATGACATGACCACAGCGTCTCCAATCAAGGGCAGGTGCTCCCGTCCACCAGGCTCCAGAGCAAGGAGCAGGGGGCACTTATTTAATAGCTACAGATCTACTAGAGCATTGCTAAGGAAGCCAGCTGGGAATAACCACCAGTATACACAGACCAGATCCTTTCCCCAGTTCCTGAATGAATGAATGAATGAATGAATGAATGAATGAATGAATGAATGGAGTGAGTGGGAGGGAGAGAGAGGGAGGAAGGGACTAGCTTCTGGTTACAGTTCTCAAATCTTCTCTAACAACCCATGGCACTTTCTTTATCTCCTTCTCCTGGTATATTTCTTGTCCACATTTTCCCCCTGATCTCTCTCTCTCTCTCCATCTGGGGTAGGACTTAGAAAACCAACCATGCAAGTGTGTTGGTTTTCAGGAAGACATAACCACGCTGAGACTGTTTGGGGGTTCGTGGTTTTTCTGGGAACTACTCAATCATTACTGAAGTTGCTCAGTTTCATCCACATGCTGATTTCTAGGTTCATTTCATAAGTCACTTGCCAAAAAAAAAAAGGAAACTGAGTTTTACTTCTCTCTGCACAAGGACAGTCACTTTTCTTCCCCCTGCACACTACCAAATGATCGCGTTCCAAAATTCTACCATCAAAAATGGCTTATTCCACTGGGGCGGAAGGGGAGGATGAAAGGGGAGAGCAATAAGGGAGAACTGATCCAATTACATATTATATTACATCTATGTTAATGTAATATAGTAACATTAATGTAATTACTATTATACCACATATATGTAAGAAACAGCATAAGGAAACTCATTTAAAACCATTGTAAAGGTAAAGAGTAATAGAAAGGATACATTTAAGGGAATGAGGTACATTGTATGCCTATATGGAAATGTCACAGTAAAACTCATTTGTCAAATTCATTCACAGTAAATATTCTTTTTTTTTTGCAAACTTTTATTTTATTTATTTATTTATTTTTGGGTCCAGTCCTGGGGCCTAAACTCTGGGCCTGGGTGCTATCCCTCAGCTCTTCAGCTCAAGGCTAGCGCTCTACCACTTGAGCCACAGCACCACTTCCGGCTTTTTTCTTTTTGCTTATGTGGTGCTGAGGAATCGAACCCAGGGCCTCATGCATGCAAGGCAAGCGCTCTACCACTGAGCCACCTTCCCAGCCCCCACAGTAATATTCTTAAGTTAATCCCTATATTTAAAAAAAAAAATTGTCTAGCTGGGTGCCCCTGGCTCTTCCCTGTAAGGAGGTTAAGATCTGAGGATTGTGGTTCAAAGCCAGCCTGGGCAAGAAAAATCCGTGAGACTCTTATCACCAATAAACCACCAGAAAACCAGAAGTGCTGCTATGGCTCAAAGTGGAAGAGCACTAGCCTTGAGCAAAAAAGCTCAGCGATAGTTCCCAGGCCCCCAGTTCAAGCCCAATGACTAACCAAAAAAAAAAGCAGCCAGGCGCCAGTGGCTCATGCCTGTAATCTTAGCTACTCAGGAGGCTGAGGTCTGAGGATCGCAGTTCAAAGCCAACCCCGGGCAGGAAAGTCCGTGAGACTCTTATCTCCAATAAACCACTAGAAAACCGGAAGTGGCGTTGTGGTTCAAGTAGTAGAGCGCTCACCTTGAGCTGAAGAGCGCAGGGACAGTGCCCAGGCCCAGAGTTCAAGCCCCACGACCGACCAAAAAAAAAAGCCAAAGAAAAAATTGGTAACTTTGAGGGGATGGGTGGGGTTGGGAGAGATGGGAGAGAATTGATGAAGATGCCCTGTACTCAGAAACTGACATGTGGAATTGAAACCCCTTTGTACAACTACTCAAAATAAAAGGAATTTCCTATTTTCAATCTTTTATTCCCACTTTTATATGGCTCAGATACTGTCCAGTTTTGTGTAATTACAATGAAGAAAATTAAAAAATAAAAAATCCAAGTCTGTGCAGGTTTGCTTGAAATGTACTTCACTAAGCAGATGGAATTAGAAAGTTGGCTTATGGGGATGCTTGAAGTTATCTCCATTAATTAATTTTCACCTTCTACAGGTGAAAAACTGTCATCTTGGAGTCTTTATGAATTTAACTGGAAAAAATAAAGGATAAAATAGTTTTACTGGATTCCTTAGTTAATTAAAGTTCCATTTCCGAATCCTCAGGCATAGGGACTCGGAGGCTAGAACTAAAGATGATAAGCAGGCAAATCAAACTGAAGAGATAAGGAATCAAGACAAATATTTAGCCAATGAACAACACTATTTAAACAAACGAGATGTCAGAGAGATTTAAAAAAAAAAAAAACATTTGTGCTTTTAAACTTTTGAATCCAGCACAAAAAACGAATTTGAGAGATATCCAAAAATATATTTTCTCCTACAAGTAAATTATTTATAGAGGGTAAATGGCAATGTCTTGTCGTATAGAACTTAGAATAACATACACAGATACAAATGGCACAATTGAAGCAGAAAGCATTTTCAAATGTTTGCTTTGAAAGAAAAAAAAAACAAAACCATTGTTACTATGGTGATGCCTCAATACAAAGAAACAACTAACAGCAGAAATGCATAACAAATCCAAGTCACTGGCATTTTTTATGACTAATTCCAACGTGTCATCATCTGTACTCTCCATTGGTGCATGCGTTGCCCTGGTTACCAGATATCGGGATGAAGATCTATATCCTATTCACAGTGTGACTACACTGCTCCTGAAGAAAAAGAGAAGCCCAAATTTCCCATCAGGCTGAGCCCATGGCTTAGAGGAACAAGTACACTGTCAGCCTCCACTCGGGAACTCTGAGCTGAATGGCTGGCGGTGCAGGTGAGCCCTGGGGGCTCCTCTCAGCATCATTCTGTCCAGATACAAACTCAGGCTAATGAAAGCACCTGCTGAATAGAGACACCGTCGGGAGTCTGGTAGAATAACCCAAGCAACACCGTGAAGTCATCTGGGCACAGCTAGAACTAGAAGCCTTGACTATTTCATTTTAAAGTTGTAACCACCTACGGAATGGAATATCCTTTTATTTTCTTTATTAAGGAATTCTTTCTTTGTTGATGATGCTGAGGTTTGAATTTAGGGGCCCTGCGCTTACCTAGCAAGCACTCTACCACTGGAGCCATGACCCCTGCCCTCTTTTGGTTTTTGTAAGTACTTGTACAAAGCACTGTCAATGGCACGTGTGCTTTGTAAATACAATGCATCATGATTCTTGTCACCCCTTCCATCTTCCTCCCCCATCTCTCCTAACCCCACCCCTCCCTGCAATGGTCCACATCGTCACATTGAATAGTAGGAATGCATTCACCCACTTTTCCTCTCTCCATCTGTCTACTGTCCCCCCGCCACCCACTCCCCTCTTCCCCTACGTCACCCTTACATACACATTTCAGCTTCCTGGTACTCATGTCCTGAGACTGTAATTTCATTGTTCAAAAGCGATACAACACTGAAATCCTCCCCTGCATATCATACTTCAGTTCATATGTGTATGTATCAATGCATATGACCCGGTGTATGTTTACATACATATGTATTGGAATATCCTTATAAGACAGGTCATCTCCCAGGGCCTTTTGCTTATTCTTACCCAGATTGAAAGAATTACCACCCCCAAATGGAAGTGAATATGAGAGACCCCCTGTTAGCCCAATGAGCTCCCTTCAACCCAAAAGCACAACAAATAAACTCTCATTTCCTCCTTTCTCCTCTTTCTAATACCTGATAGACAAAGAAAGACAATGAAGATAAAATTTGATAAAAAATAAAATGTTGACTGACCTTCACATTTTCATTATTTCTACTTATGAACACAGGAGGAAAAAAACTTATAAAAGATGCAGATGAGTCGTTCAATTTCCATAAACAAACACTACACCTGGCCAAGCAAACTTTTCTCCTTAAAAGCTGAATGGGGAAGATACTTCAATACATAGAGAACCTTAAGTTACCAAACCAACTTTAAAGCTGCAAAGCATAGGATCAGACAAAGCACAGGCCTAGAAAAATGATCAAAAGCTTTTTGGGGAGATGTAGAGCTGAGAACACAAACAAGAGACAAGGTTAATGGCCCATGTAAACTGAATCGGTAAATTAAACACGATGTCGTGAGAATTACAAAATGAGAAACATCACATCACAAGAGGAATTTCACACTGCCAAGAAATGTAAAACAAAATGAGCCTGAAGAACAGCCTAGAGACTGAGCCAAGGGCTAGAGTTATTATTCTCATTAAAAGGGAGTTCAAAGTCATCTTGCTTAATGGTTGGAATGACTAATAGAAGTAGTAAAAACAGTTGTATTTAAATTTGTTCATGTTAAATTGGGAGCATAAACTGAGCAGCCTTCCTACCTAGTAAGACGTGTTCAAAGTAGATTATAGAATAGTGAGAACAGTTACCGTATGTTAAAAAATGTGTTGATGCTTTAAAAAAGCAAAAAAATGTTAGATTAATTTTGGCAAATTTCTGACTTCATTTTATTTTTTTTCTGACTTCATTTTAAAATAAGTAATGATGAAAGACATTGATTTCTACTGGTTTTCTCCCTCCCTCGAACCCTCTTCCAATCTTGCCCTCTCTCTGTCACTCCCTCCCCTCCCCTCTTCTCTCTCCCCCCTTGTCTTTCCCTCTTTCCTTGTTTTCCTCCCTCTCTTTTTCTCTCCCTTCCCCATCACCTGGCACATTCTCTTTGTTCAATTCTCTTAAACTTTGGCAGAACTTTGTGTGTGTGCGTTGGTCCTGGGGCTTTAATTCAGGGCTCGGGCACTATTCCTGAGCTTATTTGCTCAACACTAGTGCTCTACCACTTGAACCAGAGCTCCACTTCTGGCTTTTTTGGGTGGATAATCAGAGGTAACAGTCTCATGGACTTTCTTTCCCAGGCTGGCTTCAAACCCCACTCCTGAGCTAGGATTCCAGGCCATGAGCCACTGGCTAACTTCCGACGGAATTTGTAAATGGCAATGCACTCGTTTAAGTAATGGAAAGGTACCTGCATCAAATCTTTTTTTAATCTTTTTTTTTTTTTTTGGTCAGTTGTGGGGCTTGAACTCTGGGCCTGGGCGCTGTCTCTCAGCTCTTCAGCTCAAGGATAGCACTCTACCACTTGAGCCACAGTGCCATTTCCAGTTTTCTGAGTGGTTTGTTGGAGATAAGAGTCTCACAGCTTTACCTGAACCGTGATCCTCAGATCTCAGCCTCCTGAGTAGCCAGGACTACAGGTATGAGCCACCAGCACCCAGCTTTAATCACTTTTTAAAAAGTATTTTCTTTTGTTTTTTGTGTATGTGGTACCAAGGAATTGAACCCAGGGCCTCATGCACGCTGGCTAAGTACTCTATCACTAAGCCACATTCCCCTTGTTAAATCACATTTGTCTGATCATCGCATGTACACAGGTAACTGGAAATTTTCTAAATTTTCTGAGCTGAATTTTTCAATCCTAGTCAGGACATGTTCCAACTCACATAAGTCAATGAAGATTTAACTAAATAGGTTTTTTGGTTTTAAACTGTCTCAGTTTTTTTTAAGTCCACGAATATATATCATGTTATAATCACACACAAAAGACGGCTTTCTTTGTGCAGTTTCTACTCACAGAATGAAAATACTTATTATACATTGAAAAACAAGTAAACGCAGCCAAGTACTTAGGTGCATAATTACTCCCATAGTAAAGGAGTTATTATTGCTTTTTGTTTCCCTAAGGTCTTCAAATATACCCATACCTACTCAGAGGAGTGGGGATTTCATTGTCAAAGGGTGGCCGGGGTCATTCTGTACAGGTAAGGGACTGGCTTGAGACTGGATGGGAAGGCAGTAAGGCCAAGCTGGTAATAATCAGAGGGACAAGATGACCAGGTATCTAGAAACCACCACAACAAACCACCACCTTGGGAATCATAATCCTTCCCTCCCTCTACCTAAGAAAAATCTTCACAAGCCTCCTCTGAGGACTATTCCTCCCCCACAGGGCAAACTTACTTTATCCAAGCTTATAAGATAGATGAATAAAAATCAGAGACTTAATCACTTTTTCACAATAAGGAATCTATGCTGGGTGCCAGTAGCTCACAACTGTAATCCTAGCTATTCAAGAGGCTGAGATCTGAGGATCATGGTTCAAAGCCAGCTCAGTCAAGAAAGTCTATGAGACTCTTATCTCCAATTAACCACCAGAAAACTAGAAGTAGAGCTGTGCCTCAAAGTGGGAGAGTGCTAGCCTTGAGCAGAAGAGTTCAGGGAAAGGGGCTGGGAAGGTGGCTCAGTGGTAGAGCGCTTGCCTTGCATGCATGAGGCCCTGGGTTCGATTCCCCAGCACCACATAAGCAAAAAGAAAAAAAAGCCAGAAGTGGTGCTGTGGCTCAAGTAGTAGAGCGCTAGCCTTGAGCTGAAGAGCTGAGGGACAGCGCCCAGGCCCAGAGTTCAAGCCCCACGACCGGACCCCCCCCCAAAAAAAAAAGAGCTCAGGGACAGCGCCTGGGCCCCCAGTTCAAGCCCAGCACCAGCACAAGGGAGGGGAGGAGGGGAGGGAAGGTGGGAAGGAGGGAGTTCTCAAGAGAAAATGCTTAAACAGAGTCTCCAAAGATGAATGCTTGCCCCCTTGCAGCTGAGTGAGGCTGGGAGGGAGGGAAAGAAAAGGAAGGAAGGAAGGAAGGAAGGAAGGAAGGAAGGAAGGAAGGAAGGAAGGAAGGAAGGAAGGAAGGGAAGAAGGGAAGAAGGAGAAAAGGGGAGGGAGGAAAAGAGAAAAAGGGGAGGGGAAGGAAGGGATTCCACATAGCATTCATCAGCCATCAACCATTTCCTTCACAAAGTTCCATTTTCCAATTTTCCCAATATTGCTTAGTATGCAAATCGACACCAAAAGAAATTAAGCATCAGTCCCTGAGAATATAATTCTCTCATGTTGCCAAGGTTGCTCATCATAAAAATCACCCTTAAAGCAGAAGATAAGCAGTAAGATCTGTATCAATGGAACTATGTGGCACTCCACTTTTAAAAATGGGCCAACAAATGATGTTTTTAAGGAGTCCTAAGGTTCTAAAAGGCATGACTCCCACCTACAGTAAAGGTAAGACCCACTCCACAATGTATGAGCTACAAAAGTTACTCACTGCATACTGGAACTTCTCATTGAATTCACGGTCATTGGCCTTCACCATCCGCTCCACTTCTAAAGAAAAAGAAAAATCAGATATGAAGCTATATTTTAGACCCACAGAAATACACATCTTATTAAAATTCTGTCATGTAGGTTACTTTGTTGTCAAAGAGGACAGAGATCATTTCTTTTGTCATTGAAGGATGGTGCTTTCTTCTTCTTTTTTTCCTAGCCTAAATATTGGAACCTCTGTGGAAAATCCTCAAAATGGAAAGCTGAAATGTGTCTCATTGTCTTCTTAATACCATCCACACTGAAACACATGAAATGTCACCAATTTCTATTTCTACTCTACAAAGACTTTCTCTAAGCCTCAGTTCCTAAAGGCACACATAAAGAAAAGTCACTTTTAAAGATTAAACAAGTCCCTCTAGTCTCCAAGCTTGCCTTTCTGCCTTTCTACATGGAACAGGAGCCGGTGAGATACATCAAGGATACCAAAAACATCATCAGCTCACAGTTTAAAAGATGAGAGGAATTCAACTATCCTACTGGGGGTGAGGGGGGGGAGAGAGAGAGAGAGAGAGAGTGTGTGTGTGTGTGTGTGTGTGTGTGTGTGTGTGTGTGTGTGCGCGTGCACGCACGCACCAATCCTGAAGCTTGAACTAGGGCCTGGATACTATCCCTTAGCTTTTTACTCCAGACTGGTGCTCTACCACTGAGCCGCAGCTCCACTTCTGACTTTGTGCTGGCTACTTGAAAATCAGAGTCTCACACACTTTCCTGCCTAGGATGGCTTTGAACCACAATCCTCAGATCTCAGCCTCCTAAGTAGCTAGGATTATAAGTGTGAGCCACCAGAGCTCAGTGGGGGGGGAGGGGTGTATGTGTGTGTGTGTCTGTGTGTGTCTGTGTATGTGTGTACATAAGAGAGAGAGAGACAGAGAGACAGAAGTGAGGGTTTAGGTAAAAAATTCAGGAAAAAATTCTCTCAAGTTCTTAATCAATAACTTAAGCTTTCTTCTCTTCATTTTCTTTCATTCTGCACAATCTGGTCCATGTGGTTGGAAGCCAGCACAATTCATTAAAACCATGAAGCAAGAACAATAAGTAGAGGGAGTTTTAAAGAGAAGAGTTCCCCAGCCTCCAAGATTTCTTCATTGGATTAATCCAAGAACACATTCTGATACAATTGAAAAATATGTGTCTTGAACTGGAGTTTCCTATTGAAATTCCATGGTGACCTGCAGTGACATTTAAGCAGAAAACTAAAGAGAACCAAAGGAAAGGGGGAAGAAAATGTCCCACTTAAAAAAATTCTTATTCTCACAAAAGAGCTTCAAAACAAAGTTAAGGGACTGAACAAATACTAAAGGTCTTGCATTTGTTTCCCTCCTGACCCTCCAAATTTTCTCATCATGTCCTAATGATAAGCTTCAGAAATAAAATAAAACATTTATTCCAATTTATCCTCCTCCTAGCATGAACTGAGTTACGTAACTTAAGGAAAAGTGACAAGATTTCTGATGAACCCTTGGCACATAACTATTAGTACATATGTACAGCTGCAGAGTTCAATTTTACTAGAATAAGGTCAGCAATAACAGTGAAGGTTTATTGACTAGTTCTTAAAAGTTACATCCCCATCCTAATTGCCACTGGCTCATGTCTGTAATCCTAGCTACTCAAGAGCCTAAGATCTGAGAATCACAGTTCAAAACCATCTCAAGCAGTAAAGTCTTTGAGACTTATCTCCAATGAACCACCAAAAAGCTGGAATAAAGCTGTGGCTCAAGTGGTAGAGCACCAGCCTTGAGCAAAAACTTGAATTCAAGCCCCACTATTGGCATACACACACAAGATTTGCCCAAATACCATAAGGACCTAAAAGATGGGGGTATTTAAAAAGACTAAAGAGGGGGGCTGGGAAGGTGACTCAGTGGTAGAGCGCTTGCCTTACATGCAGGAGGCCCAGAATTCAATTCCTCAGCACCATATAAGCAGAAAAAGCCAGAAGTGGCACTATGGCTCAAGTGGTAGAGTGCTAGCCTTGACCTGAAGAGCTGAGGGACAGCGCCCAGGCTCAGAGTTCAGGCCCCACCACCACCAAAAACAACAAAAAAAAGGTAGATGACAGATTCATCAATTATTGATTGATAGATAGACAGATGATATAGATGTATGACAGATACGCAGGTGAAAGATAAAGATAGGGAGATGAAAGATAGACAGACAGACAGATAGAAAGATGATGGACCCTATTATTTCCATTCCCTGAAAACACATAATACAATGACTGTATATCAACTTTGTGAATAAAAAAATACTTAACTCAAGCTCTTGCCTGGATTGCTAGCAATCCATGCAATTCATTTCATGGATTACAAACTCGGTGACCCAAACATACAAATTAATTCTCCAAAAATGACTACCCAAATGCAATGGAAACCTAACTGTAGATCAACAGTACTATGCTAGACCAGGACAGTCAGACTACGCTGTGAATATTGGGTCCTGGGGCCAATGAACATGCCAAGAGCATCAGAAAGTGTTTCTACCGTGAGGCCGTTAGTTGTTCAAGCACCTATGCAGCCAACCCCCAGCTTCCAGAAGGAAGTACCAAATCCTGCACTCTGGATTTCAAGGTCCAGAATGAGAATGAAGCCAGCTCTTCAGAAACCTGAGCAGCAGAAGCCATCTCTCTCCGCTGCTTACCTGGGACGCACACAGGCACTCTGGAAGGCTGCTGCTTCCATATTGTGACCAAGATGACTTATCTAAACATGAAAGGCAGAGTACCCACACCCCAACATGCTTTATTGGGGGGCAGTATTGGTATTTGAACTCAGTTTTCCCCTTGCTCCGGCTAGGCAAGGACTCTAGCACTTGAGCTACACCCCCTAGCCTTTCTTTTTTCACTTAAAGATGGGGCCTCATCCTTCTACCTGGGGGAGCCTCAGGCTGAAATCCTCCACTTCCCATGTAGCTAGGGATCACCGGGAACCATGACATCCAATTGATCGGTTGACTGGGTTAGCTTCAAATCACCCTCCTCCTAGCTTCACCTGCGATGTAGCTAGGATTAGAAGCATTCAATCACACACACACACACAACACACACCCTCTAAAATCCCTTCCAGGGTTTTAATTTTCGTTCCTTTTAAAATCAGAAGGAAAAAATATAATAACAGATCCATGATAATGGATCCAGCATGAATTCTATTTGTCTTTGTATTGACAAGAGTCATAAAACATAACTTTTTAATATTTGTTTAATGAAGGAAGGAGAAAATAAAGGCCAAAAGTGCCTCAAGACCATGGAAGACAGAAAGCAGTCCTGCTCTGAGTCTTGCCACCCCACTGTTCATAAACATTTTGAGGGCTCCCCTTGTGGAATAATGTGTCCCTGCTCCAACAACTCCTTTTAGAATCAAGAACAGCTTTAGCTACTTTGAAGAAGGCCCTTAATGATCGACTTCTTTTGCTTCCCATATTACCAAAGTAATGAGATCTGAATTCAAGTTTTTACCCATGACCCATACTCTCTGGGCTGCTTTGAGGAAAAGCACAGACACGCTTTCAGACAAATTGGCCTTTGAGTCTCCAGTGTAGGTTATACAGCAAGGGTAAAATCACCAAGGGCACACAGAAAAAAATCATCCTGTTTTCAAAAGCCAAGTCAGTGAGCTGGGATTTCTCACATCTCGAAGAGTATGGCTTGTGTGTGAATGTGGAAATCATAGAGAAGAAAGCCTATCTCAGGGAAAATTCTGATTTCCCACCCCACCTATGACAGACTGCTATATCTCCCCACACACTCTCAATGTCCTACGCTTCCTGGAGATGCTAGCTGAGTTTTGACACATGACAGCACAGCTTTCTTCAATGTTTTAGACAAGGTACTGCTCCAGGGTCACAATATTACCTCTGCTGACTGTTTCCCCCTGGAAGCCCCAGGGTTGATCCAAAGGCCTCTATGCTCTGGGAAATACAACATTTTCGTGATGTTTAGTAAACTATTTTTTACAGGAGGTGTACAAAGGGGTTTCAATTCAACAAGACAGATTCTGAGTGCAAGCAAGGCATCTTGATCAATGACATCCCTCTGTGAATCATTTTTAAGCTGCCATTGCTACTGAAAAAATTTAAAGTATAATGGTAAAAGAATACTGGGAAAAGGCTGGGAACGTGACTTAGTGGTAGAGTGCTTGCCTACCCTGCATGAAACCCTGGGTTCCATTCCTCAGTGCCACATAAACAGAAAAACCAGAACTAGTCCTGTGGCCCAAGTAGTAGAGTGCTAGCCATAAGCAAAAGAAGCTCAGGGACAGTGCTCTGGCCCTGAGTTTAAGCCCCAGGACTAGCAAAAAAGAAAAAGAATACTGAGATAAGAATATCTGTAATCCTAGCTACTCAGGAGGCTGAGATCTGAGGGTGGAGGTTTGAAGCCCATGCAGGCAAGAAAGTCTGTGAGACTCTTATTTCTATTCTACCAAAAAAGGCTGGAAGTGGTACTGTGGCTCAAATGGTAGAGGGCTGGCTTTGAGAAAAGAAGCACAGGGCTAGTGCTTAGGTTCTGAGTTCAAGCCCTAGGAGCGACACCAAAATAATAATAATAAATTTTCATGTTGCTTCTAGCTGTCTGAAGAAGTAGGTACTTACCAAGCGATTTCTTTTTAGCACCAAACATGATTGCAGCCTGTCTTTCACTAGGTCTTGATGGTTGGCCTAAACAAAAACCAAGAGAAACCCTCACCATTAGTATTTGAAAAACACTGAATAAGCAGACATACACACTCTTTCATTCTCTGAGAACAGCTTAGAGGACTAGGAAGTGACTGACACAATAAAGAGTAACCTATTCCATTATCAAACCTAAATCTAGCCAGATTGTAGTAGTTCCAGAAAAAAAAATAACCATCTACATCATGAATATGTTGGGACTTGGGAACCTGCATCCCAAAGGGACAGCTTCAAGAGCAAAGTTTGCCAGGCACGGATGGCTCAAGCCTGTAATCTTAGCTACTCCAAAGCCTGAGACCTGAGGGCGGAGGTTTGATGCCAGCCTGAGCAGGATAGTCCGGGAGACTTATCTCCAATAAATTACCAAAAGCCAGAAGGGAATGGCACAGATTCCCTACAATAGATGGGTGGACCCAAAAACTATGGTACCTATATGCAATGGAATTTTACATAGTTATTAGCGAGAATATTATGTCATTTGCAGGGAAATGGATAGACAGAGAACAAATCACGTTACATGAAGTAAGCCAAGCTCAGTGAGACAAACAGCACAAGTACTCTCTCATGTGCGGAAACTAGATCTATAATACACCAGGGCATGATAAATTCTATAAGACTCTAGGCATTCATGCACAGTGAGACCAATGGAGGATAGGATACTCTTAAAGGAGGAATACAAAGGTGCAAGGCCTATATGCATATGAACATATAAAATAATATTTATGGAAATGAATTCCAGGAAATAGAAACAAGAGGTTTTTCTTTGTTGTTGACCTTCTTTTCTTTTGGTCTTGTTTGTTTGTCCATGTATCTGTCTTTGGAAGGGGAAGGGGAAGGTCATAGTAATGGAGGATCAAAGGTGAACAAACACAGCAGTGGTACCCATAGACATTATGTTGAAAATGAACTATACAACTTATGGGAGGAAAACAACTTGTGGGAGGGAAAAATTGTGAGTGAGAGAAGGGGTGACACTGTCCAAAAAAAAGTATTCTTTACCTGACTTATATAACTGTAAGCCAGCCTGGGCAGAAAAGTCCATGAAACTCTTATCTCCAATAAATCACCAGAAAACTGGAAGTGGCGCTGTAGCTCAAGTGGTAGAGCGCTAGCCTTGAGCTGAAGAGCTGAGGGACAGCGCCCAGGCCCAGAGTTCAGGCCCCCCCCCAAAAAAAAAGTTGTTCAATCATACAGGGACCGGAGAAGAGGAAGAATGGTGTTGATGGCTTAGTAGTTCTAAGAAAAGAGACCAGAGAGGAAGTTCATCATTCCCCACCTCTCCATTACGAGCCTCCTAGAATCTCAAATACCTGAAACCGTCAGGATGTCTTCCTGTTGTACCCCTCTCATTGGACCTCCCAACTGGAGCCACTAGCACGAGCACTAGCTTTCCTAGGCCCCATATTACCAAAATGGACAAATCCAAGCAAGAAGACAAGGTTAAGTACTGCTCAAGCAGGAATGGAGCTCAAATCAAAGGATCAACAGCTCCCTTGTTCCCTCTCCCAAGCTTTCTACTGTCTGGCTCCAAGGCCGCCTGCCCCACAGCATCCCTCCTAACCCCTTTCTGCTCCCCCATCCCTAGGCAGTCCCCCGCCCACCCCAGACTAGGCCTAGGGCATTCCTGCTGACCAGCATGCGCCCTTTCCCTGTACTCTTCACGCATCTCCCTTGGACTCCCAGAGATCAGTGTTCACATCCAAACCAGACTCATAGCTGGGCGCACCTCTGTAATCCTAGCTACCCAGGAGGCTGAGATGTGAGGATCCAAGTTCAAAAAGACAGCCGGGGCAGGAAAGCCCATTAGACTGTTACCTACAACAACCCACCAAAATAGCCTAAAGTGGAGCTGTGACTCAAGTGGTAAAGTGCTAACCTTGAGTGAAAAAAAAAGCTCAAGGACAGTGCCCGGGCTCTTGTGTTCAAGCCCTAGGACCAGCATCAAAAATAGGCCAAGTCTTTTCTGTGAAATATAACTTAGACCAAACTGAATTTGCACCTTTGAAGAACTTCCTTTGCTCTTTGTTACATATACAAATGGTACCAGCAGGTACAAAATGACATTAGAGCCAGGCATCAGTGGCTTATATCTATAATCCTAGCTACTCAGGAGGCTGAGATCTGAGGATCGAAGTTGAAAGCCAGCCCCTGCAGTCAGGTCCATGAATCTCCCATTAACTACCAGAAAACCGCAAGTGATGCTGTGGCTTAAAGTAGTAGAGCACTAGCCTTGAATGAAAGCACTCAGGAACAGCACTCAGGCCCTGAGTTCAAGCCCAACAACCCACAAAAAGAAAAAAAATGACATCAGGAGAGTTCACGCACAAACCGTGTAGAATGACAGTTGTATGTGGTGGCCCTACCCGGATGGAGAAGAACAGCTGCTCTAGTCTAAGGTTACTTGTTAGGGCTTGAAAATTCTCTCTGAGGACTGAAGTCCACATGCTCTTGTTTTCTCTGGCTCAGATTCCCAGGAGCATGAAGAGGGAAGAATAATTCTTTAAGCAAGGTAACAAGAAGGGACTTGCAGGACAGGAAACAATGAGAATACAAGCAGAGGGTCAACAACACTTAAGATGTTAATAGGAATGCTAGCCAGTGGCTTCCTCACTATAGTTTGCTAGATTGGCCTGAAAGAGAAGTATAAATAACCAGTAGAAAAGCTGCACCTAGCCTAGCGCTGGTGGCACATGCCTGTAATCCTAGCTACTCAGGAGACTAAGACCTAAGGATCATGGTTCAAAGCCAGCCCAGGCGGAAAAGGCCATGAGACTCTTATCTCCAATTAACCACCAGAAAACTGGAAGTGGTGCTGTGGCTCAAAGTAGTAGAGCCCTAGCCTTGAGCAAAAGAGCTTAGGGACAGCACCCAGGCCCTGAGTTCAAGTCCCATGACAACAACAGCAAAAATAAAAACAAAACCCCCCCAAAAAAAGATGCACCTAAATATACTTCTGCAAAATAACTATGGGAAAATATCCTTTTGTTTCGTAGCACTTCCAACAATTGTTTCTCATTTTGAAGACTCCTAAATAATCCATCTTAAAGCAATAACCATATCCTTCCTAAAATTACTTTTATGCCTTACTGTTCAGAGTTTTATTGTTTTTCAATTCAACACAACAATTTGAGTACAATGCATCTTGATCAATGTCACCCCTTCCATGTTATAATCTTACTTTTAATTTTCTCTAATACAACCTTTCCAAAATTGTTGTTTTGTTTTTGTTGGTTATAGGGCTTGAACTCAGGGCCTGGACACTGTCCCTGAGCGTCTGTGCTTGTGGTAAGCACTCTGCCACTTTGAGCCACAGCTCTACTTCCTGTTTTCTAGTGGTTCCTTGGAGATAACAGTCTCAAGGACTTTCTTGCCTGGGCTGAAACCCAGAACCGAGATCCTCAGATCTCTGATTCCTGAGTAGGTAGGATTATTGGAGTGAGCCACCAGTGCCAAACACAAATTGCCTTTTTTGGGGGGAAGGGGGCGGGGGGGGGGGTTGGTCATGGGCCTGAACTCTGGGCCTCAGTGTTGTCCCTCAGCTCTTCAGCTCAAGGCTAGCGCTCTACCACTTGAGCCACAGCGCCACTTCTGGTTTTCTGAGTGGCTTATTGGAGATGAGAGTCTCACGGACTTTCCATCTTTGAACCACAATCCTCAGATCTCAGCCTCCTGAGTAGCTAGGATTACAGGCGTGAGCCACCAGCGCCCAGCTTCCAAATTGCCTTTTAAACCCTTCATTTTGAAGATATATCTTTTGAATGAATCTGTCTAATTTTAGCCATTTTTGCTTTGGGACAAAATATTATCTCCTTTAGTGATTAGCCCAGAATGATCTATAATCACTTTTGTATGAATTAAACCATATTGCTATGTGATTTTAGAAGTGTGTGTATGTATGCACACGTGCATATGATATGTCCATGGGAGGTGAGGGTTTCCTAGGATTGAACTCAGGACCTGGGCACTGTATGAGTTTTTTTAGTTCAAGGCTAGCACTCTACCCCTTGAACCACAACTCCACTTCCAAATTTTACTGGTTAATTGAAGATTAAGAATCTCATGGACTTTCCTTTCCTGGGCTGGCTTTGAACTGCAATACTCAGATCTCAGCATCCTGAGTAACTAGGATTACAGGCGTGAGCCACTGGGCCTTGCATTTACCAGGCAAGTATGCTTCCACTGAGCTAAAGCCCCAATCCCAGGAGCTATGTTTTCTTAGTGATCTTACTCAAGTGCTCTTTCTCCCTGAAGAACTGACCTTCAAGCCCTCATTTCTTCTGATCCAATTTTTTCCTGGTTACAATTGACACCTGGCATCATTTGTAGGAGATTCATACAAATGAAGGTTTCTAGTTAAACTTCCAGAAGGTAAAATTTAATCTTTCCACTGGTGCACTTTTATCAACTCACCAAAATGACCTAGCTGACCCCAGCTCCACTTCTGTATGACGCTGGAGGAAAGAAAAAGTCATCTTTTGTAGAACCCTTGGGTCAGTGAAGGCCTGCGGAAACACAAAAAAGCAAAATCAGGTAAGAAGCTGGGCACTGAGCCTCAATTCTGTAATCCTAGCTATTTGGAGTCAGAGATCAGGGGATTATAGGCCACAATCCCCACCTCCACCCCCACCCCAAAAAAGCATCAAAGATTCCATCTCCACCAGTGGCCACAGGAAGAAGTATAAATAGGAGTATTTCAATCCATGCCTACCCAGGTATAAATTGGGACCCTATCTCAAAAATAACCAGAAAAAGGATCTGGTAGCTTGGTTCAAGTAGTAGAGTACCTGCCTAGCAAGCTCTAGGCCCTGAGTTCAAACTCTGATACTACTACTACTTCTTCTTCTTCTTCTTTTCCCTTTTTTTTTTTTTTCCTGGTCCAAGGGCTTGAATTTAGGGCCTGGGCACCGTCCCTGAGCTTCTTTTGCTCATGACTTGTGCTTTGCCACTTCAGCCACAGTTCCACTTTTGGATTTTTTGATAATTTATTGAAGAGTCTCATGGACTTTCCTGCCTGGGCTGGCTTTGAACAGTCATCCTCAGATCTCAGCCTCCTGAATAGCTAGGATTACAAGTGTTAGCCACCAGCACCTGTCCAACCCAATGCTGCTTTAAAAAAAAATCAGATACGGGCTGGGAAGGTGGCTGAGTGGTAGAGTGCTTGCCTTGCATGCATGAGGCCCTGGGTTTGATTCCTCAGCACCACATAAGCAAAAAAGAAAAAAAGCCGGAAGTGGCGCTGTGGCTCAAGTGGTAGAGTGCTAGCCTTGAGCTGAAGAGCTGAGGCCCAGAGTTTAGGCCCCACAACCGGACCCAAAAAAAAAAAAATCAGATACAAGAATATTAGCCATTGTTAATAAGCATTTGTTCATTCTGGTACAGCATGAATGAAGTTCAGTATATTTCTAGAAAATTTGCAAGTGTGTCTTTATAGAGGGAATGCTATAGAAACACATATGTTCTCTACAATATTATTGAAGTGCAAATCATTCAAAAATTAATCATGAAAACTGCAATCAGAAAAAATCAGATACAAGAATATTAATTTTAAAAAGTAAACTCTAGAAGTAGGAATTTAGGATTCTAAAGTTCAACCATTTGCAAATACGGAAGTGAACAAGAGTTACATGGATATATTTCCCATTTTTAAAACTTACCCCAAAGCAAAGGAAATAGAAAAGTAAATGCTGTTGGTCAGGTGTTATCTTATCCTTGACTTCATCCCATGCAAAGAGTAAAATGATGCACTGGGTACTGATGGCTTGTACTCGTAATACTAGCTATTCAGGAGGCTGAGATCTGAGGATGGAGATTCAAAGCCATCCTCTGCAGGAAAGTCCATGAGACTCTCATTTCCAGTTAACCACCAGAAAGCTGGAAATGGAGTTGTCGCTCAAGTAGAAGAGCACTAGCCTTAAGCAAAAAAGCTCAGGGACAGTGCCTAGGCCTTGAGTTCAAGCCCCAGTAATGGCAGGGGGAAAACACATATATATACACATACAATTCAAATTATCGTTTCCTTGCGTAAAAGGCAAAAATCTAGTAATGTTTTACATATATATGAAAGAAGTATGGGGGGAAATAGAAAGAATCAAATTAACAGAAATAATAAGAATTTATAAATATATTCACTTTAGAATATATGTATCCTGTCTTTTTTTTTTTTTTTTTTTTTTTTGGTCGGTCATGGGGCCTGAACTCTGGGCCTGGGCTCTGTCCCCCAGCTCTTCAGCTCAGAGGCGAGCACTCTACCACAGCACCGCTTCCTGTTTTCTGAGTGGTTTATTGGAGATAAGAGTCTCAGCAGACTTTCCTGCCCCAGGCTGGCTTTGAACCATAATCCTCAGATCTCAGCCTCCTGAGTAGGTAGGATTACAGGCATGAGCCACTGGCACCCGGCTTTATATGTATCCTTTCTATACATATAAATTTAAAATTTCAGATTAAAATTCTAATTTTTAATCTTAAAATGTTGTCATTTTTCAGAAAGCATTAGCAATTGAAAGTTGACTTCCGTGTGGATTTTCTTCCCTTTTATCTTTCAAATTTCATGTTTGAATCTTGGTTGCAGAAAATAATTCTTCTAGTAAAAGAAATGGCAAAGTCAAAGGCAGACTTGAACTGACACAGGAAAAGTAGAAGAGTTAGTTCCAGACACCTTGACCTTTGCATAGACACAGCATGACAAGCTGGTGGTGCTAGTTACCAATCAGCATTGGGAGGAAGGCACTTTGTCCAAGCTCAACGCCTTACAGTGAACACAGATCTGCCTGGGTATTCATGACTCAAGGCTTTAAGCAAAGGATTAAAATGATTGTTCCGTGTGTGAAGATCTGGGGCCAATCACCAATCAAGTGATTACAGACAATTCCCCCTGCTCCCGTTCTACCTCACCCGGCAACACACTGGTAATAATTACACACTGGTAATAAATTGCTTTCCCGGAGAACCCTTTCCCACAGGAAAAGGACACACTAGTCATATTAAAGAGAACATTCTGGTTTTCCTGACAACTGTATCAAATATTCCAAATTTAAAAGTTGTCATTCTTCTTGTGTGTGGTGGTTCTGAGGCTTGAACTCAGGGCCTGGGCACTGTCAGCTTCTTTACGCAAGGCAGGTAGGTACTCTACCATACTACTTAAACAGTACCATTGTTCCACTCCTGGCTTTTTAGTGGCTAGCTGGAGGTAAGAGTGTCATGGACTTTCCTGTCAGGACTGACTTTGAACTTCAGTCTGTAGAATTCAGCCTCCTGAGTAGCTAGGATTACAGGCGTGAGCCACTGGTGCCTGGCTTAAACACATGTCTGTCATTTATTAAAACATTTAAGACTTTTGTTCATTGGTGTCTACACAATTACTATAGAATGCATACATGTACAGTTATCATTTCAGAGACTAAATCAGCCAGTTTTATCTCATCACTTGCTTAGTTTACCCCTGGAAGATAGATCTGCTCTTAGTTTGCTATTGAATTATAGTCCTAAGTCTCCAGAACAAATTGATCACTGCAGCCATACATAGTAAACTCACCAAAGGGCCCCCCAGGAAATCGCCTGCCCAAACCGCACCAGACAGCAGGAGGTGGTGGTTAGAAGCTTGAATTGGCTGTCAGATGGCCTGATGTGTTTCCCATTTGTTCGACTATGTTATTAAAGGACCTGGGTTGAAACTCTCAAGGCAAACCTGGGTGGCTGTGGAGACAGAAGCACAAAATGAGAGTTCTTTAACACTAATTATCAAGGCAAACTTCTGAACATGTGTATGTGTGTGCTGATACTAGGACTTGGAACTCAGGGCCCTACATTTTCACTTAGTTTTTGTTTTTTTTTCTCAAAGCTGGCACTTTACCACTTGAGCCATAGCTCCACTACTGGGTTTTTGGTGGTTAGTTAGAGATAAGAACTTCAGGGAAGCCAGGTGCTGGTGGCTCACTCCTGTAATGCTAGCTACTCAGGAGGCTGAGATCTGAGGATGCAGTTCAAAGCCAGCCCAGGCAGGAAAGTTCGTGAGACTCGTATCTCCAATAAACCACCAGAAAACTGGAAGTGAAGCTGTGGTTCAAGTGGTAGAGCGCTCGCCTTGAGCAGAAAAGCTCAGGGCCTGAGTTCAAGCCCCATGACCACCACCAACACCACCAACAACAAAAAGTCTCATGCATTTTCTGGGCTGGCTTCAAACCATGATCTCATCCTCAAGTCTTAGCCCTGAGTAACTAAGATTACAAGCTGTTCCCTCTCCTCTGAGCCTTTCCCTTCCTTCTCCTGATCGTCTCCTTCCCTCACAGCTAGGGCTTTTGATTTGGTCATCTTCCTTCCTTCCCCTTCTCACTTCTCCATTTCTCCACCAGTTCTGGAGCCAGCTCCCCCGCCTCCCCAGGTCTGGTCCCGCTGACCCGTCACTACCAGCAAGTTCCCCTGCATTCTAAGTCTGCGTTTTCTCATCCATCCACATAACTCATAGGGTTATTAGAAAACAAAACCAAGCCATGCCTGTGATCCTAGCTACTCAGGAGGCTGAGATTTGAGGATTCTAGTTCAAAGCCAGCCCAAGCAGGAAATTCCTCAAGACTCTCATCTCCAATTAAGCACCCAAAAGCCAAAAGTGGCTTAAGTGGTAGAGTGCTAGCCTTGAACAACAACAAAAGCACAGGGATAGCACTTAGGCCCTGAATTCAAGCCTCTGGAGTGGCACCAGAAAAGGATAGAAAAGGAAAGGAAAGAAAAGGAAAGGAAAGGAAGGGAAGGAAGGAAGGAAGGAAGGAAGGAAGGAAGGAAGGAAGGAAGGAAGGAAGGAAGGAAAAAAAAGAAAAAGAAAAGAAGGATGGGAAGGGTCAGGAAAAGTTCACTGAATAAAATACATTAAGGACAGAAATGGAGAGAGAGAGAAAAGACTGAAGGGCACTATTGGCTCATGCCTACAATACTATTCGGGGGGCTAAGATTTGAGGATTGAGGCTGGAAGTCAGCCTGGACAGTAAAGTCCATGAGACTCATTTCTTATTAACTACCAGAAAGGAGAGGGAGAGGGAGATGGGAGGAGAGGAGAGAGGAGAGGGGGGAGAGAAGCAGGGAAGAGAGAGAGGGGGAGAGAAAGAAAGAGGAAAGAAACAGAAAGCGGAAGAAAGGAGGGAGGAGGGAGGAAAAGAAAAGCAAGGCAAAGTAGGTTGGTTAGTTTCATTCCAAGGAGAGTGACAATTTCCAATTTGCTTCAGTAGTTTTATCTACTAAATGAAATTTTCCAATTAACATGTGAACAAAATCAAATACTCCTACAAGCAAACAGAGAGAGAGAGAGAGGAGAGAGAGAGAGAGAGAGTCGGTGCCCAGTAGGACAGGATGGATTAAGGGAGGTTCCATTCACTCCTTCCAGCAGCTGCCCCTGAGACACAGAGTTGTTCAGGGGCACAGGTGTAAAATCCTGAATTTCCTCCTCCCTTGCCAATATGCAACCCTCAGCCCCCAATTAACATCTCCTTCCAATTTCTTCTCCTTAGAGATGGTCTCACGTCTGCGAAACAAAAAAAAGAAATCAAACAATCTCAAAGGAACAGTTTTCCTGTTCTGGAAACAATATTCACCACCAAAAACCCATCCCCCATCCAGTATGGTGGGCGTGCAACAGTGCACTCGGTCACCCCAGAAGCATGAATGAATGAAAGCAGACGATGCACTGGAGTTCAAACAGGTGGCCAAGAGGAAACCTCGAAAATCAAAATAAAACCAGCTACTACTAAAGTCAGGGCACGACCCACAAACTAAGAAGAAAGGGGCATTGATGTTCCTCCCTTTGGTAATTATAGGCAATATTAACTGAATAAAAGTTGAAATTTCAAACGGAAAAAAAAAAGTCTTATCGCTCATCCCCAACTCCTTCCTCCCCCAGATTACTTATATTTATAGAAATAGAGATTATTTGCTCAATCTCAACCGCACAAATGAAAAATAGTACAGCAAACCAGGAAATCTGGAAGAAAGCAAGAGAAATCAATCAGCCCCTTCATCTCTCCCCAAACCATAGACACGTCTGTTTGGACTCACCTCACCCTGGAATGAACACCCTACCCCGGAGAAAGGCTTTTCTGGAAGTTGAGAAACATCAGACCGCTTATCTGTTCCTGCCACCAGACCAGACGGAAGAGGAAAAAACGCAAAGCTTGTGCTGTAATAATCACACAGAAAACAAGTTGTGTCTCTAGGGGGCATTCTTGAAAAACCTCAGCTCAACTCCGGGAAAATAAACTAAGCTTTTGACCACTTATCAGAACTGGAAGTTGCTAGGTAGCAACCGGAATCTCATTTTCAAAAAAAAAAAAATGACAAAGAGGAAGAAGATACAAGAAAAAAAAATGCTACCAGTAAAGATTTGATGGAGAAAAAAAAGCTCTCCTTAAATTTTAAAAATATATTTTTTAATTAAAAAAAAAAGCTGAAAATAGCCGGGTGTGCTGGTGGCTCCCACCTATAATCCTAGCTACTCAGGAGGCTGAGATCTGAGGATCATGGCTGGAAGCCAGCCCAGGCAGGAAAGTCCACAGTCCATAAGATTCTTTATCTCCAATAAACTATTCAAAAAAGCTGGAAGTGGCACTGTGGTTCAAGTGGTACAGCACTTGCCTTGAGCAAAAAGAAACCCACAAAACTCAAGGGCAGTACCTCGACCCCGAGTTCCAGCCCCAAAATGAATAAAAAGAATTCCAGAGGAAGGACTTAAACAATGGAGATGCCACCAGCACTTCTTCCAGCCCTGAAGATGGGAACATCTTTGGGGCTCTCACCTGTGTTCCCCAAATGAGAGAATGTGCCAGATTTCTACATCACTGCAAGCTCTGCTAATGAATTGGTGAAAAAGCCAACCCCAACGCTACATTTAACACACCAAGAAGGGCCAGCATCTTTCACTTCAATGCAGCGGACGCAAGGAGTTAACCCTGATGATCCCAGACAGCAAGTGCTCATGGGAAATGATGTTTTTGAGTCTGTTTTTCAGGTTTTGATTTCCTACATTGCAATGAGATAAATACTTCACAGTGTGTCTTTTTTATTTTTATTTTTTAAAGAAAGGAAAGCCTTCCTTTTAAACATGCCTACACACATGTCAGGATTTTTTTCCCCCCAGAAGTTGTGGTAGATTTGCCAGTAAAACACTGAAATCAAGCATGAGTTTTGCTGATTTTTTTTTTTTTTGGTTGGTCACGGGGCTTGAACACCAGGCCTGGGTGCTGTCCCTCAGCTCTTCAGCTCAAAGCTAGCACTCTACCACTTGAGCCACAGCTCCATTTTAATTGGAGGTAAGAATCTCATGGACTTTTCTTCCCTGGGCTGACTTTGAACCATGATCTTCAGATCTCAGCTTCCTAAGCAGCTGGGATTACAGACAAGAGCCACTGGAGCCCCACAGGAAACAAGTATGTTTTAATGCTGTCTCTGTAACCACAGCAAATTGATCTATAATGCTTTGTCAAGTCTGCTCTCTTGAAATATCCTGATACTGGGCTCTGAGATTTTTGCCGAGACAGAGAAAGTAAAAGAAAGCTTTTTCCCTTCTAAAACTCCCCAGCAGCCAAAAACTCTTAAGTTTCTGGAAACAAGACTGATAATATTCTTTTTTTGCAGGCTGAGAAGAGGCCCCAATCTCTTTTAACATGTTTAAAACAAAGCCTGGAATCCTAGCTACTCCAGAGGCTCAGACCTGAGGTTCACAGTTTCAAGCCAGCTCCTGTGGTTCAAAGCCAGCCCATACAGGAAAAGTCCATGAGACTCTTAGTTCCAATGCACTACCCAAAAGTCGGAAGTGGAGCTGTGGCTCAAGTGGCAGAGCTCTACCCTTGAGTTAAGCTAAGGGAAGCATCCGGGCCTTGAGTTCAAGACTCAGCACCAACACCAAAAAGATTTTTTTAAAAATTAAAAGACCAGAAGGAAGCTACCTTTACTAGTTATTTCAGTATACCATAAAATAGAGAGAGAGAGAGAGAGAGAGAGAGAGAGAGAGAGAGAGAGAGAGAGAGAGAGAGAGAGAGAGAGAGAGAATGTTCCTTCCAGAACCCTAGGAAATTGCTTTTCACCACCTTATTCCTTCTCCACTCACCCCCCCCCACCTTCTTACTTGAATCACACTCCTACGCCATCATGCCCTTTTCTCTTTTCCTGCCTGAAACCAACTCAATCTCCCCATTCAGAAAGGCCCGCCACAACTGCAGAAACACGCACGTTCTCATGGTCTTGAGTGTCTTTTAAAAAAAAAGGAAAATACGGCTTTCAGATCTTTTGTGACTCATGTCTTCTCTGCCACTTTTCCATGAGGGGCTGGGCTGAAGTTCACCATGAGAACAGCTTAAGTCAATGCACCACCCCCAAATCCCTACGGGTCACTTCCTGTGGGGAACTGACCTTCTATGAAAGACAGTAGCTTTCCTTACATTGACCAACAACATCAACAACAACAACAAAATAACCAAGCCCACTGTGGGCACCATTATGCCTTCTGTGGGATTTCCCATCCTCCAAAGAGGATTTTGAGTTGATTGTTACTTGTGACTCATCTAACTCACAAAAGGAGAATGACAAAGTACAAGCCCGAGACACTTGTAAGCTACAGATAGGGACCTAGACTTAAAAAAGAATATACAGGGGCTGGGAAGGTGGCTCAGTGGTAGAGCGCTTGCCTTGCATGCTCGAGGCCCTGGGTTCGATTCCTCAGCACCACATAAGCAAAAAGAAAAAAGCCGGAAGTGGTGCTATGGCTCAAGTGGTAGAGCGCTAGCCTTGAGCTGAAGAGCTGAGGGACAGCGCCCAGGCCCAGAGTTCAGGCCCCACGACTGGACCCCCCCCCCCAAAAAAAAAAAGCAACTTAAAGTAGCAGAAATGTAGTACTACATTAAAATTAAGCGGATAGGATTTTAATTTCGTTTTGCAGTACTCAGGTCTTATACCTGCTAGGCAGACATTCTACCACTTGCACCATACCTCTAGCTCCAAATTGGTAATGATATGTGTATGTAGACATGTCTGTGTGTAGACATATATGTGTGCATAGATACACAGGTAGGTCAATAGATAATAGGTAGTTAGATAACAAATGGGTAGGTAGATAAATTGGATAGGGATAGACAGACCGACAGACAGGCCTACCAAATCCCTGGATGTTAAATTCATCCCCGTGGACCAGCTCCTGATCATAATCCCGTCTCTTTGTCCGAGGCTCAGACATAAGCCGTTATGTCACCTAGTGTTTCTGCGTAACCCCGCTCCCCCAAACAAGGTAATTCTCATTTAACTTGCCCACTCGCATGCATTTCTGCACCATGTGTTCTAACATTAGATGACCCAGCTTTCAACCAGACAGCTTTAACCCCAAGCCAGACAAGCGGCCTCCCTCTCTATGGCTGTCAATTCTCAGAGCTCACTTCCAAATGAACGCTCCCCCCCCCCCCCCCCCCCGCAGCCAGAACTCAGTCCCACAATGGACTATTGGCACCAGAGACAGAAAAACATTCCCCCCCTCCCTCCCCAAATGAAAGATGCATCGCGGGCTCCCAGGGCAGTACAGTGCCTTCCTCACACATCGTAAGTACCCAGGAGAGTTGTCTGGCCTCTACTCTTTATAGATTGACATCCTAAGTTCTTCCAGAAATACAAGCACTTACCAGAAAAGGGAGGAGAGGAACAATGGGTCCGGTCTGGATCGTTTCTTGCCATTTTAGAACCTTCAAGACACAGGGGCAGCCAGACACGCAAGCTCCTTGAACACGCCCTTATCCAGCTCCATTTTTTTTTCTCCCTAGCAGGCTGCCATTTCCAGCTTTTCAGAACTTCTTCTCGTCCTCCCATGACCCTTTTCCGTGCATCCGACAAGTCCACAGATGGGAAAACACTTTCCCCTTCTGTGATCCTAGGCAGAGTGTCCAAGCTCACGTTCAAGTGCAAGCTGTTCACCTGAAGAGTCAGACTCATACCGACCATACTCTCGTTATTTCTTCAGGACAGCCAGAGCCAAGTACCACACTGGGTCGGTTGAAAACAGCACACGTTGATCCTCTGAGTTTGGAAGGCCAGAAGTCCAAAAATCAACCCACTGCTGGCGAAGTGGGTTCACTCAGGAGGTTCTGGGTAAGAACGTGCTCCAGACCTGTCATTATTGACTTCGGTTCGTTTTTCATAGTTCTCGACATCTGTCTGCTCTGCGGATGCATCTCTCCCTTTGTCCTCACTGGACACCTCTCCCTGAGCATCTCCTCAGTGCCATCACATGACTTCTTTGGAAGGCCACCAGTCATTGGATTTAGGGCCCATCCTGATCTAGTACAACCTGGTTGCCATCTGCAAAACAGAAAAAAAAAAATGTTTACACACTCTGAAGTGCTGGGTGGCCATGAGCCTGGGGGTACACTACTGAATGCATACAAATGCCAAAGGAAATTCTAAGAAACAGCCAGTGTTGAAGTGACAGTGGTCCCCAACTGTAGGGGGCATGTGACAAGATATCCAACAGCTATCTAACACACCTGGGACTTTAACCCTGGTAGTTGAGGTCTAGGATCTCTACACATAACCATCCATTGAATTTCTGCACCTCTATAATGAGGTCTATTTTCATTCCATACAGCCCCCAGAGAAAAAATAGTCTAAGCCAGTGATAAACCATAATGTATATTTCTAGTGTATCACAATTAGGTGTTTTTTTTTAAGTAGTAGTACTGAGCTCAGAGCTGGTGGCTCATGCCTATAATCCCAGCTACTCAGGAGGTTGAGATCTAGGGATCGCTGTTGAAAACCAGTCCAGGCAAGAAAAGTCCCTGAGGCTCTGATTTCCAAGGAACCACAAAAAGCTGGAAGAGGAGCTGTGGCTCCAGCATAGCCTTGAGGAAAAGGGCTCAGGGACAGTGCCCAGGCCCTGAGTTCGAGCCCCAGGACTGGCACCGAAGAAAAAAAGTATGAGGGAAGTTGAGGGAATATAATAGAGGAATGAAGTTGTTCAGAATAACACACACACACACACACACACACACACACACACACACACACACACACGTGTCATCTGAGGGTGGGAACTATGGGATGGGGAAGATGGGTGGAGACAGAAGCACAGGCGAATACACAATGTGCACAGGAGAAAATGGACCTGGGGAACTTGAGGGGGTGGGTAGGGATGAGCTAGAAGGAATCCTGGGAAGGATGGAAGGGGTGACACTTGTCAACCCTGCTTTATACACATGGACAGACAGATCAAATTGAAATCCTTTGTGCAGCTATTTAAAGATAATTTTTTTTCTAAACAGGGAGAAAGAGGAACACAGGACTTTAGCCGGCAAAACACTCTGTGTGTGTGTACACATGCGTGCACACACATACCAAAAAAAATACTCATTGCATGTTTAAATACTAGGCATATCTAGTTTTGTTTGATACATCTTGATGAGGTATACCTACCATTATTATAACTCCCATTTTACATAAGAGGTAAACTGAGACCCAGCTAACTCCTCCAGTGGTGTCAGGCTTGGTACCCAGGACTCCAGGGTCCTGATTACCTATCAGTGCAGTCTTTTCTGTGTCCATAATGCCATGCCACAAAGCCTCGGTCCCCGATATGGGGGAGGAGGAGGAGGAGGAGGAAGAAGAAGAAGGAAGAAAGAAGACGACGACGACGACGAAGAAGACAACAATGAGGAGGAGGAGGAGGAGGAAGAGGAGGAAGAGGGAGGAGGAGGAGGAGGAGGGAGGAGGGAGGAGGAGGGAGGAGGCGGGGGGGGGGGGGAGTGAATTTCTTCCTACTTACCTTTTGAATGTCACTGGGGAAAAGGAACAATTAGGACACAACATTCTGATCACAGAGAAGGATGGGCTTTCCACAGCCATGTGGAAGCCACATTTTTCACTTTGAACTTGGATTGGTCCTTGTATGGGTGATGGACTTGCTGACCTTTGTTTTTTTTCCTCATTATTATTATATTTTTAAAAAATTTTTTGTAGGTCATGGGGCTTGAACTCCGGGCCTGGGCGCTGTCCCTGAGCTCTTCAACTCAAGGTGAGCACTCTACCACTTGAGCCACAGCGCACCACTTCTGTTTTCCAGGGGTTTATTGGAGATTAGAGTCTCATGGACTTTCGTGCCCGGGCTGGCTTTGAACCATGATCCTCAGATCTCAGCCTCCTGAGTAGCTAGGATGACAGGCGTATGCCACCGGTGCCCGGCTTCCTCATTACTTTTTAGGCCCATCCACTGGATTTGTGATAGGCCAATAATGCGTGGTTTCTACAGAGCATTCTTTCCTTTAGTTTACCCACTATAGCAAGATCTAGAGAGTTGTGAGCTTTGAAGTCCTTCACAAATCTGAAAAATTACACGATGTTCTAAGTACCAGTCAACGCTACCCCATGTGCCAGACAAAGTCCTATAAATCTTGGGCTGAGTGGGGGAATGGATGGTCCCCTTTATTTAAACTCTAGCACGAGAGGGCATCACAGTAACCAACACAATCAGGAGGTCCAAACACCACCGCAGTATCTGTGTCCAAAAAGCTGACTTCAACTTGTTGGTTAGCAAAGAACAAAAAAAAAAAAAAAAGTGGGCACCAGTGGCTCATACCTGTGATCCTAGCTAGTTAGGAGGCTGGGCTCTAAGGATGGCAGTTCAAAGTCAGCCCAGGCAGGAAAGTCCCTGTGAGACTCTTATCTCTAATCACTTTGAGCCACAGCTCTAATCTTGAGCAAAAGAGCTCAGGGACAGTGCCCAGGCCCTGAGTTCAAGCCCCAAAACTGACCAAATTTTTTTAAAAAATCATCTCTGTATTGTTGAGTGTAATCCTAGCTACTCTAGAGGCTGAGATCTAAGCATACAGGTTCAAAGCCAGCCTGGGCAGGAAAGTCAGGAGACTCTTTAATCTCTCATTAAACACCAAAACAGCTGGAAATATAACTGTGGCTCAAATGGTAGAGTGCCAGTCTTGAGCAAAAAAGCTCAGAGACAGCGCCCAATCCCTGTGTTTGAGCCACAGGACTGGAACAACAACAAAAATTAAAGGTTAAATTGGCATTACTTGATGGATAAGTCCATTGAAAAGATTTCTGCCTTGGAAGGGAGACCATCCAGAGCAAATACAGAAGGAAATTATATTCTTGGCGTGCTTCTGCCATCTAGTGGACATGTTCAGAAATGCGGATGAAGATGTTAATTATTCCCCCTACCTTAATTGACTTAGCTAGACTTACCTTTCCCTTCCCACTTCCCCACCATAGTAGGTACATTTAGGTATGCCAAGAATAGAAAACAGTGTTCTAGTCATTAGGAGATCACTTAAAATTTAAGGCTTTGTGTGCATAAAAACAATAATACTTGTATTCCACCAAAATCGTCAGAAACATGTGAAAGAAAATCAGGCCCAACACTAATAATCACAACTATAATCAAACCTAAATTGACAAACACGTCACTGGCCTAGACAGAAAAAATATTAATGTCATGAAGGAACTGCCCAAACACACAGATGACTGCAGAACTTCTCTTTATTAAGGAGACGAAAGGCAGATGATTAAATGCAACACGTGATCCTCATGAATTTTGGGATTTTGTGTGTATGCTGGTCCTGAGGCTTGAGCTAAGGGCTTTTTCACTCCCAGCTATCATTCTACCACTTGAGCCACAGTTCCACTTCTGGATTTTTTGGTGGTTAATTGGAGATAAGAGTCTGGGGGATTTTCCTGCCCAGGCTGGCTTTTAACCAAGATCCTCAGATCTGAACCTCCAGACTAGCTAGGATTACAGTTGTGAGCCACTGACCCTTGGCTTGGTTGTTTTTTGTTTTCTGTCAGTTGTGGGGTTTGAACTCTGGGCTTGGACACTATTCCTCAGCTCTAGGCAAGCGCTGTACCGCTTGAGCCACGGTGCCACTTCCGGCTTTCTAGTGGTTTATTGGAGAGAAGAATCTCATGGACTTTCCTGCCCGGGCTGGCTTTGAATCATAACCTTCAGATCTCAGCTTCCTGAGTAGCTAAGATAACAGGCGTGAGCCACCAGCACCCAGCTTTGGCTTGGATCATAATGCTATAAAAGACATAACTTGTGCCGGACACCGGTGGCTGAGATCTGAGGATTGCAGTTCAAAGCCAACCCAGGCAGGAAAATCTGTAAGACTCCTATCTCCAATAAACCACCAGAAAACTGGAAGTGGTGCTGTGGCTCAAGTGGTAGAGTGCTCGCCTTGAGCTGAAGAGCTGAGAAACAGCGCCCAGGCCCAGAGTTCAAGCCCCACAACTGAAAGAAGGGGGAAAAAAAGATATAGCTTGTGATTTGAACATTTCCCCTCCGCAATTTAGATGTTATTAATGAGACTGTGCCTAGATGTGGAGACTTTCAAAGATGAATCAGTCACAAAGACCCCTTCCTCAAGAACTGGATAAAGATCCTGATAAAAGGTTTTTGTCATAGACCTTCCCTACAACCCAGCCATACCACTCCTGGGCACCCACACAGAACATCTTGAGCCAGGATATGATCAAGACACCTGCACACCCATGTTCATTGCTGCAGTCTTCACAATAGTCAAGATAGGGAAACAGCCCAGTTGCCCCACAATAAATGAGTGGATCCAAAACAGGTGGTACCTATACACAGTGGAATTTTACACAGCCATTAGAAAGAAAAAAAATAATGTCATTTGCAGGGAAATGGATGGAACTAGAACAAATCACGTTAAGTGAGGTAAGCTAAGCTCAGAGACAAATGGTGCATGTTCTCTCTGATATGTGGAAGTTAGATGTAAAACGCACTGGGATATGATACATTATACAGTATTCTAGATACACACAGTGTGACCAAAAGAGGATACTCTTAGGAAAGAATCACAAAGGTGCAATGCCAAAGTGCCTCTTCATATTTATCTAAAGTAATAGACATACTGAACAAACTCTGAGATATGGGAACAAAAGACTTTTTTGTAGATCTTAGTTTTTGGAGATTCTGTCTTCTTTACCTTTCGTATGGTGTATTCACTGCGTATCTTTGGGAGGGTGGGAGGAGGGCATAAAACTTGAGGGAAAAGGGTGAAAAGGTGCTGCCGTGGAGCTCACTGGGCCTATCAATGTGATAACGTGGGTGGAGACGGGAGGGAGGGAACGGGAGAGACTGTGGGAACAGATGACCCTGTACAGAAGGAAACGTACTCATGACCTGACTCACGTCGCTGTAACCCCTCTGTGCATCACCTCTATAATAACAACAAATTGATTTCTTTTAAAAAAGAGGCTTTGGGGCTGGGAAGGTGGCTCAGTGGTAGAGTGCTTGCCTTGCATTCATGAGGTCCTGGGTTCGATTCCTCAACACCACATAAGCAAAAGAAAAAAGCCAGAAGTGGCGCTGTGGCTCAAGTGGTAGAGCACTGGCCTTGAGCTGAAGAGCTGAGGGACAGCGCCCAGGCCCAGAGTTCAGGCCCCACGACAGGACCCCCCAAAAAAAAATTTTAAAAAAGAGGCTTTGCAAACATAGGTCCCATGGTTTCCCTTATTTGCAATATCTAGTATATGTATGAGTCAAGCAGAAAAAGTCAGATAATGTGATGTTAGGAAAATGAACCCTTAGATGTGTATGTAAATGTTTTTTTTCTTTCATGCATTTGTTTCTAATGTATTTATAAGATGATCTCTTTGTTGCTTTGTATGTCCCTCCCCCACAGTATAACTCCTGCTTTCACTATATTTGATGTCGGTATAATTTGTGGAGGAGATGGGGAAAAACAAGTCGTTTAAGGATACAGGTGGACCCGTTGCAACAATGAGAAGTACAAGTTGTCATGTAGAAAATGAACTTTACAACTTTGGTGGGGGGACAGGGGAGGCTGGGAAGGGATGTGAAGGGTAAACAAAGGAGGAGGCTGCAATGCTTGATAAGAAATGTACTCATTATCTTGCCCATGTAATTGTAACCCCTCTGTACAGTATGTTCACAAAAAAATTAATTAAATTTATAAATAAATAAATAAATAAATAAATAAATAAAAGAGGCTTTGAGGTACTTAGCTACTTTATTCTCTGCCTTCCACCCAATGAGGACATAGCATCCCTCCGCTCTGTAAGTTGCAACCTACCAAACAAACCAACTTGTGAGCACTTTGATCCTGACCACCCT
Organism: Dipodomys merriami; assembly: GCF_024711535.1. Lineage (NCBI taxonomy): Eukaryota > Metazoa > Chordata > Mammalia > Rodentia > Heteromyidae > Dipodomys > Dipodomys merriami. The sequence continues at coordinate 12,289,156 of NW_027206046.1, read as the reverse complement.
AGCCTTCAGAACTGTGAGAAAATAAGCTTCGGTTCTTTAAGACTACACAGTCTTGGGCGTTCCGCTAGAGCTGCACAGACTAAGACAAACAGTATTAAAATTATGGGCAAAATGTGATGAAGGACTTGGATAATAATCTATTAAGTATGTTAAAAAACAGACATAATAATCGTGAATTTCCCAAGTATTATAACTCTACTGTCATTAGAAAATACTCGTCTTTTAACTAATCCATATTGAAGTATTTAGGAGGAGTAATAATTTCTACAAGTAGCTCTCAAATATTTCAACATTATTTACTCCAAAAATGCTTTAATATGTATCTCAAAAAGATCATAATAAAGCAGGGGACTAGTGGATCAGGTCTGTAATCTTAGCTACTCAGGAAGCTGAAATCTGAGGATCATGGTTCAAAGCCAGCATAGGCAGAAATAAGAGTCAATTGACTCTTACTTCAAACTAATCAGCAAAAAGCCAGAAGGGGAGGCATGGCTCAAGTGGTAGAGCACCAGCCTCGAGCAGAAAAAGCCAAGTGAGAACATGAGTCCTTGAGTTCAATCCCTAGTATCAGCACAAAAGACAGACAGATAGAATGACAATATAGGGGTATGGGATGTAGCTCAATGACAGAACCCTTTGCCTAGCATGATGGAATGTAAATTTTATTTCTAGCATTGCAAAAATAAGAAATATACCATAAAATTTTTGAAAATTTCCAAGTAACTTCATTGCCCAACCCCAGATGATAAACATAAATATTTCACAGGTCAATTTTTCTGTAATTTAGTGATGGCAGTTTAGAGTACTATATGATAAACAATTCTGACACAAGTGTAGGTTCCACTTGAGAGATCAATTAACCATATCTGCCAAGAACCTATTTGCTGGGATATATCATATGCATAAAACATAGTAGCCATGAGAGAGTGAGTTCCAAGCCAAAAGACAGAAAAACAGCTTTCGTTTTGTTATTGATGTTGGACATGATCCTAGACCGCTGACCACTGACTCCTTTTGAAATCAGGTCCAGACTTGTTTTTCTGGGTATGACGCTAATATTGCAATGAAGCAGAGGCATGTGAGACTGCTGCGCGTGCTGAAACCAAATTCCTGTCTGGAACCCAGATCACTCAGGTGATAGATAAGGAGACAGCTATAAAAAGGAGCTGCTTAGAATTATAGCAACAAATAATAATAATGAGCTCAAAAAAAGAGGTGATTGTAATGATAATCTAGTTGATTGGAATGAAATTCTAATACAAAACACAAGAAAAAAAGAAGAAAAGGGAGTCAGTGTAAGGTAAAGAAATAAGAAGCTGGGCACCTGTGGCTCACACCTGTAATCCTAACTACTCAGGAGGCTGAGATCTGAGGATCGCGGTTCAAAGCCAGCCCAAGCAGGAAAGTCCATGAAACTCTTATCTCCAATAAACCACCAGAAAACCAGAAGTGGCGCTGTAGCTCAAGTGATAGAGTGCTCTCCTTGAGCTGAAGAGCTGAGAGACAGCGTCCAAACCCAGAGTTCAAGCCCCATGACAAAAGAAAGAAAGAGAGAAAGAGAGAAAGAAAGAGAGAGAGGGGGGAGGGAGAGAGGGAGGGAAGGAGAGAGGGAGAGAGGAAGGAAGGAAGGAAGGAAGGAAGGAAGGAAGGAAGGAAGGAAGGAAGGAAGGAAGGAAGGAAGGAAGGAATAAAAAAGAAAAAGAAAGCTGGGTGCTGATGGCTCACACCTATAATCCTAGTTACTCAGAAGGCAAGATCTGAGGATTACAATTCAAACCCAGCCTGGACAGGAAAAGTCTGAGAGACTCATCTCTCCAGTTAACCCCAAAAGCTGGAAGTAGAGCTATGACTCCAGTGGAAAAGCACCAGCCTTGAGCAAAAAGAGAAAAAAAGCTAAAGGACAGCACCAAAGACCTGAGTTCAAGCCTCAAGATCAGAAGGAAAGAAGGAAGGAAGGAAGGAAGGAAGGAAGGAAGGAAGGAAGGAAGGAAGGAAGGAAGGAAGGAAGGAAGGAAGGAAGGAAATAACAAAGGGCTATGCTACCTGGAAATTTAAACTTAAGAAATTTTGTATTAAACTGACTCAAGGGAAAGGAGTTCTTGCAAAAGTAACTGAAAACCCTACATATTAGAACGGATAATATGCCAGGCACTGGTGGCTCACGCCTTTTTAATCCTACTTACTCAGAGGCTGAGATCTAAGGATTGACGTTGCAAGCCAGCCCTAGTAGGAAAGCCCATGAGACTCTTTATCTCTAACAAACTACTTAGAAAAAGCTAGAAGTGGCACTGTAGCTCAAGTGGTAGAGCATTAGCCTTGAGCAAAAGAAGCACAGGGATAGCACCCAGGTCTGAGTTCAAATCCAAGGACCAGCACACACACACCAAAAAAAGAATAGATGATATACGTTTAAAGTAGTAATGCAATAAACCAGAAAGTTCTTAACCACAAACACATTACCTATACAAAGGAAAGAATAAATAAAAGTCCCAAGTGACATGGAGAAGAAAGACTGAACAATGGTTTAGGCTAGGACTTGAATATGATTCATCTTTTTTTTTTTTTGGTCGGTCATGGGGCTTGAACTCTGGGCTTGGGTGCTGTCCCTCAGCTCTTCAGCTTAAGGCTAGCATTCTACCACTTGAGCTACGTGTCACTTCTGGTTTTCTGGTGATTTATTGGGGATAAGAGTCTCACAGACTTTCCTGCCCGGGCTGGCTTTGAACTGTGATCCTCAGATCTCAGCTTCCTGAGTAGTTAGGATTACAGGCGTGAGCCACCCGGCTTGATTCATCTTCCTTGAAGAGGAGTTTAATACCCACTTCGAGGTATTAAGAGGGAAGAAATAATATGACTATGGTGCTTAGAAGTAAGGACTTTAGGAGCTGATTAGGATTAAAGTCTCAAGGTGTAGCCCCCAAGATTGCAACCTGGTGGCTTTAAGAGTGGGCAGCAGGTCGCAGCTCAGAAGGCCCTGGGCACACCCTTGGAACAGCACAGGCATCTGCTGTGGCTCCTGTGCCCTTCAGCCAGGACAGTGAACCAAAATAAACCTTTTTTTTTTTAAAGTAGTATACAGTTTACCCAGGCTGAGGTGTTGTGAAACTAACAAGAAGAAGCCAAGTTTGGGCTGGGAAGGTGGCTCAGTGGTAGAGCGCTTGCCCTGCATACACGAGGCCCTGGGTTTGATTCCTCAGCACCACATAAGCAAAAAGAAAAAAGCTGGAAGTAGCGCTGTGGCTCAAGTGGTAGAGCGCCAGCCTTGAGCTGAAGAGCTGAGGGACAGCGCCCAGGCCCAGAGTTCAGGCCCCATGACTGGACCCCCCCAAAAAAGAAGCCAAGTTTAAAAGACTTTAAAGCACCAGAAAAACAATCAAAAGAGAGAGAGAGAGAGAGAGAAAGAGAGAAAGCCAGCCAGCCAGCCAGCCAACCAGCCAGCCAGACACTAGTGTCTCACACCTGTAATCCTAGCTACTCTGGAGGCTGAGAGCTGAGGATCCCGGTTCAATGCCAGCCCGGGCAAGAAAGTGTGTGAGACTCTTATCTCCAACTACCTACCAGAAAACCGGAAGTGGTACTATGGCTCAAAGTGGCAGAGTGTTAGCCTTGAGCAAAAACAAACCTCAGGGACAGCATGTAGGCCCTGAGTTCAAGTCCCATGACTGATTACAAAAAGGAAAAAAAAAAAAGATCTTGCTTGTTTAAACAGTGTCATGGTAGGGTAACTGAATCAAGGGAAAGAGAAAGGATTGACAGGGGTCAGGTAGCCCAACCCCAAAACTACTCTTTAACTAAGAGATTATTTTGAGCTTCTTATTCTAAGAAACTATAGACACACCGGCTCCAAAAAGTTCACCTTTGTGTCAGGGAAATTTGTATTTTTAAAGAAAAATCCCTTAGCCGGGCGCTGGTGGCTCACGCCTGTAATCCTAGCTACTCAGGAGGCTGAGGTCTGAGGATCGTGGTTCAAAGCCAGCCCGGGCAAGAAAGACCGTGAGACTCCTATCTCCAATAAACCACCAGAAAACCGGAAGTGGCGCTGTAGCTCAAGTGGTAGAGCGCTGGCCTTGAGCTGAAGAGCTGAGGGTCAGCGCCCAGGCCCAGAGTTCAAGCCCCACGACCGACAAAAAAAAAAAAAAAAAAAAAAAAAAATCCCTTATTTGTAACAACTTTGAGTAACAGCAAAGGTGTCACTAAGAGGAAAGCTTAGAGCAATGAGTGCTTTGATTACAAACATCAGAGTTCAGGTAAGTAAACTCAGGAGAAGTATCCGAGCAAGCCACACCCTAAAGAGATAAATGGGAGGAAATAACAATAATCAAGATCAAAATTAACAAAATGGTGACTAAAAGGGTAATATGAAGCATCACTGAGGGCTTGAAGGCATAGCTCAGGTGGTAAAGCGCCTGCCAATGAGCATAAAGATAATGAGTTTGAGTTCTGGGTCTTGAACAGAAAAGAAAAAAAAAAAGAATCAATGAGACAAAAAGTAGATTTTTGGGAGCATAAACAAGATCAACAAACCCTTAGCCAAACTAACCAAAAGAATGAAGAAAGACCCAAATAAATAAGAAGTGAGAAAAGGAAAATCAACACAAACGCCGTAGAAATTCAGAGTGTACTTCAAAGATTTTTATTCTAGTAAACTGGAAAATTCAGAAGAAATTTCCAGATGCATATGACCTACCGAAGTTGAAACAAGAACTCCTCAACCACTTAAACAGATATTTAACAAAAACAAACAAAAAAAGATAATAGACCAATTTCCTTAGTGAGTACAGGCACAAAAATTCTCAATAAAACACTTGTAAACAAAATTCATGATCAAACACCATGATCAAAATTACTCCAGGGATGCAAGGATGGTTTAATACATGCAAATCAATCAATGTAATACAACATATAAACAGAATAAAGGGCATAAAATAAATAAAAATCACACAGCCCTTTCAATAGATCCAGAAAACGCCTCTGACAAAATTCAACATCTCTCATGATAAAAACCCTGAACGCACTAGGAACAAAAGGAACATATTTCCACATATGAGAGGCCTTAACTAGGCCGGGCACTGGTAGCGCTACTCAGGAGGCTGATAGCTGAGGATCATGGTTCAAAGCCAGCCCTGACAGGAAAGACTGTGAGATTCTTATTTACCACCAGAAAACTGGTGTGGCTCAAAGTGGTAGATCACTAACCTTGAGCAAAGAGCTCAAAGATAGGGTCCAGGCCCCAAGTACAAGCCCTACAACTGACAAAAAAAAAAAGAGGTATTGTTTATAGCAATATTTACAATAGATAAGGAGATATGGAGCAGTCCTAGATGCTCAGCAACAGATGGATAAAGAAAATGTGAGAATGTGTGTATGTATTCCTATATAGTGCAATTATATATAATGGATTAGTCATGAAATGATGGTAGTACTAGAAACCACTGTATTAAGCAAAACAAGCCAGATTCAGAAAGACAAATACTATGTGTTCTCCCTACAGAATCTAAAACTAAAAGGTGTACACACACACACACACACACACACACACACACACACACACACACACACACACACACACACACACACACACACACACACACACACACACACACACACACACACACACACACACACACACACACACACACACACACACAAAAACAACAAAGGACATAACCAGACACAGTGCCTAGCTATTTGGAGGCTGAAATCAGGAGGACTGACATGCAGCCAGACCAGACAAAGTCCATGAGAATCGCCCCCCCACCCCCATCTAAACAAACAAAAGGCTGAGCGTGGTGGTAGGCAGCTGTCATTCCAGCCCTGGAGGACATGTCATTAGAGGATTTAAGACTGGGCAGAGTAAAAGTGAGACCTGCTTCAGAGTCAGGGATGCCGAGGATGGCATGCAGCAGGTGCAAGTCACAGGAAAGGGTTTCTGCTTGGGGATTATCCATCAGGAAGCTGGCTACAACAGAGTCCAGGAGGAAGGAAGGAGGGATGGTTAAGAAGGACCTCTGCCTTGGCACAGGTTGCTGTGTCCCCAGAGGCCTTCCCTGGCCCACCAATCAGACATTAAGGCAGCCTAGGACCAGCCAATAGAAAGCTCACAAACTGCCCCACCCCTCCCAGAGATGTAGGGCAGCCCAGGATTTTCCCCGCTGGCTCTGCCCACAAACCAACTTCGCACTCCTGTTGCTAGGTGAATGTCCAAAGGGAGAGAGAGAGGGAAAAAAAAAGGAAGCCAAACAGCTCAGAGAGCATGTTCTGGCGGGGTGGGGCAGGGCGTGGGGGGAGGCCCCCATAACTGACCCTACAGGATTCCAAACGTAGTTTCTTTTTACAATATGTTACATTTCTTTAATTCTATCTTTTCCTCTCCTATGTGGTGTCTATTTTTGTTGATTGGTGGTTTTCCTATACTTTTCTGATCAGACCAATCAGTTAAACCTTAACGCCTTTTTTGTTCTTTTTATGTGATTTATCCTGTGTGTGTATGTGGGTGTGAATGTGTAGTGTGTACTGGGGTTTGAACTTAGGGCCCCCGGCTCTCACTTGGCTTTTTTACCCAAAGCTGGTACTCTACCATTTGAGCCCTACCTCCCCTCCCAGCTCTTCGGTGGTTCATTGGAGTTAAGATTCTCTCATGGGGGCTGGGAAGGTGGCTCAGTGGTAGAGCGCTTGCCTTGCATGCTTGAGGTCCTGGGTTTGATTCCTCAGCACCACATAAGCAAAAAGAAAAAAAGCCAGAAGTGGCGCTGTGGCTCAAGTGGTAGAGCACTAGCCTTGAGCTGAAGAGCTGAGGGACAGCACCCAGGCCCAGAGTTCAGGCCCCACGACTGGACCCAAAAAAAAAAAAAAAAAAAAAAAAGATTCTCTCATGGACTTTTTACACTTGGGCTTTGAACTATGATCCTCAAATCTCAGCCTCCTCGGTAGCTATGATTATAGGTATGAGCCACCTGCAACCAGCTAATTTATCTTTTTTTCTCCCCTCGTCTCTTTTTCTTTTCATATCAAATTCCTTGTCCTGTGCTGTTTTCTTCTTTGAGACAAGTTCTGGCTGTAAGGTCTAGGCTGGGACCCAACTTCTTATCTCTTTGCCTCAGCTACTGAGTGATGGAATTGGGTGGCTCAGTACACCTAGCACCTAATCGTTTTTTAAAAAACGTTGTCCTGGGGCTTGAAGTTGGGGCCTGGGTGCTCCCCCTGAGCTCTTTTGCTCAAGGCTAGCACTCTACCACTTTGACCCACCACTTTCAGCTTCTTGGTGCTTGCTTGGAGATAGGAGTCTCGTAGACTTTCCTGCCCTGGCAGGTTTTGAACTGCTGCCCTTAGATCTCAGCCTCCTGAGTAGTTAGGATTATAGTCCTGAGCCACCAGTACCCAGCTGAGTACTTAATTTTTAATCCTCTCTTCTCTCTTCCTCTCAATTCGTATTCTTCCCACTCGTGTATTTCTTCCTTCTTTCTTCAAGTAAGTTTTGCTCTTTTTTTCCTTGACTATTACTGTGCTTCCATAGCTAGCTTGTCTGCAGGTTGTGGAGACTACTGCACTTACGTTTCTTTCTCCTCAAATGGTGCTGGGGACTGAGTCCATGCCAGTTGCCCCGAGGTTCTGGATGTGACCATCCCTGGTGCTGGTGCTTTTGTTCAACCTTGAAGTTTTTATTTGCCATGAGTGATGCCCGGGCAGCCAGGGGTAGGTTGGCAGGAGGAGCAAATCTGAGAACCGACACGGAAAGCCCTTGGGACTGGCAGGAAGAGATGACACTGTGACTAAGTAGTAGCACTTGGTACCCACTATACAAAGTCCTAGGGCTGTGTCACATGCGTAAGGCACTTACCTGACTGTAAGGACCAGCTGTCTTCCTAAGTTACTTAGTGGTAAGAATAAATAACAATGGCTGCACGCCTGCATTCAGATCGCCCAGCCCAGTATCTGCTGTTATCTTGTACAAAGGGGTTTCAGTGGGGTTTTGTTAATGACTCACGCTTGTAATTCTAACTACGCAGGAGACTGGGATCTGAGGATCCATGTTCAAACTCAGCTCCAGGGCAGAAAAGTCCACGAGACTCTTACCTCCAGTGAACCACCAAAAAAGCTGGAAGTGGAGTTGTAGCTCACTGGTAGAGCACTAGCCTTGAGCCAAAAAGCTCAGGGACAGCGCTCAGGGACATTAAATCCAATGTGTTGAAAACGATGCATCTTTTTTAAAAGTTAAATTAGGCTGGGAAGGTGTCTCAGTGGTAGAGTGCTTGCCTAGCATGCATGAAACCCTGGGTTCGATTCCTCAGCACCACATAAACAGAAAAAGCCAGAAATGGCACTGTGGCTCAAGTGGTAGAGCACTAGCCTTGAGTGAAAGCAGCTCTGGGACAGTGCCCAGGCCCTGGGCTCAAACCCCAGGACTGGCCAGGTTAAATTATCTTTAAGTAGTTACACAGAGGAGTGTCTATCAACAAACCAGTTGATGAGTCTAAGGCATCTTCATCCATGTCACCCCTTCCCTCCTCCCTCTGCTGCCACTGTGGGTGGCCAGCATCACCAAGCAACCCGCAGCAAGAATCTGGATCACAGCTGGAGGCTGAATATACATGGGACGTGGCCCTCAGAGACCCACCCTTCTCCTGATCCCCACCCTCCCCTCCACCCACCTTCTACTCCCTCCTACCCCTCACCCTCACCTCTACCCCCTTCCCCACCTCTCCCCTTCCTCTCCTACCATCTTCCCACCCTCCACCCTCCCCTCCATGCCCTTCCCCACACCCACCCTCCCCTTCACCCCCCTCTCCACCCCATGCCCCATCTCCCACCTTCCACCCTCCCCTCCACCCCCTTCCCCACACCCCACCCTCCCCTTCACCCCCCTCTCCACCCCCTCCCCCATCTCCCACCCTCCACCCTCCCCTCCACCCTCTTCCCCACACCCCACCCTCCCCTCCACCCCCTCCCCCCATCTCCCACCCTCCACCCTCCCCTCCATGCCCTTCCCCACACCCCACCCTCCCCTTCACCCCCTCTCCACCCCCTCCCCCATCTCCCACCTTCCACCCTCCCCTCCCAACACCTGCCCACCTTCCACCCTCCCCTCCCAACACCTGCCCACCTTCCACCCTCCCCTCCACCCCTCATCCTCACCTCTCTCTACCCAACCTCCTCCTAACCACCCCCATCCATCACCTCCACCCCTCCCCACCCGCAGCCCCACCCCTCCCCTCCCCATCTCCCGAGGACTCCCGCCCCACCCCGGGAGGAGCCGCGCAGGTGACAGCGCCCGCGAAGGGGCGGGCCCAGCGCCGGGAGCCCCAGGGCCGCGGCCGCCCGCCCGGGGCGGCTCCACTCGCTCCACAGCCCCCGGCGTCCACGGCCACTGCGCACGGGCGGGTCGGGCGCGAGGTCCCCGGCCGCCCCACGCGCGCGTCCCGCCGCCCGCCGCGCTGCACGCCCCGAGCGCGCCGCCGCCGGCCCCCGGGGGCCCGGGCGGCCCCGGCATGCTGGCGGCCGCGGTGGGCTCGGCGCTGGCGGCGCTGCTGCTGCTGCCGCTGCTGCTGACCGTGTGCTGCCCGTACCTGCTGCAGGACGTGCGCTACTTCCTGCGCTCGGCCGGCCTGGTGAGCCGCATGCGCCGCTACCGCGCGCGGAGACCGGTGCGCACGCTGCTGGCCGCCTTCGGCGAGGCCGCGCGCCGCGCGCCGCACAAGCCCTTCGTGCTGTTCGGCGAGCAGAGCCTCACCTACGCGCAGGCCGAGCGCCGCAGCAGCCAGCTGGCGCGCGCGCTGCGCGGCCTCGGCCTGCGCCAGGGCCACTGCGTGGCGCTCTTCATGGGCAACGAGCCCGCCTACGTGTGGATCTGGCTGGGGCTGCTCAAGCTGGGCTGCCCCCTCGCCTGCCTCAACTACAACATCCGCGCCAAGTCCCTGCTGCACTGCTTCCAGTGCTGCGGGGCCAAGGTGCTGCTGGCCTCCCCAGGTGAGCCTGGGGCGGGGGTGGGGGGGTGGGAGGGAGGGGGAAGGGAGGGTGGAGGGGAGGATGAGGGGCAAGGGAGGGTGGAGGGGAGGATGAGGGGCAAGGGAGGTTGGGAGGGAGAATGTGGGGCAAGGGAGGGTGGAGGGGAGGATCAGGGGCAAGGGAGGATGGGGGGAGGACCAGGGGCAAGGGAGGGTGGGGGGAGGACCAGGGGCAAGGGAGGGTGGGAGGGAGGATCAGGGGCAAGGGAGGATGGAGGGGAGGATCAGGGGCAAGGGAGGGTGGGAGGGAGGATGAGGGGCAAGGGAGGATGGAGGGGAGGATCAGGGGCAAGGGGGGGGGAGAATGAGGGGCAAGGGAGGATGGAGGGGAGGATCAGGGGCAAGGGAGGGTGGAGGGGAGGACGAGGGGTAAGGGAGGATGGAAAAGAAGATGGATGGAGGGGAGAAGGGAGGATGGAGGGAAAGAGGGGGACAGGGGCAAGGGAGGATGGAGGGGAGGATGGATGGAGGGGAGGATGGGAGGGAGGTTGGAGGGGAGGACCAGGGGCAAGGGAGGGTGGAGGGGAGGATGAGGGGCAAGGGAGGATGGAGGGGAGGACGAGGGGTAAGGGAGGATGGAAAGGAAGATGGATGGAGGGGAAGGATGGAAAGGGGGAGAGGGAAGAGGGGCAAGGGAGGATGGGAGGGAGGATGAGGGGCAAGGGAGGATGGAAAGGAAGATAGATGGAGGGGAGACAGGAGGATGGAGGGAAAGAGGGGGACAGGGGCAAGGGAGGATGGAGGGGAGGATGAGGAGCAAGGGAGGGTGGAGGGGAGGATGAGGGGACAAGGGAGGATGGAAAGGAAGACAGATGGAGGGGAAGGATGGAAAGGGGGAGAGGGAAGAGGGGCAGGGAGGATGGAGGGGAAGGGTAGGGAGGATGGAGGGGAGAATGGAGGAGAGGTCGAGGGGCAAGGGAGGATGGAAAGGAAGATGGATGGAGGGGAGACAGGAGGATGGAGGGAAAGAGGGGGACAGAGGCAAGGGAGGATGGAGGGGAGGATGGAGGGGAGGATGGATGGAGGGGAGGATGGGAGGGAGGTTGGAGGAGAGGACGAGGGGCAAGGGAGGATGGAAAGGAAGACAGATGGAGGGGAAGAAGGATGGAAAGGGGGAGAGGGAAGAGGGGCAGGGAGGATGGGGGAAGGGTAGGGAGGATGGAGGAAAGGAGGGGGATGAGGGGCAAGAGAGGATGGAGAGTAAAAGGGGCAGAAGGAGGATGGAGGAGGAGAATGGAGGGAGGATGAAGGGTAGAATGTCGGGAGAATGGAGGAGGAGAAAGCGGGGAGGAGGGGATGGGCAGGGTGGAGGGGAAGGAGGATGGGTGGACGGAGAGGATGAAGGGGGAGAGGAGCAAGGGAGGAGGGAGGGAAGGATGAAAGATGGAGGAGGGGCAGGGGGAAAACAGCCTTGGAGCACACAGCGCAGGGTGCTGTGGAGGGGTGGGGTTGGAGGGTTCGGATTGTAACTGGAGGGAGTAAGGCTGTGGCGCGGTGACACTAATTAATGATCTTGACAACCACCTGCTGCAAGGTGACAAGGTGACCATACCAAGCGCGTTCTCCGGTACTCTTGTGCAGCCTTATACGATGGAAGTGTCAGGCTTTGTTTTTAGACTGAGCTGCTTAGGGATAGCCACACCAACGCAGTCCCACCCCCCCAGTATTTTTCCATCAAGTTTGGCTGAACCCCTAGATGATGAAAACAAAGATAGTAGTGAGGGTCACTGAACACACCGTGTTGCTTTTAATCCTCATGAGGACCACAGTGAATCCTTGAAACAAGTCAGATTTACTGTGAGAGGGGGTAGGGGAAAGGAGAGAGGGAGGAAAGGTAAAGAGAGAGAGGGAGAGGGAGGGAGAGAGAGGGGGGGAGGGAGGGAGAGAGAGAGTTGATCTTGGGGCTGGAACTCAGGGCTTAGGTGCTGTCCCTCAGCTTTTTCACACAAGGCTGGTACTCTACCACTTGAGCCACAACGTGACTTCTGGATTTCTGTTGGTTCATTGGAGATAAAGAGTTCCATGGACTTTCCTGCCCTGGCTGGCTTTGAATCACAATCCTCAGATCTCAGCTTCTTGAGCTGCTAGGATTACAGGCGTGAGCTTGTCCAGGGAGGTCACAGAGCTGGAGGGCGATGGGTTAACCAAGGCTGTCCACCTCTGAAGTCCACACTGAAACCAGTACTTTACAACATCTGCATTAAAAGGCAGAGGGTCTTGAATGTGAATTCAAGGTGATCCCAAAAGACGCTTCATTCTTGCATCTGATGGGGAAAAAAAAATCGCATCTCTTCTCTGCCCTCTGTTTCATGCTGTCAGTTAGAATCTCACCAAGACAGCTTTTAGGAGCTGTCAGCTTCCCTCGCTTCTCACCGCTGGGAGATGCCTAAGATTTGGGGGATCTGCTGTAGTGCCTTTGGCAAGCACCCACTGCATCTATAAAAGCAGTGACCCCCACACACACACACACCCCTTATTTGTATGGTTACCTACCAGACTCTCAATCCTGCCCACCCCCCAAAATGGTTAAGCAGGTGTGAAAGAAACAGAACACGTTACAAGGCTGCCAATTTTCTCCTCCCAAAAGCTAGCCACCCAACTTCACCCTTTCTCCTCCACAGAGTGCGTTGTCCTGTGTGCCTTTGAGCAGAAAAGATCAGGGGTTATTTCTGCCAATCAATAAGAAGAGCCTTTGCCAGATGTGGGCTCAGTGATGTCAGTGACAAAGCAGAGGGAGTCAGAAAGCCCCACCCTTTCCAGAATGCCTTTAGGTGCCAAGTTCTGTACTGTATGCTTTCATGAGCCGGGGAGGGGGCTACCTTTCCTCCTCACCACCACCAACAGGCCACTGAGGAACAGAATCTGAACATGCCAGCCTAGATCTGCCCAACTTCCCCATGTCAATGTGGAAGTGTTAGAGTTGGAAGGCATCAAGCATCATCCTGCTGTGTCCTTCTTTTCCTAGCTGGGGAAACTGAGGGGCCAGAGAGAGATGAACTATCACTTCCCTGTGCACAGCCAGGAAGTGTATAGACCTGTGCCATGTGGCGCAAAGTAATTAATGATCGATAATTCAACGGGATGCTTTTAAAGGCAGCCCAATTATTTGAAGGACAGAGTTCTTGGCAAACTAATTCCCAGCAATATCTAATTGCCTGGAAAAATAAATAACTTTACAACCTTTGGAAGACTCTGAGAAGTGTGTTGTTTTTCTTCCCAGCCTTCTGAAGAGGGAAATTATTAACACAGTGATCTTTGTACCACCTCAGGAGGCAGTTAAATACTATTTTCTCCTTAGTAATCTCAGGCTCCCTTTGAGGGACTCTGAAGGGCTTCGAATTTCATTGACACATGAGCTCAGGATTAAATGACTGAACTTGAGGTTGGTTCTGTAATAAAATAAAAAATACAACTGTACATAGGTTGAGAAGGCCTTATCTGAAATGCTTAGGACCAGAAGTGTTTCGTGCTACATCCCCCCCTGCCCCCCAAGTTTTGGAATATGTGCATCTATATAGTAAGATATCTTGGAAATACAGCCCATGTCAAACACACAATTCATGTGTGCTTCATATATACCTTGAGCATATAGACTGCAGGTAATTTTATACAGTACATTTTGTGTTAGCCAAGCACTGGTGGCTCATGCCTTAAATACTCAGGAGGCTGAGATCTGAGGATCACAGTTCAAAGCAAGCCCAGGCAAGAAAGTCTGTGAGAGAGACTCTTATCTTCAATTAACCACCAAAACGCTGGAAAATGGAGCTGTGGCTCAAGTGCTAGAGCACCAGCCATGAGTGGAAAAGCTAAGGGACAGTGCTCAGGCCCCGAGTTCCAGCCCTGGTACTGACACAAATAATAATATTTTGTGCATGAAGCAAAGTTCCACAGTATAGATTTTTTCCAAGTGTGGTATCATGTCACCACACCTAAGGATGGGAATTTCTAGCCAGGACCTTTTTCCTAATGAAGCAGTGTTCAGCTCCAGCTGACAGCATCAGGTTTACAGCGGGTATAATGAAAGCTTACATCCAAATCATACTTAAACTGGACTTTGCACTGACTGTGAAGCACTTGATAGCATGAAATTCATCTTTGAGAAAGGCCACAGGCTTTCATTTTTGACACTATTCTACTTCTCCCAGATCACCTTAGTACACAATAAAGAAATACACTGTAACCTGCAAGAGAACAAAACAGAGTCCAAAGTGGTATGTTTTAGTAGTTAGGTGTGCCGTGGAGAAATGTGCAAACTAACCTTTGAGAGAAGTCATGCATTTGAAGAAGAAAAAAGCAAACAGCTCTCTGATTTTTCCAAGTTGTTGACTTACCTTTGCACAAGATAAACCCTGACCCAGAACAGTTACTGAAAGCAGAGGAACTCAGAGTCCAAAGTCACATAGCTAGCTCTCAGGTACCATGTGGTGAGCAGGCTGATTGGGGGCATTCTTTGCAGTTGGGAGGGAGCTTAGAGATATTTAATCATGTAAATCTCTGTCGATCTATCTATCTTGTCTATTTTTGTGCAGGTCCTACATCTTGAACTCAGAGCCTGAGCCCTGTTCCTTAGCTTTTTCACTCACGGCTGGCACTGTACCACCTGAGTCAAAGCTTCATTTCTGGCTTTTTTAGTTGTTAATCGAAGATAAAGAGTCTCGTGGTCTTTCTTGCCTAGGCTGGCTTTGAACTGCGATCCTCAGATCTGACCTTCTTGAGTAGCTAGGATTCTAGGCATGAATCCCCAGCCCCTAGCATAACTCTCTATTTTATTCTACTTCAAGGGGAAAAAAAGTATAGAAGCTGGGCACCTGGGCACATGCTAGCTAGCTAGCTAGTTCCATCCTTGTATAGACTTTTTTGTCAGTCATGGGGCTTGAACTCAGGGCCTGAGTGTTGTCTCTTTACTCTTCTGTTGAAGGCAAGTGCTCTACCACTTCAAGCCACAGTTCCACTTCCTGTTTTCTGGTAGTTAATTGGAGATAAGAGTCTCATGGACTTTTCTGCCTGGGCAGGCTTTGACCCATGATCCTTAGATCTCAGCTTCCTGAGTAGCTAGGATTACAGGCGTGCACTACCAGCACCTGGCCCTTCTATTGACTTTTATCACCAGTCTTTTCTGTTCTGTGATGACAGTTTTAACTCTTACTGAAAAACTTGTAACAAGAGTTAGTAAAAACTAAATGAATTTGTAGTATTGTTTCCTCTAGCTAATATATCTCTCTGTGTAGAGGGTAACTTGTCAAAGAATAAAATTAAAACTGAAATCTCAGGCATAGAAATTTCTATTTTTGTGCTGGTACTAGGACTTGAACTCAAGGCCTGGGCATTGTTCCTGAGCTTTTTTGCTTGAGGTTAGCGCTATATCATTTGAGCCACAGCTTCACTTCTGGCTTTTGGGTGGCTAATTGGAGATAAGAGTCTCCCAGACTTTCCTGCCCAGGCTGGCTTCTCAGTCATGACCCTCTCCGCCTCCTGAATAGTTCAGATTACAGCATGAGCTAGCAGCATCTAGAAATAAGATGACTGGTATCTGCATCACAAGGTTGTTGTGAGATTAAAGTGACACATAGAAGGCTGCTTAACAAACTAAACAAATGAAACATGTCAAGCGTGGTTATTAGGACGCATGACAGGCGTAGTAGTGCTGGGTATATGTCCTTCAGGACAAACTCTCAGCTGAGACCCTTTGTAGCATTTGGCCTGGGCTGAAGAGAGCTGCTTGGCCCAAGGCGAGCCATCACACCCCCGTCTCCTCTCCTGACTGGCTGACAAGGGAAGCAGATCAGTTCCTTTAATCCACAAAGATCCTGAAGGGCCACTTCAGGCCCCCTAGTCACCATGACTACAGGACTACAGGACAGTTGACCTTCCCCCTCTAGCTGACCTGAATCCTCTGTAAACACAGGGATGGCTCCCAGCAGCTCCCGTACTCAGGGAGTACGGTACTCAGAGTACCAGGAAACCCAGCCTCTGACAGAGTTATTTGAGCTTATGTGTGCTAACTGACTGCCACTGTTAGGTGAGAAGACTTTACAAGAATTACCAAAAAAAAAGTGGGGGAGGGGCGCCTAGGAATATGGCCTAGTGGTAGAGTGCTTGCCTAGCATGCATGAAGCCCTGGGTTCAGTTCCTCAGTACCACAGAAACAGAAAATTCCAGAAGTGCACTGTGGTAGACTTGAGCACAAAGAGGCTCAGGGACAGTGCCCAGACCCAGAGTTCAGCTCCAGGACTGGCAAAAAAAGAAAAGAAAAAAGAGGTCAGAGGAAGATGAGAGAGAGAGGAGAGAAGGAAAAGAGAGAGGGAAGAGAAAGAGGGAGGGATATGAAAGGGAGGAAGGAGAGAAAAGGGAGAAAGAAGGAAAGAGAAGAAAGGAATCAGTGAGCAAGGTCTGATTTTGATGATGAAGTGCAGCTCATTGAAAATGGAGCTACTGAGTTTGGACGTGCTTTTCCTATAAAGAGCTGGCTACTTTATGTTTCATATAAACCCTTTGGGACTGCTTGATGTATTATTTTCCATTGCATGAGTCCTTAGGCTGAGATATGTTTTTGTTTCCTTTTTTTTTTTTTTTTTTTAACAAAACCTCAGTGCATCGCTCCCAGTGACAGCCCTGGTCACTGGGATCATGCATGCCCCGCTGGGAATTGAAGCAGGTGGCATCTCCCGAGGTAGATCCCTGGGGTCTCCTGTCACCTTTCTGTGAAAAACAAGTAAATTCACTTCCAGACAAGCGAATGTAAAAGCAGTTTTAGCTTATGGATTAAAGACATGAAAATCCTACTGGCAAATGTGAAATAAAGTTTGAATATTAAACTCATAACCTTTTTTGTTTGTATGACCAGTTAAGAAATTTTTTTTTTTTTTTTTTTTTTTTTTTTTTTTTTGTCGGCCGTGGGGCTTGAACTCTGGGCCTGGGCGCTGTCCCTCAGCTCTTCAGCTCAAGGCGAGCGCTCTACCACTTGAGCTACAGCGCCACTTCCGGTTTTCTGGTGGTTTATTGGAGATAGGAGTCTCACGGTCTCTCCTGCCCGGGCTGGCTTTGAACCGCGATCCTCAGATCTCAGCCTCCTGAGTAGCTAGGATTACAGGCGTGAGCCACCAGCGCCCGGCTGTTAAGAAATATTTGTGAGTTAGTGTATACACACACACACATACACACACACACACACACAACTACTTTGGGGGGAAAAGCTGTAAAACAATCATGTATATGATCTAAAAATGCCTATTTCACTGAATTCAAGTTTACTGGACACTTCAAATGATGTTCATGGATTACTGGACTATGACTGAAAAGATCAGAATGCAGGCTTACGATGGGCTGGAGGCATGGCTCAGTGGTTACAGCGCCTGCCTAGCCAGTGTGAGGACACACTTCAAACCTCAGCATTGAAAAAAAAAAGAAAATAGGCTTGTCAAATTTGGGATTGAAATTCAAAGTCAGACCAGGCAGGAGAGTCCATGAGACTCTTATCTTAATTAAGCACCAAAAAGCCAGAAGTGGAGCTGTGGCTCAAGTGGTAATACATCACAGCCTTGAGCAGAAAAAGCTAAAGGAAAGCCAGGAGCAGGCAGCTCACGCCTGTCACCCTAGCTACTCAGAAGGCTGAGATCTGAGGATCAAGGTTTGAATCTAGCCCAGGCAGGAAAGTCTGTGAGACTCTTATCCCCAATAAACTACTCTGAAAGAGTCAGAAATGGTACTGTGGCTGAAGTGGTAGAGCGCTAGAGAGTAGAGTGATAGCAGCAAAAGACAGAGCCCAGGCCAAGAGTTCAAGCCCAAGAACTGGCAAAAAATAAAAAAAATCTAAGGAACAGCACTCAGGCCCTGAGTTCAAGCTCTAGTATTGAGGTGCATACCTATTGTACTCATAAACAGACATATTGAATTGAAGCCCCTTTGTATAATACTGAGAAGGAAGGAGGCAGAGGAGGAAGAGAGCCTAGTTCTAAGCATCACTCGTCATATCCTGGGGTTTGAACTCGAGGCCTTGCACCCGCTAAGCGGGCTTTTACCACTAAGTCACACCTCCAGCCCTCATTTCAGCAAAACATAAAAAACACAGTGGACTTAAGAGAAACTGAATGGACTGACTGAGTTTGTCTGGATTTTTTTCCAATGCAATTAAGAACTACAAGAAGCTGTTGAAGAGGTGTTGCCAAGCCTGAAAAAAGATGGTGTGTCCGTCTACTATGTGAGCCGAACTTCCCTCACAGATGGTGTGAGCTCTTTACTAGACAAGGTCGATGAGGCATCAGCTGACCCCATCCCAGAGTCCTGGCGCTCGGAAGTCACTTTTTCTACTCCTGCTGTCTACATTTATACTTCTGGAACCACAGGTCATCATTTTAAAATAATAATTCTTTAAAAACAATCCTTTTTGTGCCTATCCTTAAAGGGTTAAGTGTTGGCTTAGGCTTTTATAATATTCTCTTTCTTTAGCAAAACTTATCGGGTAACTAATACTTCAGGGGATTTAGCTCTTTGCTCGTGGGAACGGATCTTATTTCACTGGCTGTATCTCTATTGTGTTTCTTCCTGCTATATTGCTGCCCTTCCAATTGGTATAAAACAGATAAAGAAATTTACCAAAGCCAGGTGCTGGTAGTCCACACCAGTAATCCTAGCTACTCAGCAGGCTGAGAGCTGAGGATTGTGGTTCAAAGCCAGCCTGTGCAGGAAATTCCATGAGACTCTTATTTTCCAATTAACCACAAAAAAAGCCAAAAGAAGTGGAGCTGTGATTTAAGTGGTACACGAGTACTAACCTTGAGAGGGATTAAAACAAAAACAAAAACCTTAGTGCCCAGGCCCTGAGTTGAAGCCCCAGGACAAAAGAAAGTGGGGAGGGGAAGAGAGAGAGAGAGAGAGAAAGAGAGGGGGAGGGGGGGGGGAGGGAGGGAGGGAGGGAGGGAGGGAGGGAGAGAGAAGAGAGGAGGAAGGAAGGAAGGAAGGAAGGAAGGAAGGAAGGAAGGAAGGAAGGGAGGGAGGGAGGGAGGGAGGGAGGGAGGAAGGAAGGAAGGAAGGAAGAAAGAAAGAAAAGGAAAGAGGGGCAAAGAGTGAGGGTGGGTGGGTGAGAGAGAGAAAGGGAAGATAAAGAGAGGAGAGAGGGCGAGAGAGTGTATATGCCAAGCCCTGAGTTCAAGCCCCAGCGCCAGAACTAGAAAAATCATGAGAAATGTTCAGAGTATCTTGCAAAGTGGTCAGCACAGCAAAAGCTCAGTCTTCAGATTACTATAGTAACATCTGCTTAACTCAGGAGTCCACAAAACATAGCCCCAAGGACCATATACAGCCCCCTACATGCTTGTTTAAATAAAGTTTTATTGGAACACTGAGAACCACATTTAACTCCTTCAAGAGTCCATCTAGCTCCTTTGGCCATAATGACAGAGTTGAGTCCATGCAACCATGTCTCTAGGCTTTTACTCTGTTTAGTCTCTGATTACAGGAACCAACTCCTGGTGTAATTGCTCGTGGCCTTCCACATCCATTTCGCCAAGTATAGGAAAATGAAGCTACCTAAGCCAGATCTCTCTTTCTGTGTTTCTTCTGCCTCCCTCTGTCTCAGACCATGACCCACCAAACATGGCTCACTGGTGCCTTCTCTTACATCTTTGCAAAGGGCTCCCAAAGGCTGCCACCATCAATCACCATCGCCTGTGGTACGCGACCGGTCTGTCCTTGGCAAGCGGAATCAGGGCGGACGACGTCATCTATACCACCCTGCCGCTGTACCACAGCGCGGCACTGATGATTGGCCTGCACGGATGCATCGTCAACGGTAAGTTCCCACTATCAGCACAGCAGAACTCATGCCTAGAGGGCACCCCATCTCTCCCCATATTCCCAACGCAAACTTCACCTTCCAAAATACGTCCTGCTCAACCACTGAACCCAAGCTGCGGGGGAGGAAGGGGGGAATACCACAATTTGTATCATTCTAACCTCCTTCAAAGGATTGCAGGACAATAATGACCTTTAATGGGATGGATGTTGTTGTTGTTGTCATTGGTCGTGGGACCTGAACTCTAGGCCTGAGCACTGCCCCTCAGCTCTTCAGCTCAAGGCTAGCGCTCTACCACTTGAGCCACAGCGTCACTTCCGGCCTTTTCTGCTTATGTGGTGCTGAGGAATCGAACCCAGGGCCTCATGCAAGCACTTGACCACTGAGCTACCTTCCCAGCCTCTGGGATGGATTTTTCTAAGAGTCTTCTCCCCTGTTGATGAGAAACTCATAGCACAAAACCATGACGCATTCGTTTTTTACAATGAATGTAAGACATTCAATACTCAGCATGTTCCTATCAACATAATTGACTTTAAAGCGGACTACCTTTCAAAAACGACAGATCCAAAGCCAAGTACTCGAGGCCTTCACATGCCATCTTAGCTGCTCAGAAGGCTGAGATCTGAGGATGGAGGTTTGAAATCAACCCAAACAGACAAATCCACAAGACTCTCTTATTTCCAATTAATCAATAAAAAGCTAAAAGTAGAGCTATGGCTCAAGTGATGCTTTCATCAAAAAAGCCAAGCAAGAGCAGGAGGCCCTGAGCTCAGGCTCCCTGTACAGCACGCCTGCGCACACACACACAGAAAAGATGACAGATCTCATTTGAAGGATTTTTCTACCTTATCCCTTCCTTAATCCTTTCTGCCTTTTTCTATAGGTGCTACGATTGCTTTGAGGAGCAAATTTTCTGCCAGCCAGTTTTGGGATGACTGTAGAAAATACAACGTCACTGTCATTCAGTACATTGGTGAACTGCTCCGGTATTTATGCAATACACCTCCGGTAACAGCACTTCCTCGGTGTTTTATTATCTTTTGAAATAGATAAGATAGGAACACAATAGATAATAGATAATAAATAGATAAGATAGGAACACAAGTTCCTATGTGGGAGATTCGTACGTAGCTGTTTTCTATTTAAAGTCTTAGTGGCTTGTTGTATGTAAAGTGGTCAATCAAGATCAAATGTGCCCACGTAAGCAACCACATTAGATGGTAATTATTATTACTTTTGTTGTGATTATTCTCCTCTGCCTTGTTACCCGTTTTTACTTCTTAACCTCTCTGCTTATGAAAACCCACTGTCAAAAGCCATCTGAAACAGGCAGCAGTGAGGATAACAGTTCAAAGCCAACCCTGAGCAGGAAAATCTGTGAGATACTATCTCCAGAGAACCATCAAAAAGCCCGAAGTGGAACTCTGGCTCAAGTAGTAGAGAGCTAGCCTTGGGCAAAAAGGTTAAAGGCTAGCACCCAAGCCCTGAGTTCATGCCCCAGGATCAGTGTTTACTCACATGCACGCACGTGCACCCACTCAACTCTGTGTGTGTGTGTGTGCACGCGCATTTGTGCACACATGAGCAACTTATGTATATGTGTTCTTCAGGAAGTTACAAGAAAAAGTGTTCCAAACAGGACAGTGAAAAAAGAGAGGGAAACACAGGACCCAGGAAACAAAAAGAAGGGTCCCCAGGCATAATCAGCTAGTCCTGTATGAAAAAAAGCATCATGGACAATAATGAAATCAGGTCATGCAATCAAGTTCCCCATGGGAAGCATGTGGTTAGCTCTTCCTAGACAGTGAGGAAGAAAACACAAACAGAAAATGATGCAAGCAGACGGGGAGAGAGAATTCCGGCGAAAACAAAACTTTATTCACGGTGTATTACTTGAATCCTGGAGCAATTATTTGGCTATCTCTGTGGACTTGGGGCTCCTTATTGTAAACTTCCCCAATCCTCCATTTCCTCAAGTGTAACTCAGGACAAATCCTGTGTAACTTAGCACATTCTGGTTGTGTTCTTTACTTACCTAAGATAACACAGATTAGATTATTATTAGCTCAAGGTAACCCTTGACCTAAAAGTCAGCTCCTTCGAGAATTAGCTTTGGTTAGAGAATCATTTCTCTTAAGGGAAATGAGAGATCGACTCTCAGCCACTGGTGAGCACAAAACATAGGTGAGAACTAGGTACCATGGAAGGTTCCACAACCTCCCATTAGCACCTACAAATATTTACAGCTTGGAGACTTAATCCCTTCTGCTAGTATAATAAAATACCTTAGTTGTGTGGTGAAAATTGAGCCTGAGGTATTGTGATTATCAACAGCTACCCGCCACCCACAGGTGTCAGCTGTAAGGCCAGCCTGCCTCCCACCAACCAGAGCACCTGCATTCATTCACCTGCAGCCCAGCCTTTGTGTGTGCATGTCCCAGCCACCCACGGTTTTTATAATTTTATTATCATTACATAGTTGTACAAAGGGGTTTCAATTGCAAACGTCAGTTGGTGAGGACAATGCATCTTGATCAGCTTCACCCCTCCCATCTTCCTCCCCAACCCCACCCCTCCCCTCAACCTTCCCAGTTCAATTTTTCACACATGTGCATTGAACATTATAACTGCCTTCTCCCACCTTCCTCTCTCCATTTGTTTACCCCCGCCCCTTCGACCTCAATCCTTCCTCCTCTGCAGACATCAGATTTCAGCTTCCTGGCATTTATCTTGTTTCAACTGTAAGTTAATTGTTCAAAGGAGTCACGCCATTAGAATCCTCCCCTGCATCTATCCTGCTTTAGCTAATTTGTTTATATATATATATATATATATATATATATATATATATATATGCATATGACCCTGAATATGTATACATATTTGGGGGGGGGCTTGAACTCAGAGCCTGAACACTGTCCCTGAGCTTCTTTTGCTCAAGGCTAGCACCTTACCACTTGAGTCACAGTGCCACTTCCAGCTTTCTCTGTTCATGTGGTACTGAGGAATCGAACCCAGGGCTACATGTATGCCAGACAAGCACTCTACCATTAAGCCACATTCCCAGCCCATCTACATAGAGTGATAACTTAGATCTAACTTGCACCTTTGAGTAGTAAGCATGCATCCTTTGTCTCTCTGGGCCTGACTTAACAGATTATTTTCCAGGCCCATCCATCCATCCATTTCCCTGTAAATGCAGCCACTCTGGACAACCCTGAGGGTTGGAGATTACTTACAAGTAGTATGCTCTAAGAAAATAGTTGTTGGGGCTGGGATGGTGGCTCAGTGGTAGAGCACTTGTCTTGCATGCTCAAGGCCCTGGGTTCGATTCCTCAGCACCACATAAGCAAAAAGAAAAAAGCCGGAAGTGGCGCTGTGGCTCAAGTGGTAGAGTGCTAGCCTTGAGCTGAAGAGCTGAGGGACAGCGCCCAGGCCCAGAGTTCAGGCCCCATGACCGGACCCCCCCCCCCAAAAAAAAAAGAAAATAGTTGTCTTCGAAGGAGGAATGACTTAATGAGCTAGAGAACCTACTATCACACAATTGAGAGGGAAATGAGCCAGGCATTGGTACAAAAAGCCTAGCAACGCTGGAGGCTGAGATCTGAGGATCACAGTTCAAAGCCAGCCCAGGCAGGAAGGTCCGTGAGACTCTTATCTCTGATGACCCACCAAAAAACTGGACGTGGAGCTGTGGCTCAAGTGAGAGAGCGCTAGCCTTGAGCACAAAATGTCAGGGACAGTACCTAGGCCCTGAGCTCAAGCTCCAGGGCCAGAAAAAAAAAAAAAAGCAAGTCTTGAGTTGACTCATAGCAGGGCCATCTTGGTGGTTTTTTTCCAGGCCTGAGAGCAGTTAGGCACCAAGTCAGGTGGTTATTGTTAAGTCCTTACCCTGAGTTCAACCCCAGTACCACCAAGAAATAAGAAAACTGTTCCCCCCCCCCCCAATATTTAGCAAGTTTTATGGTCAGGAGGAGGTGGGGTGGGGGGGTTACAGTAGGGAAGGGGGAGTCTCCGCATTTCCACCAGTCTTTACCAGGAGCACAGTAACCATAAGTCCGGGAAACGCTACAGATTATTACCTAACTAAATGGGAACACTTGAGAGCAAAAGGCAGTAAACACAACCACAGCACTGCGCTTGCCAGGCGGATGCCGAACCCCCCTCTTGGCGTGTACTTTGGCAACTACGAAGAGGGAACAAATTCGGTGACCCATAGCGCAGAGGAAGACATGAGATTCCTACAAAATCCAACTCGATTCAACATGCTTTACCCTGTTCACCCCCACCGAGCCCTTTGGCTGGGAGCTTCAGCATGAGGACCCTGACCTCCTGAGAGAAAAAAAACACCCCACGTGCCCCATTTCCCTCCGTGCCCAGCATCTGTCCACCTAGCTAGCTGGCGCTCCTGAAAGGGCTTCACCTAAGTTTTGACCAGCCACGAGCATGTGACTCCAAGGAGACCACGAAGAAAGAACTCGTGACACAGAGCACCGAGTTCACCCTTGTCCAGACAGTATTTGAGCTTGTTTTTCTCACCCGTAATACCGTTCAAGTTCCTCGAAAACACGCCGCATTTCATCACGTAACTTTTTACCTTCTCACTTCAGACACACTAAATGTTCACTCTTACCTTGTTTGGGGAGGGCATCCTTGGCTGTTTGGCAGGCAGGTTTTTGTTGTTTTTTTTCTTCCCACAAATGCTAGAGCAAGGTAACCTCCTCAGGGTCAGGCAACAACTTATAAACACAACTGATCATGACTGGGGAGTGATTGGCAACCCCTCCCCTCCACTGAAGTGCATCATGGGTACTCAGGAAATTTTTTTTTAACTTTGTGTCTTTCATTTCTTTTGATTTTTTTAAAAATTTATTTATAGTTTGAATTCACTTGGCCATAAACCAAATGTAACAACAACATGAATAAGGCAACTGCTATTTGATGCAATAAATTAACATTTTATGTGAAAGGAGAGCCCAACTTCCCTTGCATTTATACCCCAGTTCTACTCTGTTTGTTATTCAAGTAAAGGTCACAGTGGCTGGGCACTGGTATGTATAAAGCCTATACTCCTAGCTACTCAGGAAGCTTGGATCTGAGGATCCCAGTTCAAAGCCAGCCCAGGCAGGAAAGTCCATGAGACTCTTATCTCCAGTTAACCACTTAAAATCTGGTGGGGGTTTTTGTTTTTTTTTTTTTTTTTTTTTATGGTCAGTTGTGGGGCCTGAACTCTGGGCCTGGGCGCTGTCCCTCAGCTCTTCAGCTCAAGGCTAGCGCTCTACCACTTGAGCCACAGTGCCACTTCTGGCTATTTCCGCTTATGTGGTGCTGAGGAATCGAACCCGGGGCCTCATGCATGCAAGGCAAGCACTCTACTGCCAAGTGTGTAGAATTCAGAACCCATGTCCTGAATTCAAGCCCCACCAGTGACTGCCCCCCCCCGCCAAAAAAAAAGGTCACCGTTAACAGAATTTGCAAGTTAAATTTATACTTATAAATTTACCTGTCTTTTCTACCAGGATGTATTCTCCGGAGGGCCATCAATTACCCTATAAAAGACAATAACACTATCTTTGGCCAGGCACCAGTGTACATACCTATAATCCTAGTTACTCAGAAGACTATGATCTGAGAACTGAGCTTCAAAGCCAGCCCAGGCAGGAAAAGTCCATGAGACTTTTACATCCACTGAACTAGCAAAACACCAGAAGTGGAGCTGTGAATCTAATGCTAGACCGCCATCCTTGAGAGAAAAAGCTGAAGAACAGTGCCCAGGTGATCTAGTTCAAGCCCCAGGAGTGGTACAAAAACAAAACAAAACAAACAAAAGCTGCCTTTGGTTTACACTTCATAAATGAGTAGAATTGAATGAAAGACAGCCCTTTCCTTAGGTCATTTCTCACAGTCACAAACTCTCCTTCTGCTCCCTTACCGTGAAAACTGCCTTTTCTTTGTGATTTTTATTTATAACAAAACAGCTTCCTCCCAGGCCACTGGTGCAACTGGGAGCCAGCTTCCTCCTCTCTCCCTTCCCATTCCTTTGGGACAGGTTTCATTGTCTGTTCTGTGCTTAATGGTCTGTGACCTCCAGCTGTACCTATTAAATGAGGATGAGTCCCTCCAGACCTAACAGCATTGCCTCTTAATAGTTTGGTGGAATATTCTCTCCCCCTTACATACGCCTCCCAACCCACAGTGTGTATATAGGGCTTGAACTTAGATCATGGGTACTATCCCTGAGCTCGTTTGCTCAAGGCTAGAACACAGCACCACTTCCAGTTTTCTGGAGGTTAACTGCACATAAGAGTCTCATGGGCTTTCCTACCTGGGCTGACTTTGAACCACTGTCCTCAGATCTCAGCCTCCTGAGCAGCTAGGATTACAGGATTACAGTGCCTGGCTCTCTTCTCTCTCTTGATGCTACCAGTTGTAAAATATGTTCATCTCTGACAGATAAACCCCTTCTGGAAATTCATTGATGTTCACCAGCCCTGTTAAGAAATCCAGTAACACATTATTCTACTTGACGTTGGTCTCACCTGGTTCTGTTGGATTGTCTCCTTTTACCTCTTAAAAAATGGGAAAATTCCCTGGGTGCCGGTGGCTCATGCAAGTAATCCTAACTACTCAGAAGGCTGAGATCTGAGGACACAGGTTCAAAGCCAGCCTAAGCAGATAGATCTGAGACTCTTATCTCCAGCCATTCAGCCAAAGCCAGAACTGGAGGTGTGTGGTTCACGTGGTGGTAGAGTACCAGCCTTGATCCTAAAAGTGAGAGATGAGGAGGTCCATGAGTTCAAGCCTCAGTACCAGAACAACAACAACAAAAAAAAAACAAAACAGGAAAATCTTCATCTTTTGTGGTCAAATCAGAATTCTGTCAGAATATAATGCTTCACTAGAAAAGGTAGCAGAAGGGCAGAGACTACGGTGAATTTGTAATGCACGTACATATTTGATGAAATAAAGTCCACTATTAGCCTAAATGAAATATGAAGGAAATAAAGTCAGTATAGTCAGTAAGTACAGACTCTCCACAGATGTTTCAACTGAGTCTCCTTCTTCCTCCCCACAACTCCCCCAGAAACCAAATGATCGGGACCACAAAGTACGAGTAGCCCTGGGAAATGGCCTGCGTGGAGACGTGTGGAGAGAGTTTCTCAAACGATTTGGGGACATACACATTTATGAGTTCTACGCTTCCACCGAAGGCAACATCGGCTTTATGAATTACCCCAGAAAAATCGGGGCTGTCGGGAGGTCGAACTACCTTCAAAGAGTTAAGTACATTTAAAATAATAATAATAATAATAGCCCATGTAGCTAGTTTCCAGGTGATTGCTTACAAGCTGTATCATGAGGATGTCATAGTCAGAATCGCATGCAAAAAAAAATTGATAATGATGAATCAGAACAGTGGCTTGTTGACAAAAACTTTTTATATAAAGCAGAAAATGTTTTATAGCTTTTTGTAGGGGGACAAGATGCCAGTACTGAGACTTGAACTCAGGGCCAGAGTGCTGTCCCTTAGTTTTTTCTACTCAAGGCTAGTGCTCTCTCACTTGAACCACAGCTCTAGTTCTGGCTTCACGCTTGGAAATAATCTCACAGACATTCCTGCCCTGGCCGGCTTTGAATCAGGATCTTCAGATCTCAGCTTACTGAATAGCTAAGCTAGGCGTGAGCCACTAGTGCCTGGCTAAATATTTTATAGCTTGATCCAGGTGATAAATGTAACAAATGTAAAATTTCACCAAGCTTTATATTACAGATAGGCATACTTTATGTATTTTATAAAATTGTGTAAAAAAAAGTGTACTCAAAATGATCTGTTTTTGACTTTGCCAGAAAGTCGTAACTTATGAGCTGATTAAATATGATGTAGAGAAGGAAGAACCTGTCCGCGATGCAAATGGATATTGTATCAAAGTTCCTAAAGGTACAGTGGACTTTTTGTGTAGTTTTGACAGCTTAGAATTCATGTACTGGTGCTTGAACCTGGGTCCTTATGTTTTCTAATCAGTTGCTCTACCACTTGAGCCACAGTCCACTTAGGACTTTTTGCTAGTTAATTGGAGATTAGTGTCTCACAGAGTTTTCTACCTGGGCTGACTTCAAACCCCGATCCTCAGATCTCTGGTCCTGAGTAGCTAGGATTACAGGCATGAAATAATGATGCACCTGGGTGACATTTTGCTTTCTTCTGTCTTAGGTGAAGTTGGACTCCTGATTTGTAAAATCACCGAACTTACACCATTTAATGGTTATGCTGGTGGAGAGACTCAAACAGAGAAGAAAAAACTGAGAGATGTCTTTAAGAAGGGAGACGTCTACTTTAACAGTGGAGATCTCTTAATGATTGATCGCGAAAACTTTGTGTATTTCCACGACAGAGTTGGAGATACATTCCGGTTGGTTTTTTTTCCATGGAGCTTCATTTCCTTCTCTCCCTTTGGGGTGTCAGTCCTCCCGAATTCCCAGAGTAAAAAGGAAAAAATGCATTGGCACCGCCCTGTGACACACACAGTTTACTTGCTGAGCGACAGCAAATGAAACAAAGTCAGGCACATGTGTCTGGTTTAGGAACATCCAGTCCATCCATTGTCCTCAGCTATGACTGCTCACTCAAGACAGACAGGACCTTCCACGGTTTCCAACTGTGGATCAAATCAAATGCAGATTAAATGTGCATTCCATCTGATGTACCTTCCCTTTCTTAGCCATGGATGCATTCAAACATCAGACCACAAAATTCTACCTACAGTATTGCATGTGGCGGGATTGAAAGTTCACACTTCATTGTCTAGGTCTGTGCCTTTACTTTTGTGTATCAGGCAGAACCGCATGACTAAGTTGGGGAGGTTAGGGGATCAAGATGGAGAAACCAATCACTCCCCAAAAGGGCTGGAAGAAACACTTGCTCTCTGCCATTGCAACCTGGGCTGGAAAGCACTAATCAACTCTGTTAACCTCCTAGGTGGAAAGGGGAAAACGTGGCTACCACAGAAGTTGCTGACATAATAGGATTGATTGATTTTGTCGAGGAAGTCAATGTGTATGGGGTACATGTGCCAGGTAAGTACATGCTAATAAAACTCTACCCAGGCACCAGTTACTCACACCTATAATCTTAGCTACACAGGAGACTCAGATCTGGAGAACTACAATTCCCATATCAGCCCAGACAGGAAAATCCTCAACATTCCATCTTCAAAATTACCAGCAAAAAGCAGAGCTGGATGCATGGTTCAGGTGGTAGAACACCAGCTGAGCAAGCAAGCTCATTGAGCACAAGCCCCCCCCCCCCGAGTTCAAGCCATAGTACTGATACAACATTTTTTTAAAAAGATAGTAAAAATCTCTGTTTGAACCCATAAAGTTAACTGAGGTGTAAGAGAGAAGAGAAGACAAAAGATGACAAGAGAGAACAAGGGCAGAGGCAAGACCTGGCCACCTGCCACCTGGCTTCCCCTCCACGAAGACAGCCCCCATTCAGCCTGGAAATGGATCAGGCCCATCTAAAGAAAGGCATTGTTCTACCATGGCTGGCTGGGAGCTAGGCCCTGTCATACCCAGCTTTAAACACCGAGTGGATTTCTAGGTGGCACACCGGAACGGTCCAGCTATTTTCTAGGACGTTTCCATTCTCAGCATTTCTGGGGGCAGGGGAGGGGCGATGAAAATGTTCTCTCTCCATTCTCCAGTCTGATAGCTACTGGATGCTTGCAATATGGCTGGTGCAATAGGGTGAGGCCTTCTGTTGCCCATCTTACTTAACTGGTTTGACATTTTAATTTTAATAGCCACATTTTGACTGACGGCTGCTGCCAGATTGAATAGCACTGTTCTAGAAAACCCTTGACCAGAACTGATTTGTAGGCCCAGCCTACAACTATTATAGACTAGAACCTTGTTCTTGGGGCTGAACAAATCCCAAATCAATCAATCAATCAATCCCAAATTTGGCTGAGGCCAAATCAGCCATTTGCCTCTTGACCCAGTCTAACCAGTCTAAGAAGCAAAGATAGTCAATAGATAGACAGATAGATAGATATCTTGATTATCAATAATAATAAATGTCGGCTAGCAGTAGTCAATATAGTTCTGTTGCACTGGCCCCAACAGAAAACTTACTGAAGCCAGGCACTGGTGGCTCACGCCTGTAATCCTAGTTACTCAGGAGGCTGAGATCTGAGGATCGCAGTTCAAAGCCAGCCCAGGCAGGAAAATCCGTGAGACTCGGATCTCCATGAACCACCAGAAAACTGAAAGTGAGGCTGTGACTCAAAGAAGCTCAGAAATAGTGCCCAGGCCCTGCCCCATGACCAACAAGAAAGAAGGAAGGAAGGAGGGAAGGAAGGAAGGGAGGGAGGGAGAGAGAGAGAAAAAGAAAGAGAGAGAAAGAAAAGAAAGAAACAAACTTACTGGAGACATTTGAAATTCCTGAGGACCCCTCCCCAACCCCGTAAAAAGAATGTGTCTGCTACTCTGCCTTCCTCCTTCTGACGAGGGAAAGCAAATGAAGGGTTATCTCTTTGTTAAAAGAAAGATAGAGGGAGAGAAAAAAAATCCCTCTTGTTTTTGCCTTCTTGAGAACCGTAGGTAAACACACAATCATCATGGGAGAGAGTTTTGAAAGCTGGGACCCAGGTGACCAAGAAAAGGTTCCTTTCCTCTCTCAGATTACAGCTAAGTAGTAGTTCAGGGAAATGGATCTGGGGTCCCCATGGGTCTTGCTGGATCAGGTAGAAAGTATATGAACAGCTAATTACCAGTGTCCTAGTAAGCAAACAATGGTAATAGTCTAACACTTCTGGACTCACAGGCAGGCTGCTAGGGATCAGTTGTCCCTGTGGCATCTACATCCCCTTGGGAATACGGGCATGAATGGGAGGGCACTGAATAGCTCACCCCTCCACCTGCCTTCACCCTGCTGTCCCTCAGCTTCTCTGAAAGGCAGAGAGCTAAAGCTATTAAGAACCTTGATTAAATAAGTAACTCTCCAAGGTAGTACTTGTGCCAGGAGGTATGACAGACTTGCCAATGCAAACTAAAGAACACCCAGAAGCCAGGGCAGCAGTGGCTCATGCTTGTAATCCCAGTTACTCAGGAGGCCACCATCTAAGGATCCTGGTTCAAGGCCAGCCTGGGTGGGAAAGTCCATGAGATTCTTATCTCCAGTGAATCACAGAAAAAGGCCGAAGTGGAGCTGTGACTCAGATAGTAGAACACTAGCCCTGAGCAAAAAAGAGCTCAGGGACAGTGCCCAGGCCCAGAGCTCAAGCCCCAGGACCACAACAATTCAAGCTATGTTCCACCCAAATATCTCTGGATAGAGTAAGATGAATCTCAAATTATGAGCATAGATGTAGAGCACTTCCACAGATCTAAGTCCTGACCTTGTCTAGCATTTGTTGTGTGACCTTGAACAAGTCTTTTTAATTTTTTAATTTTTTTGGCCAGTCCCGGGGCTTGAACTTGGGGCCCAGGCACTATCCCTGAGCTTTTTTGCTCAAGGTTAGTGCTCTACCACTTGAGCCATAGCTCCACTTCCAGTTTTCTAGTGGTTTATTGAAGATAATAGTTTCATGGCCTTTCCTGCCAGGGCTGGCTTTGAACTGTGATCCTCAGATCTCAGCCTCCTGAGTAGCTAGGATTACAGGCGTGAGCCAGTGAATCCACAGTTCTTTAAACCAGCACAGTCTCATGAATAAACTATAACTGATGTTTTCTCGCTTCTAGATCATGAGGGTCGCATTGGCATGGCATCGATCAAGATGAAGGAGAACCATGAATTCAATGGAAAGAAGCTCTTCCAGCACATCGCTGATTATCTACCCAGTTATGCCCGGCCTCGCTTTCTGAGAATACAGGTAGAATACCTTGCCAACTCCAATTAACTTCCTGGAGGCGACTCTTAGGGAGGGGATCCATGGTGATCCTATCTTGCCAAATTTGCACTGCCTTTTTAAGGAAACTCAGAAACACCCATTGTACTGCAATGAGGAAACAAAACGCATCAGAAAATACCGCAAGCAGAAATCCAATCCTAATTCCTTTCTCTGTAAAATCATAAGCCAGTTTATTCACCAAGAGTCTTAGCAAATACCTCTCAAAGTCTGCTTTATGGGGGCCGGGGGGTTGAGGGCAGGGAACAGGGAAGGGGTGACACACATCTCAAATCGAAACGTTTGAACTCTCCTTCTAAACTTAAAGACGACAGAAATCTACCAAAGTCCTTCACCATGTGGTAGGTGGGTTTTCATCAGGAATCATTAGCAAGTTGGAGCTATGAAACCTAACTACGGGGCTTGCTTTTCTATTGGCTAAACCTTAACTCTTTTCCTTCTTAGTTTGACACTCTGATATTTGGACATTGAGCCCTGTGATTGTGTAACTGAAAACCCAGAGAAAAGAAGTTTTAGACCTTGGACATAGTAGAATATATAAGAACGTATTTAAGGGCTGGGAATGTGGCTTAGTGGTAGAGTGCTTGCCTAGCATGCATGAAGCCCTGGGTTCGATTCCTCAGTACCACATGAACAGAAAAAGCCAGAAATGGCACTGTGGCTCAAGTGGTAGAGTGCTAGCCTTGAGCAAAAAGCAGCTGAGGGACAGTGCCCAGGTCCTGAGTTCAAGCCCCAGGATTGCCAAAACAAAACCAAAATGTATTTAAGGTTCTATGGACATACACAAGGCACTGACATTAGATCTGCAAGCATATGGTAACGAGATCCGAAAAGGAAATACCTTCTGGTATCTCAATTAAAATTCATTCTAATAAACAACACTACCCATTGCCTTCCATCAGCTAAGACCAAGCAAGGGCTGCCAAACCCTCTTACCTGTGGGTGCTCTCAGGGGTGAAGATCTCAGATTCCTGACATTTCAGTGGCTGAGATCAGAGGATTTCAGTTCAAAGCCAGTCTGGACAGGGAAGTCTGTGAGACTTATCTCCAATTAAGCATCAAAACAAAACAAAAAACCAGAAGTGGTGCTGTGGCTCAAGCTGTAGAGCACCACCAGCCTTGAACATAAAAGCTCAGGGACCGAGCCTGGGGGTCCTGAGTTCAAGCCCCAGGACTGGCACAAAAGGAAAACACACACATACACACACAAGTTAAATAGCAAAGCAAGATGAAGAGAGGGGAAAAAGTAAGACTGCTGGGGAAAAGCAGGCCAAGCTAAATGGCTCAAGAGCAAACACGCAGGTTAAGAATTCGTTTCTTAGGCTTTGAAGAGTCTCAGGGAAATGGTGGGTCATGACGCAGCAGATTTTTGGAAGCGGATCTGCACGTGTGCAAGGCTGCCATCCCATAATCGTAAGGCGGTGTCTGAGATGCGCAGGTGCAGGTGTGCAGAGCCTTAGGAGTGGGCTGGGCCTAAGATCTCAAGAAGTTCCAGTGCGCAGGTGTCTCCATGTGGGTAGAACTGGCTGGGTTTTTCTACTCCTAGGCAGAAGTGACCACTGAATTACTTCCTAAGAAGAGTGGCCATGGAGACTATTTTAGAGTGGAGACAGGATTTCTGGGTGTGTCAGGAAGGCAGGACTAGGAAAGGGAGGGGGGCTGTTTGAGCATTCTTTCCCTATAATCTAATCTGCCTCAATCCCTTGGCTCAGAAATCTTCCCACAGCCGCTGGTGGCTCACGCCTGTAATCCTAGCTACTCAGGAGGCTGAGATCTGAGAATTGCGGTTCAAAGCCAGCCCAGGCAGGAAAGTCCATGAGACTGTTAATCTCCAACGAACCACCAGAAAATCAGAAGTGGTAGAGCACTCGCCTTGAGCAGAAAAGCTCAGGGAGAGTACCCAGGCTCTGAGTTCAAGCCCCATGACCGACAAAATAAAAATGGAAAACACATCCACAGTGTGGATTGATGAATCTCTTTTTCAGGATGCCATTGAGATCACCGGAACTTTTAAACATCGCAAAGTGACCCTCGTGGAGGAAGGCTTCAACCCTGCGCTCATTAA
Organism: Dipodomys merriami; assembly: GCF_024711535.1. NCBI lineage: Eukaryota > Metazoa > Chordata > Mammalia > Rodentia > Heteromyidae > Dipodomys > Dipodomys merriami. Next base: position 12,255,388 of record NW_027206046.1, on the reverse strand, counting down.
AGACCCCTTGTACTTCTTAGATGACAGAGCAAAAGACTACGTGCCAATGACGGAGGACATTTATAACGCCATCAGCACTAAAACTCTGAAACTCTGACCCTTCCCAAGAGGATAACTGAGAAATTTCCAGAAATGAAGCTGAATGGATCTAGTACAGCCACTTGACTTAATCCAACATTAATTTAATAGAAGATTATATGGTGCCTTTTTTAAGGAAATTACATGTAAAGGGGGGGAACGAATTTTTTTTAATTACACCAGAACTTTTGTGAGCAAAGAGATTTAGAGATCATTTTTTTTTTCAGTGTGCACCTTCCATTTGTATTTGCAAACTAAGCTTGTTGGGAGAGAGGGACCTTATTTTTTTAAATATGTTTTAAAAAAAAATAGATGAACACCAACCCAGAAAATAGTACCATCTCTTCTTGTGCTTTGCTGACTTTATTCTAAATGCAAACTCTATGCCACTGACTCCAAAGTCTGAGGGCCTTATTGGTAACTTGCTACAAGTCCCACTCATACTGGTAAAGGCCTGCTAAGTAAAACTGACAAGAAGGGAGGGCTGAGTAGGGTGGGATCAGTTGTCATCCCGGCCACTTGAGAAGTAGAGGTAGGAGGATTGAAATCCGAGGCCAGCCCTGGTTGAAAATCGGGAGACCCTGTCTAGAAAAAGAATTGAAGCAGAAAGAGACTATGGGCAACCAGTACTGGTAGTTCATACCTGTAATTCTATCTACTCAGGATACTGAGTTCTAAGGATCACTGTTCAAAGGCAGCCTGGGAAGCAAAGTCCATGAGACTCATCTCCAATGAACCACCAAAACACTGGAAGTAGAGCTGTGTCTCAAGTAGTGGTTGAGTTCTAGCCTTGAGCACAAAAACTCAGGGACAGCACCCAGGCCCTGAGCTCAAGCTCCAAGACCAACACACACACACACACACACACACACACACACACACACACACACACACACACACACACACACACACACACACACACACACACACACACGAACAGGGGTATTGTACATGTGGTAAAACTCCTGCCAAGCAAGCCCAGTATCCTCCCTCCCTCCAAAAAAAGTGATAGAGAAGGAGAGGCGGACAGTTCCTTTCCTGCCATCTCTTATCACCTGCAACAGTTCCAAGAAGCAGGTCCTTTATGGTACTCAAGGTGCCATGTCGTTGACCTAGAGATTTTCCTAGGCCTTGAGTCATCATCATTGAATCTACATTTAGAAACCAAACTCCAAGGGCTCGGAAGGTGGCTCGGTGGTAGAGTGCTTGCCTCGCATGCATGAGGCCCTGAGTTCGATTCCTCAGCAGCACAGAAAAACAGAAAAGGCTGAAAGTGGCATTGTGGCTCAAGTGGTAGAGCACTCGCCTTGAGCTGAAGAGCTGAGGGACAGCACCCAGGCCCAGAGTTCAAACCTCACAACTGACAAAAAAAAAAAAAAAAAGCAAACCCCAAGTTCACTTCCATCCTCTTTTTTTTTTTTTCCCCAGTCTCTCTTAAAAGTAGAGAGGTTCCTTCCCTTGGAGTACATCCTTGGGTGACCAGAAGCTGCCAAGGAACCCCAGATCACCCTAATTTAGTCCCCAAAACACCCTAAGCAAATATACCTAGGGCTCCTCAATGATACATAATGCGGAAGGTGGTAGTTTTGTGTTTATGTGTACTGATACCGAGGCTTGAACTCAGGAACTAGGCACTGGCTCTTAGCTTTTTTGCTTTGCCACCTTGAGCCATAATTCCACTTCCAACTTTCTGGTCATTAATTGGAGATAAGAGTCCCACAGAATTTCCTGTCCAGGCTGGCTTCAAACCTCCATCCTCAGATCTCCTGAATAGCTAGGGTTACAGGCCTGAGCCACTGGTACCCAGCTTTTTCTAGTAAAGTAGAATAGAATTCTTCCCAGAACAATTTGCAAAATCCTCTCTGCCCTTGTTGATGGATCAACCGGTGACAATGTGAACCCAAGTGCGGGAAAGTAGCCCAGGCTCTGTGGTTGAAAGTTTGCAGTTGTGCAATTGTGTTGCACAAAATGCAAAGGTAAGTCAAAGAAGTGATGTAACTTGTCACAAGGGATCATGTTTGCACGTGAGCAGTCAAGCACATAGACTGTTAGCTGGAACATCGATGATCCATCACCAGAGCCTACTGGCTCCTGACTTCCTCTGACAAGTTTTTTGTTCCTGGTTTTGTTTTGTTTTGTTTTTGGTCATTCTTGGGCCCTGAACTCTGGGTCTGGGCGCTGTCCCTCAGCTCTTCAGCTCAAGGCTAGCGCTCTACCACTTGAGCCACAGCGATACTTCCAGCTTTTTCTGCTTATGTGGTGTTGAGGAATCGAACCCAGGGCCTCATGCATGTGAAGCAAGCACTCTACCACTGAGCCACCTTCCCAGCCCTCCTCTGACAAGTTTAAATCATCAAAAACTCAGAACCTCTGTCCTCATATTCCTGCCAGCTGTCCTTCCCATGTCCCAGCTCCATTGTGAGAAACAGAGGCAGCAGTCCATTGGCAACTCCTGGATTTCTGCATGTACCAAGAAAAGTAAGTCAGGGGCTGGGAAGGTGGCTCAGTGGTAGAGTGCTTGCTTCACATGCATGAGGCCCTGGGTTCTATTCCTCAGCACTACATAAAAAAAGCTGGAAGTGGTGCTGTGGCTCAAGTGGTAGAGCACTAGCCTTGAGCTGAAGAGCTGAGGGACAGTGCCCAGGCCCACAGTTCAAGCCCCATGACCAACAGAGAGAGAGAGAGAGAGAGAGAGAGAGAGAGAGAGAGAGAGAGAGAGAGAGAGAGAGAGAGAGAGAGAGAGAGAGAGAGAAAGAGAGGTAATTCAGATGGTCTCCCTGTGGCTCACTCCTGCAATCCTACTTAGGAGGCTGAGATCTAAGGAACGTGGTCCAAAGCCAGCCTAGGCAGGAAAGCTCCATGACACTTATCTCCAATTAAACAGCAAAAAGTCAGAAGTGGAGCTGTGGCTCAAGTGGTAGAACACCAGCTTGAAGGAAAAAACAAAAAACTCAGGGTCGGTGCTCAGACCCTGAATTCAAGTCGCATGACTGGCACCAAAAAAAAAGTAATTCATCACCTGTAAAATATAACTCTAAAGAAGGATTTTTCAAAACAAAACCAGAAATCATGGCCATAGACATATCTACACAAGTGTTCACTTGAAAGTATAGCTGGGTATAGTGGCCTATGCCTTCAATCCAAGTTACTTGGGAAAAATGGAAATAGAGAAGATCATCCTTCAAGGCCAAACTGGACAAAAAAAGTTAGCAAGACTTCTTTCTCAACAAATAAGACAGGTAGTGTGGTTCATATCTATAATGATTTCTATCATAAGTGAGACTGTGATTAATCCCAAATACTAGAAACATCGGTAGAAGGATCACAGTGTAAGGCCAGCCCAGGGCAAATCATGAGTCTATCTGGAAAATAACCTAAAAGCAAAAAGGACTAAAGATGTTGCTCAAGTGGTAGAACTCCTGCCCAGAAGCTCAAGGCCCTAAAGTCAACAACAACAAAAGCAAAATATAAAATGACTGGGCATCAGTGGCTCCCGCCTGTAACCCTAGCAATTCAAGAAGCTGATATCTGCAGATTGAGGTTCAAAGCCAGCAGAGACATCTATCAGACTTTTATCTCCAATTATCCACCAAAAAGCCAGAAGTAAAGCTGCGGTTCCCATGATAGTATGCCACCCTTAAGTGAAAAAGCTAAGGGATAGCACTCAGGCACTAATTTCAAGCCCCAGTGTCAGCATACATAAAAACAATTACTAGGGCTGGGAAGGTGGCTCAGTGGTAGAGTGCTTGCCTTGCATGCATGAGGTCCTGAGTTCGAGTCCTCAGCACCACATAAGCAGAAAAAGCCGGAAGTGGCGCTGCGGCTCAGGTGGTAGAGTGCTAGCCTTCAGCTGAAGAGCTGAGGGACAGCGCCCAGGTCCAGAGTTCAGGCCCCATGACCAAAAAACAAAAACAAAAAACAATTATTAACAAGAAAATAAATAATTTGCTTTCCTTGCTCCGATTTCATGCATCTGTGAGGCTATAACCAGGAGACTTTGTCTACACAGCTCACCATTGTATCTCCAGTGCCTGGAACATAATAGGCAATACTTATTTCTAACCTGCTCATCTAACAACATTGACAAACATGCAGTTGGGGTTTGTTTGTTTGTTGCTGTTGTAGCTTTTCTATTGAGGCAGAAGAACTAAGTGACCTCTCAGAATCTTTTCTTTTCTTTTCTTTTTTGTGCTAGTACTAGGACTTGAACCAGGGCCTTCACTCTGGTTAAGCTTTCTCCTTCAGGGTTGTTGCTCTACCACTTGAACTACACCTTCAATTCCAGCTTTTTGCTGGTGAGTCTCACAGACTTTTTCTACCCAGGTTGGCTATGAACCTCAATTCTCGGATCTCAGCCTCCTAAGCAGCTTGGATTAATAGGTTTGAGCCACATGCATTTCATCTTACACACACACACACACACACACACACACACACACACACACAGGTTGATTAGTTATTCAACACTTTCAGGGATCAATCAAGCCACACCCTTGGCTTCATGGACAAGCACACTTTATTTTGACATTCTATTTCATTTCACAAGCTGAATCACAGAAGCTGCCTGTCAGGACGTTTCCTTCCAGCTCTTTCTGTCAGATGAGGGGCTGGAACCTTCTGGATCATCCTGGCTTTCACGCTCCATTGATCTATCTCCTGGTGGGTCATGAACCCACTCTGAGAATCTTTATCAAACGTAAGGAATTCCTTACCAGGGAAAATGCACACACAGAAGGGACACAAAGCTGCGCGAACCGTTGAGACACATTGTTTGGCATATAGCGGGAGGCCAGGCGTTCAGACCATGGCTTCCAGGGCGCAGCAGGGCAGGTGAAGCCCACACTGGGAACTGCATTCAGGGAAGCTGGGGACGCTGTAGAACTTGATGAGCTTCTTAAAGGCACTCTTCTTCAGCAGCATCATCTCTTCCGGAAACCTGGAAAAGATCCTCACCCGGGAGGAGCTCCCACTCTTTCCAGAACCCTCTGCAGACGGTGATTTCTGAGCATTCGTCGGCATACTGTTGCAGCTGAGAGATCGCACTGTCTTCTTCTTATTCTGCACGCTCAGATAACTGAACAGGAAGGACGACAGCTTGTGCTTGGGGACACCCGGGTCCTCATCTTCAAAGCAGTCATCCAGTGGGTCCAGCCAGGTATCAGGATCTTCTTTCTGCCCAGGGCAGGCTCCCCCACGCTGTGGCTGCTTGATGATCTTCCTGGCCTGGGCAGGGTCATCCCCTCCCTCGTTGGCAGATGGAAGAGACATCCCATTGGCCAAGGCTTTGGGGCCCCTGATTGGAGGGATGAGGCTCCTAGCCTGCGGGATTGGTTGGGAAGTACAGTGCTGACTCAGGACGCGTGTGGCTGCATCACAGATGAGGTTCCAATCTCTCAGGATGTCATCCTTGGTGGTAAATTGGGATGTCACAGTGAAACGGATGATCAGCTTGTCGTGGATCACGGCAGGGATGAGGAAGAGCTGGCCGGCTTTGGCTATTTCCTTCAGCACACTTTCTGTGAGACAATTAGGACCCTGTTTGGGGGATTAAAAAGAAGTAAAATTTACATCCACCTCCTCTGGATGGATTCCCCCACAGCTCATGCATTCGGGTGTTCAAGAGACACAACCCACCGGCAAACACTGGTGGGTGCTGGCCTTCCTACGGCCTTCCAACGGTCTTACCTTTAGACGGAAAACCACCAGGCCCAGGTGTCTCTTGGCAGGAATTTCAAAGAAAGGGTCGTTTCTGACTAGAGATTCGAAATACTTAGCCATTTCAGTACCCTGGGATTGTGAATACAGGAAACAACAAAAACAAAAACAGATGAATCACCAAGCAAAGGACCAACTCTTCCTAAAGGTGTACGCTTCGTGAATGGTTAAAGCCAGTGGCATGGTTGAGTGGCTTCTGTCCTTTTCGTTTGTTTGGTTTTGGTGCCATCACTGGGGCTTGAACTCAGGCTGTGGGAGCTGTCCCTTGGCTTTTCTGCTCAAGGCTAGCACTCTACCACTTGAGCCACAGCTCTACTGTCAACCTTTTTTGGTGGATAATTGGAGATCAGACTCTCCCAGACTTTCCTTCCCTGGACTGCCTTCAAATCCGGTGTCTCTCTTGCCTGGTAAACTCATTATCTCAAAACTCCAGAACCCAAAAGCCATAAGCTTGGTGACTCAGACACACAGCCTCTTATCCTAACTCCACAGCCTCTCCGCTGGCCAAGGAACAAAGGAGGCTCCAAGCTCAGCTCTCTGTTCCTTTTTTCCAGCCAGGAGCCTTACACAGGCTGTCTCTGCCTCAAAGAAAACATTGTTGCTCATGGAGATAAAGTCACGGTGGGCTTTCACAATCTTCCATATCTTAAGCTATGTTTCCCTTGCCTACACAATCTCTCCCCATCTGGTACCTAAAATGCCCTTTCATCCCCTTCTTTCTGATATTCCGCAGAGAACTTACTGCTACACATCATCTACACTATGGAAGCGCCTTTGTACCTGGTTGATAGGTACTGAAGTTTCAGCTTGGGGCAAAGCACATATTCTGAGCTGGAGGCTGGTGGCTGATACCTGTAATCCTAGCTACTCAGGAGGCTGCGATCTGAAGATCTAGGTTCTGGGGCTTGAACTCAGGGCGTGGACACTGTCCCTGAGCTTCTTTTGCTCAAGGCTAACACTCTACCACTTGAGCCACAGTGCCACTTCTGGCGTTTTCTGTTTCTGTGGTGCTGAGGAATCGAACCCAGGGCCTCATGCATGCTAGGCAAGCACTCTACCACTGAGCCACCTTCCCAGCCCTCTGAGGCTCTTATATCTAATTCACCAGCAAAAGGCCAAAAGTGGAGCTATAGCTCTAGTAGTAGAGCACCAGCCTTGAGTGTAAAAGCTACAGGACAGTGTCAAGCCCCAAGATAGGAGAAAGAGAGACAGAGACAGAGAGACAGAGACAGAGAGACAGAGACAGAGAGACAGAGACAGAGAGAGAGACAGAGAGAGGGGAGGAGGAAGAGATAGAGAGGAGGAAGGGAGGAAGAAGAAGGAGAGAAGGAAGGAAAAAGGAAGAAAGGAAGCAAGGAAGGAAGGAAGGAAGGAAGGAAGGAAGGAAGGAAGGAAGGAAGGAAGGAAGGAAGGAAGGAAGGAAGAAAAGGAAAATTTCTATACTTTTCTTGGTTTTCTTTTCCTCTCCAGCTGTGACTCTCAAAGATCACTGACAACAAAAAGGAGACACCAGACAGGGCCATGCTGCACTCAGAGATCCTCTAGCTCAGAGAGACAGCTATTTTTTTTTCTGGTCCTAGGGCTTGAACTCAGGGCTTGGGCACTGTCCCTGAGCATCTCTGTGCTCAAGGCTAGCACTCTACCATTGAGCCACAGCACCACACCTGGCTTTTTCTGTTTATGTGGTGCTGAGGAATCGAACCCAGGGCCTCAGGCATGCAAGGCAAGCACTCTACCACTGAGCCACCTTCCCAGCCCACTGGAAAGCCGTCTTGAATAATGAAATCCCAGGAGCTCCTCTACAACTGAGCCAGACTCGGAGAGTCCCCTGAGCAGGTCTACAAAATAGAGACAACACTTCTTCCCCATGAGAACAGAGAGCCACTCAGGCTCCATCCCGCGCAGTGTGCAGGCTACATACATGTCTGACGTGCGCTTGAAGATTCTTCACCCCAAAAGAGCGAATCACAAACCAGAGCTTAATAGAGCGAAACCGTCGGCTCAGAGGAATCTGCCAGTGCTGGAAACCAAAGAACACAGTGCTGGGTTAGACACAAGGCGTTCAATTCCCTTAGGCACTCCTGGGCATCCTCTGCTGACTGCCCAGCCCTCCAGAGATGGACACTGTTGCTATAGCTCCTGAGCCGTTGCTAAGGAACAAGCCACAGCATCTTACCTAAAGGACACTCTGCTATAAAGGTAGCAGGACTCCCTTGACCAACAGCAGGCAAGTAGAAACCAAGTCTATGAATTTGAACCAATGAGAAAAGTACTTTGCTGAAACGGATGCTTCACATTTTACCCCAGTCCAGAAACTTAAGAGAGAGGCAATACATCTTTATTATTATTATTGTAAAGTGTGGGGGGTTTTGTTTTGTTTTTTGTCGGTCATGAGGCCTGAACTCTGGGCCTGGGCGCTGTCCCTCAGCTCTTCAGCTCAAGACTAGAGCTCTACCAGTTGAGCCACAGCACCACTTGCAGCTTTTTCTGCTTATGTGGTGCTGAGGAATGGAATCCAGGACCTCAGGCATGCAAGGCAAGCGCTCTACCACTGAGCCACCTTCCCAGCCCCGTAAAGTGTGTTTTAAGTGTCTTAAAGAGCAGAAACTAAAACTGTTTCTAGCCAGGCGCTGGTGGCTCACACTTGTAAATCCTAGCTACTTCGGAGGCTGAGATTTGAGGATAACGGTTCAAGTCAGCCCAGGCAGATTACACTCAAGACACTCCTATTTACAATTAACCAGCAAAATGTGGGGAGTGAAAAAGTAGCTTAAGTGGTATAGCATTAGCTGTAAGCAAAAAAAGCCAAGCAAGAGCTCAAGGCCCTTACTTCAAGTCCTGATACCAGCACAAAAATACATAAAAATAAAATTTCTATTGCCACAAAAATGTATAGTTGAAAATATGGGAGTCAACTAGGCGCTGGTGGCTCATGCCTAGAATCCTAGCTACTCAGGAGGCTGAGATCTGAAGATCAAGTTTGAGACTAGCTCAGACAGGAAAGTCCTCAAGACTCTTTATCTCCAATTAACCAGCAAAAAAGAAAAGCTGGAAGCAGAGCTGTGGCTCAAGCGGTAGAGTGCAAGCTTTGAATGCAGAAAAAAAAAAAAAAAAAGCTAACCCAGGCCCTGAGTTCAAGCCCCTGTATCAGCACAAAAAAGAAAAAGAAAAAAGAAATTATAGTAGTCAAGAACTCAGACAATGAGCCCCTGATGAGCTAAATTTCTCCTCTCACCCCTGCCATGAACAATAGATGTGACTTATGTCAGGAGCTGTGGCTCACGCCTGTAATCCCTAGTTACTCAGGAGGCTGAGATCTGAGGATTGCAGTTCAAAGCCAGCCCAGGCAGGAAAGTCTGTGAGACTCATATCTCCAATTAACCACCAGAAAACTGGAAGTGACAATGTGGCTCAGAGTGGTAGAGCGCTAACCTTGAACCAAAAGAGCTCAGGGACAATACCCAGGACCTGAGTTCAAGCCCCATAACCAAAAAAGCCCCAGGACCTCAGTGGCTTATCTGTGACTCAGAACTTATCTCCCAGAGCATGGTATGGACCAAGCATAAAGGTACTCAGACTAGTTGTTCATGAGTGACTATTTGCTGTTCAGATACTAAACCATATGAGCTACAGTTCACATCTGACTAGGACCAAGAAGACCCTTTATTTAATCACAGGGTCTTGTCTTTTGTTCTCATCTGTTCAATTGTTTTTGGGGGTGGTAGTGGGATTCGAACATGGGCTTGCTAAACCAGTGTTTTACCTATTATGCTATGCCCCAGCCAACATTATCCTTATTTTTCCTAGTGAGATTCTTGGGACACTCAAGCCTTTAGATTTCAAATAATTCTCCAATTCAGTGCCTTGGTTAGACCCAAGATTGACCCTTTGTTCTGATGACCAAATACCAAATTCAACTTGAGCTTAAAGTTCAACGTTGTAGTTAACCATAGATCTGAAATTTCCCAGTTTCTCAAATACGAAAACAGAGCAGAACATTTGCAGCTGTTCAGATGAGTGGTTTCCAATCATTTCTCTCCTTCAAGTTGTCAGAAAGCATCTAAGAGTAAATATTTGTCCTGACAAACATTTATCTGCCCATCTACCAGATTACCAAATCCTCATTAATGTCCTCATCTTTTACTGCAGTTTTGCTGAGCCAAACACAGAAGGGATGGAGAATATTTCTGCATTGATGGATAATATTTCTCCTGCATGAAGTTACTGATACTTTGATCAGTCACTCAGCAAAACTCTGTACAGTAAGGTCCAGCTGCCAGACTTCCACCAGCCAGCAGAGGGCGTCAAAACCTGAAAAGTAAATCCCTGGAACCAGGAATAAATAAATCTCATTTCTTGTCTGTCCAAAGGGCACTCAAGAAAAATCCTGTTCAGAGTTGTCTCTGGGGCAAACTGGCAACTCTATTTCGCCAGCAAATTAGCAGGAAGAGGCAGGGAGGGTGTTAATGTGGATCCCTTCCCAATCTTCTTTGCCCAGTTTTGCTCTTCTTGTCTCTGTTCTGACCCAACTATTCAAGCCTGGTCCTGGCCACTGTTGCCACTGATCAGGCAATTTGGGCTGACGCAGGCAGACATGGTTTTGTTTAATCTGAGATGCTGCCCACACCCCTCTGTGTCGTTCCAAGGCTTCATGGGTCTCCTCCACTATTTGAGCTCTTTGTACTGTTGAAGAGGAATGGGGTAGAGCGGAGGGGAGCTTGGTTGATGGCAGAGAAACTGACACTTGATTCTGGTGAATCCCAGAAACTAAGCTCCTGAAACTGGCCCTTTTGCTCTCAAAGCAGGGAGGGCTTAGCTTCTGCTTAAAACTGCTGCAAAGGGAGAGAGAGGGAGAGAGGGAGAGAGGGAAGAGGGAGAGAGAGAGAGAGAGAGAGAGAGAGAGAGAGAGAGAGAGAGAGAGAGAGAGAGAGAGAGAGAGAGAGAGAGAGAGAAAGAGAGAGCATACTTTGGGCATGGGTCAAAGTAGCCATGAGAACACCAGGATCACAACAAAGGTGGTTCCATTGTTCTAAAAGTTTCTTCATTGACCTGAAGTATCAATCTACAGGATTAGAGATGGAAAAGGATATGTATAAAGCAGCACTTGGACACAGCAGCAAAAATGCTATGGCTTCCTCAGACCAATACTGGGTAAATTTAATGTTCTTTTTCTTTTTTTTTTGTAACATGATTTCACTAGGTTGTCCAACCGGCCTCACATTTGTGATCCTCCCTACCTCAGCCTCCTGAGTGCTAGGATTATGGAAATGCACCACTATGCCCAGCCCTCATTTAATGTCTTTATAGGTTACCTGAAAAATAAAACGCACTGTTAAAATAATGTTCACCTGGATGAGAATGAACCACAGGGAGTTCTTGAGATGGTGTGGTAAATGCACAATCAAGTTAGCCCGAAATTCTAAATGGGCAAGGGCAAAGATAAACCCTTTAAGGTTATGAGCCATTAAAATTTGTTTTTAAAAGGAAAATGGACATCATTTCATGCTCAGGAACAAAAGTTAACCCTAAGAAATAGCTGGTGTGCTGGGAACCAGTGGCTCACACCTGTAATCCTAGTGACTCGGGAGGCTGAGATCTGAGAATCATGGTTCAAAGCCAGCCTGGGCAGGAAAATCAATGAGACTCTTATCTCCAATAAACCACCAGAAAACTGGAAGTGGCACTGTGGCTCAAGTGGTAGAGCAGTTGCCTTGAGCTGAAAAGCTGAGGGACAGCGCCCAGGCCCAGAGTTCAAGCCCCATCACTGACAAAAAAAAGAAAAGAAAAGAAAGAAGGAAGGAAGGAAGGAAGGAAGGAAGGAAGGAAGGAAGGAAGGAAGGAAGGAAGGAAAGAAAAGAAAATAGCTGCTGTGGAATTGTTTTTAATTTTTCACTTAAAATTATTCTGAAACACCTACCAGCAAAGACAATGGAGATAAAAGAACCATTGTTCCCCAATCTTCATTGACTTCCAGAATGAATCTTAGTCAAGAGTGAGCTGGTCTAATGGGTTGATGATGGCGCTATCATCTTAGCACTAGAAGGGCAAGCCACTTGAACAGTTGAAGGATCTAAGAAGAAATCATCTCCCCACCCAGGGTGCCCCTTACAGACATCAGGTATTGCTCTCGGAGCTTCAAAGTGTGGAGTTATTCAATTCTTACAGTGAGACTAAGAAGCCAGGAGAGGAAAACTAGACACAGAATATAAGTTATTTGGTTTAAGGCCACATAAGATAGTAAAGGAAGGGCTGGGAAAGTGGCTTAGTGGTAGAGAGCATGTATGAAACTATAGGTTGATTCCTCAGTACCACATACACAGAAAAGGCCGGAAGTGAGGCTGTAGCTCAAGCGGTAGAGTGCTAGCCTTGAGCAAAAGAAGCTCAGGGACAGTGCCCAGGCCCTGAGTTCACGACTGGCAAAAAAGAAAAAAAGTTAATGAGGGAGCATAAATTGAAAGATGGGTCTTGCCTTAGCACCTAAATGTGTGTATGTATGTGTGTGTGTGTGTGTGTGTGTGTATGTGTGTACACCCTTGAACTCAGGGTCTGAGCACTGTCCCTAAGATATTTTTTGCTCAAGGCTAGGGCTCTACTACTTGAACCACTGCTCTACTTTCGGCTTTTTGGTGGTTACTTGGAGATAAGAGTCTCACAGAGTTTAGGCGCCAGCGAGCAGCTGGGAAGATGGCGGAACGCAGTCACAAGTCCGTGCTATTCGTGTGTCTGGGTAACATTTGCCGGTCACCCCATTGCAGAAGCAGTTTTCAGAAAACCTGTAGCTGACCAACACGTTTCAGATGATTGGAGGATGGACAGTGCGGCCACATCCACGTATGAAGTGGGAAATCCCCCTGACTATGGAGGGCAGAGCTGCATGAGGAGCTACATTCGCTTACATACTGTGTATGGATGAATGCAACCTGAGAGATCTGAGTAGAAAAAGTAACCAAGCCAAAAACTGCAAAGCTAACATCGAACTGCTTGGGAGCTATGATCCACACAAACAACTCATTACTGAAGAGCCCTATTATGGAAAGGACTCTGACTTCCAGCTGGTGTACCAGCAGAGTCTCCAGTGCTGCAGGGCCTTCCTAGAGAAGACCCACCAGGCCAGCACTGCCCACAGCCAAGCCAGCGACTCACCCCACTAACCCTGTGTGTAAGTATAGTGGTGTTCCTTAGTCCCAGCCCCTGTTGTTTCTGACTTACTGCTCACTTACTCTTTCTCCAGAATAATTGTAGGTGACAATTAGTTGTATTTACCCAAGATAAAAAGGTTGGGTTTGAGGAAATTAGTTGACTAGTTGAACTTCTCACTTTGCTGATTACAAAACAGTGGAACAAGCAAATATAGGAGAACAAAATACAACTCAGTGAATTAATAATGACTGAGCTCCGGAAGACCTGGACAGTTTGGTCTACCTGGCATGTTGCCTGCCTAGCAATGTAGCGCCACTGTTCCCTGTATATCGTGCTGACCTGGGCTCGTGCAGAGTCACGATAGCTCTACTGATAGCAGCTCCTCTGCCTACCGGAGAAATGTTCTAGATCAGTTTACTCACAGTACACACTTACATGTTTAGGACAGAAGCAAGGCATGGGGTACCTGTAAGTCCAGCACAGGGAAGCTGGGGCAGGAAGATCGTAAGTTCAAGCCATCCTGGGTGATAGCTTACCTCAGGATAACAACACAAAATAAGGAAGATTGGATTGGTGAAATAACTCTTTAGCCTCTTTACTGCTTGTTGCTTTGTGTCTAGTTCATTTCATGGGAGTAAGAGTATTTGCTCCCATTTGAGCCACTTTGCCTCCTTTAAGAATTGAATTCTATATCGGAAGTACACTTGTACGCAGGTTACCTTCGGCCAGTAGGGAGTAGGTTTTCCATACACCTGCAACTCATCAAGGGTCCAAAAGCAATGACCAGATGTGAAAAGTTTTAAAACCTGCAGAGTCTCATTACGTTGGTGTGCTGTAAGGATATGTTAGTGATTACTCTTTCATCAGTACTTAGTCACGCTCAGGCCAACGGGTAACTTTGGTGCGCCAGCAATTAGCTCCCCTCACACCATCAGGATATTTCAGAAAAGATTGTCTTCAAAATAAACTGTGGAGTTACATAAGAAAAAAAAAAAAAAAAAGAGTCTCATGTTGCCTTCTGCAAAGAGACCCCAGGGCGCCCCCTGGTGGCCACTCACCATGAAGTCAGTGGCGGCACCTGAGTTAGCATGCCTGAGGTAGACAGGGTTCACGCTGAAGGTCTGTTGCAGCTTGTACTTGTCCTTCACCCTGTGGGTTTTCCAGATGGTATATTAGTGGCTCAGGTGTCTCAAGGAAGCAAAGTGGCCCCACCTGGACGTGGCTGCTGCACTCACCAGAGGCCGGTGCAGTCGAAGTGCACCATCATCCACTTGGATGGATTAAAGGTGAAGGAGTCTGCATACTCGATGCCCTTCAGGAAGTCCCGGAACTCGGGGCACAGGAAGGCCGTACCTGCATAAGCAGCATCGATGTGGAGCCACAGTCCCTCCCTGGCACCTGAGGAAGCAATGGTCACCTGCTTAAAGGCGTGGCCTGATGGGGACATGGCCATCAGGATGAGCTGGCCGAGCTGCAGGGGGAGGTGGGGAAGGGGGGACTCAATCTACCAAAACTTCACCCTGGTGTTTCTCCTCTTTTTCCTCTCCCTGGCCAACCTAAAATGTTCCTAGCCTCAAAACCCAACTGCCCACCGGTCCAGAAAGCAATGTGCATGCATCCAATATGACAGTTAGACAGATGTCTGTCTGTCTGCCCTATTGGGTTTGTCACTTGGGGATGAAGCAAGGGGGTTTGGGTTTCGTGTCTGCCTCTATCTCTCCGGTGGTTTCCCCCGTGCCCCCCCCAACCCGCCCCCCACCTGCCCTTCTCTTCTTTTCTGAAACAGAACAGAAAACGATTTCCTTGTGCTTTATTCACCCTGTGCTTTAGATACTGCCCGCTGCTATACGTAAATGGCCACATCCAAGTTAAGACAAAACCTTCAAATGACAAAAATCTGAAATTCCTCTGCTATTGTTTGTTTTGTGCTAGTCCTGAGACATGAGCTCCAGGCCTGGGTCCTGTCTCTGAGCTTTTGTGCTCAAGGCTAGAGTTCTAGCACTTGAGCCACAGCTCCACTTCCCGCATTTTTTTTTTTCTGGTGAAGATAAGAATCTCACAGAATTTCCTGCCCAGGCTGGCTTCGAACCAAGATCCTCAGACCTCAGCCTCCTAAGTAACTAAGATTACAGGCATGAGCCACCAGCACCCAGCTAATTTGGATTTTTCATGTCCCACAAGGCTTATGGGTTAAAGGCATGATCACAGGGTGGTACTATTGGGAGGGACCCTTAAAGGGGTGGGGACTTGTGGGAGGTCTTTAGATCATGGCAGAAGGCATTGAAGAGGATGGAATGACCCTAATGTTCTCCTCTCTCCATGATAAAGGGAGTGGTTGTATTTCACCACAGGTTCCCTCCATGATATACTGCTTTTCTACAAGCTCCAAAGTAACAGTCCACTGAAACCTCCAAATTAAAAGCCAACATAAACCTTGACTCTTCACAAGCTCATG